>NC_064627.1:359281150-359592697 GCF_023864275.1 Schistocerca cancellata | reverse complement strand
TAAGGGAGCCGTAGCGGGCCAAGCAATTTCCTTCCATCACACTTCATCCACTGCAATTCCTCTGGCTCACATAAAGCTCTCACCGTAAGTTGCGAATCTTCAGGGAGGTGAGTCGTGGAGAAAACGATCAGAGAAAGCAACTGAACAGCCAGGATCCTTGCTCCATTTTAACCTGTCAGTGTGAAGTGTGACCTTCGTGACATGGAGCATAAGGGACACATCTTTCACTTCGTATTGTAGTGTGCTGTACTCTGATATTTTCCGGAATTCGAGACCGGACCATTGTTGTTCACATATAAAGTACTCTACTGATTCACCTGCCTACGTGCGACTAGCAATTGCCTTCACGACTTCTGTTTTTATAGTACGTTTCTCCTGCCTTCAAACGTGTACCTTCTCTACCTTCTCCTGCCTTCAAACGTAACGGTAGCTCCTCAAGACAAGCGGGCGGTGGTTGCGCAGAAATGGCTCAGCAGCAGCCTATGGGTTGTTTTCAGAATATAACTTACACTCTTAATCGTAGTGTATTCTATTGTACTACCTGGCTGGCTGGTTAAAACTGGGCTGTCAGACCGGGAATGGAAGCCTTTTGCACACTGCCAAAGCTGTTACGGGGTGAGATATCCAGGCACGACTCACAAGCCGCCTAAAATTCGGCCTGTAACTCATCTCCTACTTTCTAAACCAAACTGATGTTCTCCCACATACTTTGGTCTTCGTATTCTGACACCGAATGGGCTGTCGCAGTGTTTAGAACAGTGGAGTCACATTCGGGAGGAACAGGGTTCAACGAAATTTAATTTTTCCATGGTTTTCCTACAACAATTAAAGCGTAACTGGAATGCCTCCTCCGAAAAAGGACTCGGATTATTTTCTTCCCCATCCCTGTTCTATGCGAACTTGTTTAATGTCCCTTAAGACCTGTTCTTTCCTGTCTTGGTCTGACAGGAACGGACTTCGCACGTAGTGGCATTTGGGGTGGACACAAATATTCTGGAGTCACCCTGCCATGTCTAGCAAGCGATCACGTTTAGAAACTGAGTTTCGGTGAACTAAAGCATGGCACCGTGGAAACAGAGGAAACAGCTTTTCTGCTAGCTGTGATTTTTTTTTCATTTATGTTTCGTATTTTTATCCTCTCGATATCCTTCGTACGTCAGGGAATGTGAAATGGAAATACACAGGAAACTGGAACTCACTGAACTTATGTAAAGTAGTACTCCAATTGAATCTTCTAAAAAACGTAGCGAATACTTGCTATCTGTCCAGACTGCACTGACGAAAATTGAAGTTGTTACACCGCGAACCACCTTTCCGATATTTACAAAACTTTATGTAGCTGTTCATAGGATAACGGGTTCCAATAATTAAACTTCGATTCCATTCGAAACTGCTGTTCATGGATACTCTTCCCTTCATTAAGACAGAGAAGCAAATAACCTTCAGTATCATATCGAGCAGTTTCTTGCAATGCCTAAGACACAGTGTCAGTCTATGAAGCTTGGTGGCCGGGGGCTGGTATGGAATTAATATGTCTTTCTGTTCTCATTGGACTGTGCACACCAGTCAAGGATCCATACTTTTCTCAAGGTATCTGCGGTGGGAACGTAAGACCCAACTTCCAGTAATCTGTTTCGTTAACCTCTGCCAGGGTTTCAGTTGTTATCCGCGTATTCGTCAGTGTCTTGAAGGACCCTTCCACATTTATCAAACTCTGAAAGATCGCATCGAGTACCAGATTCACACCCTCTTGGAATTCTTCGTTGCGATCTTCACCTGAAGAGTTCCAGTAACATTAGACACACCCATCGACAGTAATGTACACACACCAGCAGGAATGTCTTTTCTGCACACTCAACAAAGAATGAAATTTTAATCAAAAAGTCCTAGCCTTATGTACTCAGTTGGGTACTGTTGGTCGAAAGCGTTCCACTTCCTTCACTGAATTTTGCCCAATTGTTTCAGAATCACAGCAGTACCACCCACAGATTAAGTATTAAGAAAAATATAGTTTTTTTTTGAAATAGAGGTGTTCGATAATTTGAGGAGTGATGCAATTTTTATTACAAAACAAGAAACAGATGTTATATTTTCTGACATTACGTAACACAGTGAGTGTAATTAATCTGTTATACATATAAAGTAGAGAGTATGTGGGTGAATATGCCTGCTATCTCATCCCACACCCCTGGATGGATTTCAAACAAATTTAGCACAGAAACAACAGGCCTCACGAGTGTCAGCACTGCAGGGTTTATAACCTGCTAGTTCCAGTAGGAACAGAGATATAGGAACACACCCTGTACAACAGGTGTGTAGTATGGTAGAAATTTCAGTATGCCTAATCGATCTGATTTGCAGAACACAGCAGGGACAAGTCACAGATTCCCAGCCCCTGTTGTGAGGTTGTTCAGTATGATAGATGTGTTGTCCCGGAGTAGTAATGGCCCATGTTATAAAACCACAGTATTCTGCAGGGCAGTGGGCACATGTTGAGGATCAGCGCAGCTGAGGGAAGTTTGGGGTCGACAGAGGATGAGATGGAAAATAGGAGACAGAAGGAGATTGACAGAAATAGAGGGGCAGGAGTCCTAGAAAGAGAGGGGAGAGAATGGAAGGAGGGACAGATGGAGGAGGCAGGGAGGGGGGGACAGGGAGAGGAGGAGGATGGGAGAGCATGAGATCGATAGGGAGAGGAGGGAGGGAGGGGAGAAGGAGATGCTTGGGGACATGGAGATGAATAGGGAGCTGTGGGCAGGAGGAAATGTGGTGAAGAAAGGAGAGAGAGAGAGAGAGAGAGAGAGAGAGAGAGAGAGAGAGAGGGAGGGAGGGAGAGGGAGAGGGAGAGAGAAGGATGGAAGAAAGACAGTCAGAAAGAGTTGAGGAGGAGACAGAAATAGGGAGAGAAGGAAATGTACAGAGAGGGAGTAGGATATTTACAGAGTGATGAGGGAGAAAAATAATATCATCACTAAGGGGCAAAGATGATAAACAAAAAATAGGGGAGAAGGAGATGGATCAATAAAGATACAAAGTGGGGGACAGAGATTGACAAGGAAGAGATGAACACAGGGAGGGAGCATACAAGATGTGTACAATATGTAATTCAAGCGCATATGTGATTGAAGCTGCAGGAGAAAGTTAACAGACAGAACACGGTGCTACTGCCACCAACGCCTATATAAGACAAGTGTGAGGTGCAGTTGTTGCATCGGTTACTGCTGCTACAATGGCAGATTATCCAGATTTAAGTGAGTTTGAACGTGGTGTTATAGTTGACGCATGAGCGATGGGTCACAGCATCTCCGAGGTAGCGAGGAAGTGGGGATTTTCCCATACGACAATTTCACGAGTGTACCACGAATATTAGGGTTCTGGTAAAACATCAAATCTTCGACATTGCTGTGGCCGGAAAAAGATCCTGCAAGAACAGGACCAACAACGACTGAAGAAAATAGTCAAATGTGACATCAGTGCAACCCTTCTGCAAATTGCTGCAGATTTCAATGCTGGGCCATCAACAAGTTTCAGCATGTGAACCATTCAACGAAACATCATCGATATGGGCTTTCAGAGCTGAAGGCTCCCTCATGTACCCTTGATAACTGCACGACACAAAGCATTACGCCTCACCTGGGCCTGTCAACACTGATGCTGGATTTTTGATGACTGGAAACATGTTGCCTGGTCGGACGAGTCTCGTTTCAAATCGTATTGAGCGTATGGATGTGTATGGATATGGAGACAACCTCATGAATCCATGGACACTGCAAGACTGTTCAAGCTGGTGGAGGCACTGTAATGGTGTGGGGCATGTGCAGTTGGATTGTTGTGCGACCCCTGAAACGTCTAGATACGACTCAGACAGGCGACTCGTATGTAAGCGTCCTGTCTAACTACCTGCATCCATTCATGTTCATTGTGCATTCCGACTGACTTGGACAATTCCAGTAGGACAGTGCAATACCCTACACACCCACAAGTGTTATAGAGTGGCTCCAGGAACACTGTTATGAGTTCAAATATTTCCGCTGGGCACCAAACTCCCCAGGCATGATCATCATTGAGCATATCTGGGATGGCTTGCAATGTGCTGTTCAAAAGAGATCTCCACCCCTCGCACTCTTACGATTTATGGACAGTCCTGCAAGACTCATGGTGGCAATTCCCTCCAGCACTACTTCAGACATTCTATGCCACATCATGTTGCAGCACTTCTGAATGCTCAAGGGGAACCTACATGATATTTGGCAGGTGTACCAGTTTCTTTGGCTCTTCAGTGTATGAGTTATGTCTGAGATCTTCTCCAAAACCTCTGGACCGATTTCAACCAAATTCGGCACAGAAAACTCAGGCCTGACGAGTATCATCGGTGTGGGGTTTATAATCTCCCAGCTCCAATAGGAGCAGAAATAGTTGTAAAAACATGTTTTCCTGCCCTGGTGTACAGGCTGCCATACACAACAGGCACGTTGTGTGGGAACAGTTACAGTCTGCTTTACACGTGAGCCTACACATCAGGGCCATAACATGTAGGCTGCTTTGCATAAGAGGTGTAGTATCAGGTAGCTTTATTCAACAATACTACAGGGGCTACATGTGTTGATGAGCATGGCTGGGAAAATGTTGAGATAGATAGAGAAGGGGATTGACAGAATGAGTGAGGAGGAGGAGGAGGAGGAGGAGGAGGAGATGCATGAGGCAGGAGGAAAGTGTAGTGGGGTGTTATGCAGGTGGAATAGGAAGAGGGCAAGGTGGAGATTGAAAGATAGAGGACGATCTGGCCAGAGGGTGTGGGGGTGGTGGTGGGGGGGGGGAGCAGAGAAAGATATGGTCAGAGAGTGATGGTCGAGGAAATGGACAAAAAGAGGTGAGGAGGAGATGAAGAGACAGAGAGAATGGGGAGGAGGACATAATGGAAGGTGGAGGAATGAGAAAGGACAGTCAGGGAATGGAAGAGGTGGACACAGAGCGGGGGATCAGGCGGTTGTTCAACACATGTATCAAATGCATATGTGGGCAAAGCCATAGGACCTAGGCTAGCATTATAAAAACAAGGAGATCACATCACATAAGTTTTGAAATGGTAGGGAGCTAGGATATTGGTGTGATAAGGTATGGAGCATAAAGGAAATAAACTTTAAACATATTTTTTTATTACCCAGGTAAAATTTTAAGTTGCAAGAACACGGAATACTTATATATCATAGAGGACAAGTTAAATACAATGTATATGAACCATTAAGCTAGGGCGAACAACCCAAATAAGTTAACAAAATTGTAAATAACAGTTTCTATAATAGAACAGAATTCCTCTTTTAAATCAAACTCTACCAAATAAATTGGATGATTTATTCAAGAGAAAGAGCTTCATAAATTTGGCAAGTCAATAATGCATAGGTCCACATCTGGTCCTTATACAAGCAGTTATACGGCTTGTCAGAGATTAATAGAGTTGTTGGACGTCCTACTGATGGATATCGTACCGAATTCTCTACGACTGGCGCGTTAAACCGTCAAAGTCCCCAGCTGGCTCGAGGCCCTGCCCTTAATGCTCGAAACGTTCTCAGTTGGAAGGAGATCCGGCGGCCAAAGTAGGATTTGGCAAGCATGAAGACGAGCGGTAGCGGGCATTATCTTGCTGAAACGTAAGCCTGGGATAGCTTGGCATAAAGGGCGACAAAAGTGGTGTGTAGAATATCGTCGATGTAACAAGGTGCTGTAAGGGTGCGGCCGGCCGCGGTGGTCGTGCGGTTGTAGGCGCTCCAGTCCGGAGCCGCGCTGCTGCTACGGTCGCAGGTTCGAATGTCGCAGGTTCGAATCCTGTCTCGGCCATGGATGTGTGTGATGTCCTTAGGTTAGTTAGGTTTAATTAGTTCCAAGTTCTAGGGGACTGATGACCACAGCAGTTGAGTCCCATAGTGCTCAGAGCCATTTGAATCATTTTGTAAGGGTGCCGCGGAAGACTGCTATGAAATGAGATGGCACCTCAGACCATTACTTTTGGTTGTCGGGCGGTATGGCGGGCGACACACAGGCTGATATCACACTGCTGTCTGGGGCCTCTCCAGACGCGTGTTCACTGGTCATCGGAGCTAATTCAGAGTGGGACTCATCACCGAAAACTATTCCAGTCAATGAGATTCAAGGCCGAAGACGCCCCGGACAGCGATGGAATACCAGATTAAATGTCACCAGCCATACGGCCCAACAACCAGAGGTGATGGTCTGGGGTGCCATTTATTTTCGTAGTAGGATCCCGTTGGTTGTTTTCTGCGACACCGACACAACACGGCGGTATGGCGACGATATTCTTTTACTTGTTTTGTTGCCCTTGATAGGAAAGTATACTGGGCTTACATTTCAGCAACATAATGCCCACACGAGCACGGCGAGAGTTTCTACTGCTTGTATTTGTGCTTGCCAAACCCTATCTTAGGTAGCAAGGTCGCCGGATCTCTCCCCAATAGAGAGCGTTTGGAGCGTTTGAAACGCATGGAAGGGTGCTCCAAGCAGCTTGTAGATTTTGACGATCTCACGTGCCAGATGGACAGAGTTTGGCACGAGATCCCTCAGGCCACAGGTAGTCCAACGCGTTATTGACTTACTCAATTTGTGAAGCTCTGTCTCTTGACTAAGCCACCTAGTTTTTCTGAAACTGTAGTCTTTTGTTTGTCTCTACATGTACATTGCATATACTGATTTCCGTCCCTTTCGGATAACTCCTTCGTGGTGCCTCCTTCTTTTCTCTTACATTGTACTAGTCACCCCTTTAACAAACCACATTGGCCGATATGAGTCATAGAATTGAAGTGGTATGTATGTACCAGTCGGCTGTATAGAATCAACGCAGTAAGACGGATCTACCTGAAGACGGGAGAGAATGGCAGAAAGGAGCTATGGTGTTTGGACGTCATCATGACCAACCCGTGAGTGGATTGTCAGTGTGTCTGCAGTTAGTGATGTAGCATTAGGCAGTCATCTTAATACGGCGTAAGAACAGTGGTCGTAAAGAGATTATGCTACTGGAGACGAGTGACATTACTCGTCAATGAAAATCGGCTTCAAATCCAACAGTAATGGCTGTGGTCAGCGAATATAGGATCATATCAGTAACTTACCGAGCGAGCATTTCCAAAGGAGCATGAAATGGACATTTCGACTCGGGTACCTCCCAAAAGGCCGTTGTCCACAGAGGCACATAAGGCTGCTTGTCCTCAGTGGATCAAAGGGCAAAGAAACAAGACATTAACTAACTGGAGGCGTGTAGTGTGGTCCGACCAGTAGCACATTTGCCTCTTTTCATATGACGCTCCGATGGCCCAGTGAGGCGTTTAATCTACAACGTATGGAGGATGTATTTCAGGCTTGAGGGGGGCTGTGTGATGTTTCGAGGTGTTTTCTGTGCCATCGTTTCGGTCCACTTATTCAGTTTATCGTATCAACCAGTATATTTACCTCAGTATCCGTGACAAAGTGGTACCCTTCTTCTACATCTTAATGATAAGATAACTGTTGAAAATGACGACTTGCAAGATGACAGCAGTTATTTTCAGAGGGATGCATCATTCGTTCCTGGCTGCATGAACAGTCGTCCTGACGCACCCGCCCGCTAAAGCATCAGAACGTAATCCCACACAAAATGTCTGGAACTACTTAGAACAGCTGGTGAAACGTAGCAGTCACCGTCCAGGTAATCTAGCTGTTCCACGGGATCTGATCATCAATGGTTGGCTTCAGCTGGGTATGACGTAACTGAAGAAACTTGCGGACTCTCTTCTTCGCAGAATTGATGGTATATTCGAGGCCACAGGCGATGTTACACGGTATTAGTGCGGTGTCTCCTGGGAGCGGTGAGTGATCGCTAAATTTTTGTACGGTGTTCTTGAGAGAGCCCCATCAGATCACACTCCTATATATATGTATAGAGATCTTTCTGTCTATACTGTATTATCTGTTGCTTACATGCCACTAGCCTCTCGGAAGGAAGTGTGGCGTTTACATGGATATGAAATTTTCATTCTGCAGCGGAGTGCATGATATGAAACTTTCTGGCAGACTCGAACTCGGGACCTATGCCTTAGGCTGCCAAGTGCTCTACAGGCGGAAATAAACCTTTTTAGGACGGCGTGGGTAATTCAGTTGGTAGAGCACTTGGCCGCGAATGGAAAAGGTCCTGACTTCGAGCCTCGGTCCGGCACACAGTTTTGATCTACCAGGAACTCACGTTTCTTTTCTTTGTTGTTACAAATACACTGACGGAAAAGAAATCACTCTAATATAAGACAATTAATGTAGATTAATGAAACTTCGGGAACACATTTGTCTAGGTAACATATTTAAAAGGGTAACATTGCAAGATCACAGGTTAATGCAACGCGAGAGAAGCAATTAAAAAAGTGAAATGCTCATATAGTAATAACCGGTGTAGACGCCAGAATGTTGAATGCAAGCATGCATCCATTGTTTTGTGTAGGTGCCTAATGTCAGTTTCTCGGTTGGACTTCCATGCCTGTTGCACTTGGTCGGTCAATATATGGACGGTTAATGTTGTTTGTGGATGACGCTGGATTTGTCGTCCGATGATGTCCCATACGTGCTCGATTTGGGACAGCGTTGGTGTCCGAGCTGGCCAAGGCAACATGTAGGGACTGAGTAGAGCATGCTGAGATAACGCAGTATGTGGGCGAACATTATCCTGTTGAAAAACACCACCTGGAATGCTGTTCATGAATGGCAGCCCACCATATCGAATCACTAGACTGAAGTAGAAATTTGCAGTCGGAGTGAGTGGGGTAGTGTATTCCTTCTGTCATACGAAATCGCACCCCAGACCATAACTCTAGGTGTGGGTCCAGTGTGTCTACTCTCAATTGGTCTCCATGTAACGAACATGCGGCCATCACCGGCATCGAGGCACAACCAGTTTTCATCAGAAAACATAACAGACCTTCACCCAGTCCTACAATGAGCTCTCGCTTGACACCGCTGAAGTTGCAGATGGTGTTGCTTTGCGGTCAGTGGAATGTGTGCTATAGAGCGTCAGGCTCGGAGCTGTTTCTGAAATAACCAATTTGTAACAGTTATTTGTGTCACTGTGGTGACAACTGCTGCTCAAATTGCTGCTGCAGATGTGCCAGAGCTATACGGCAAACACGATGGTCTTCACTGTCGGTAGTGCCACGTGGCCGCCGGGAGTTTAGTTTCCCTGCGACCGTACATTCTCGTGACCACAGATGCCAGCAACCATGTACAGTGGTTACATTCCTGCCAAGTCTTTCTGCAATACCGCAGAAAGAAAATCCAGCTTCTCGTAGCCGTGTTGTACGACCTCGTTCAAAGTCAGTGAGATGTTGACAGTTGTGTCTTTGTCGCCTTAATGGCATTCAACTCAGCACGTCCAATGTGAAAGGTATGCAACGATCACGACCGTCATAGCGTGTATTTAAAGCAAACCTGGTTTTCATCCTCACAGTGGCGGTATTATCAACACTCTTATCTGACTGGCGCGATATCTGAATGGACGTCATGTTTCAGATGTAGAAACACGTCTAGCAACTTTCGTTTATGTCGTACAACACCATCTTGGTGCTGCAATTTTTTTTCTGTCAGTGTAAGTGGCACTGGATCACCCCCCCTCTCCCCCACCCCACCATTCTTGTTCCATCATTTAACCTGTTGTGCGTCACTGAACGGAGTAAATGTGAGTTTCTGTGAGAGAAGCCAGCAGCTGCCTGCTACTGCAGCTTCGTCTGCTCCTCCAAAAATGGTTCAAATGGCCCTGAGCACTATGGGGCTTAACATCTATGGTCATCAGTCCCCTAGAACTTAGAACTACTTAAACGTAACTAACCTAAGGACATCACACACATCCATGCCCGAGGCAGGATTCGAACCTGCGACCGTAGCAGTCGCGCGGCTCCGGACTGAGCGCCTAGAACCGCTAGACCACCGCGGCCGGCTCTGCTCCTCCAGTTTTGTCAATAGCTATAGGGGAAGTATAAAAGCAGGGAGGTCTAGCTCGGTCATCAGAGCTGGTCATCAGAGCTCGGTCATCAGGGCGCTCAAAAGATTTAGATTGGCAGGCAACGACGCCCCCATCTGTGGCGGCCTCCCTATCACAGGGGTAGTGGATGCGGTTAGTTTGGTTAGTTTGAATGCGTAAGGGGTAGCTTTTCCGTCGTCTTGGTGATTTCGGACTTATCTGTGAGTAGCCCACGAATGATGGAATTTGAAATATTTAATGTGAGAATTTCCAGTCATTTCATTGCAGTCTCTTTAGGAATCAGAGGTAATCCTGTTAGTTAGAGTGAGAAAAAAAATCGTGTGAAGTTTTAATATCATTTTTGAGTTTTGGTAAAAATACCTTTGTATGGATGAGCTGGCTGCCTGTGTGAAGTATCTGAATTATTTAAGGTTCGAATTTCAATCATTTTATTGGAGTTTCTTTTGGTAGTCAGGGATAACCATATTACTCAGCATATTAATAAATCAGTGTGACGTTTTGATTCGTTCACGACTTTTGGTAAAAATGCTTTGTGTACGAATGACTTGGGCATCATGTGTGATGCAGAACCATAGAGACTGCTTTCCCAGACCGGCATGCCAGTGGATTCATTCTAAATATATAAAGCAGATCAGAGCAGCGAGCTTGAATTTCAGTTCATTTGTGAGTTTGGAACCTGAAGGTCAGTGGCTTTGTACAGCCACAATGCCACGTGGTTGATGATGAAATTTAAGCCCATTCTTTGGTAACATTAACTAAGTGTGTACCCCAGTGCGTGAATATTCTGTGAAACGCATTTGAAATGTTATTGAATTTTCTGTTGTAAATCGATGCACTTCATTGTGTGATTCACGGTTTCAACCACGTGTGAACAGAGTAAAAATGTTCTACATTATTCAATCAATCCATAATATGGAATACATTTGCATATCTAAATTATTAGGCGTTTCGACAACGAACAGGTTTAATTATGTTCACGATTAGTAGTACTTGAACACATATAAGTCGTTATCTCCTGAAATTTTCGGTAAATACCTGCGACTTCAGCGTTCGTGGATCATTTGTATGCTTGATATGTTTTTGTGAACTTTGACGAAGCTATAACCGGGATTTTCTTTGTATTCCTTGTGCGTTATGCGTCCATGTTCTATGTCTTAGACTTAGTCCTGATACTCTCTGCTGAATACTAATAGGATTTTGTGGCAGTTCTAGCAGTAGCGGTACGATATTTATGACGGTTGTTGTGAAATGAGCGAATTTAAGAATGTTAGATTCGTCTTCCGAATTGCTGTTTCCTTTGACCATCCTACCAAACCACAACAGCACTTAGATTTGATAATTAGTTAAATATTGGTGTAATGTAGAGGATCACATCAATTTATTGGTACCTGATTACCTTTGTCTTGTCTAGACTTTGTCCACTAATAATAAAATAGTTACATTACCTTTGTCGAACATATGTTAAAATATTTTATGGTTTCAACACTGCAGTCCCACCTCCCATTCTTCATGTATATTTGGAAGCGTAAATTGAAGGATTCATTGATGAATTTAGACGTCATTTCTTTTCTCGTAATTAAATATGCTAAATATGAAACTTAATTATCCGTTGCGCGTTTCTTTAAATGAGTATCAGGTACAAATAGTGATCAAGGCCTAAGGAAAAGTTGAGATTAAAGGACAGTGAAATGGAAAGTAACTTGAATGCTTAAAGGAACGAGAACTGAAATAACCTACCCTCCACTGGAATAGTAAAAGGAATCCTCCACTCACTTAAACGGAAACATTTTATGCTTACAAATGAAGTGGTACTGAAGGTCGCTAGCTCACCGACTCGTCTACCTGCTGTTACAATCTCACTATCTACTTGCCTGTGGAGCTCTCCAAAATTTCAGACTTGCTGAATAGAAAGGTTTCTTAGTTTCAAAATAAGATATATGAACCACGGAATCACAGCCAGAGTTCTGTTACTAACATGTTCAAGAACTTACAAGCTGCCTCAATACTGGCGTCGCTAATATATTGACTTCCAAGACTGAGACCTGTTGGTATAATACAATTTTGATCATTATACATTTTCCAGTGACAACTGAGCATAACTAGTGGCACACAGAGCCTGATCATCAGAATGTGTACAAAAAACTGCGTTAAATTCGATAATGTGACGGTGCTGTAAGGATCTTGAGTGCGTGCCCCCACGGAAGCAAAATTAGGTGCTGGATAATTATATGTGTATTACGGACATCTGTTTAGCTGACTAATGAGCTAAAAAATAAAAGGTGAGCCAGACATTGTCAACACATCGAGACCTCCACTTTATAAGGTAAAATAACAGATCAGACCATATATGTAGTTTTTGACCGTGTACTAGAGTCGTCGTGCCAAAAGCTGAGAATACAAATGGCATTGAATTTAGCAGCCCACGTCAGATTATGAAGAAAAGGTCCACACAGTTGTGGCTTGCTGAAATTTGTGTGCACTTATCATCACTGAGTGCTGCGTGCTCTCCTTGGTGAAAACATCTACAGTTAGACAATACTTTTTATGGAGGTGAATGAATATGACTTCGCCTCCGTCAGTGGAAGCAAAGAGATATACGACAGTTCGGCAGGCGCTTTCAGCAACCACAACCTGTTGTCGTTCTGTGCCAGGGATCTTTCTTTCCCTGTAACTCGTCAACTTTTGTTTCCACGTCAGCCTGCATGAAACTGGCACTTTGTTGTACCGTTGTTCGTTTTGCGCTTCTACCGCTTTTCAAGGCAGGAGGAAGAGCTCTGGCTGTTCTAAATCGTTTTATCCGCCCGGTACGTTTACTGACCCGTTTTGTATTCGCTAGGGGAGTCGTAGCGGGCCAGGCAATTTCCTTCCATCACACTTCACCCACTTCAATCCCTTTGGCTCCCATAAAGCTCAGCGCTATAAGCTTGTGTGTCCTCAGGGAGGCGAGACGTGGAGATACGCTCAGAGAAAGCAACAGGCAGGATTGTCACTTTGCTTTAACGCGTCACTACGAAGTGTAACTTGGAGCAAAGAGAAATTTTTAAGAACGCATATTTCACTTCACAGCATAGTGTGCTCTGTTGTGAAATTTTCCGGAAGATTTAGTATGCCGTTTCGGGGTTCGAACCCAGAACCTTCCCTTTCACGAACAGGCGCTTCACTGACTGAGCTATCCTGGAGCAACTCTTGACAGTACCTCTCTCCTATCTTTGAAACGTGACATAAGTGCCTGAAAAAAAAAATCGCGGAGAAATTGCACAGCCATAACCTATAAGTTGCTTCCAGAATAAAACTTCTATAACTTTCACTCTGAATCGTAGTGTGATCTATTAAGACTCCTGAGTGGTTAAAAACGAGTTATCAGACCGGGACTCGAACCCGGAATCTTCCATTACAGTGTCAAAGCTGTTACAGCTGACCTGTTGACGCACGGCTTATAAGCCGAGTTGACACTTTACCTTTCTCCCACATTCCAAACTAAGTAGAGGCTCTCCCACACACTTTGCTGTCTACGGCCGGCCGCTGTGGCCGAGCGGTTCTAGGTGCTTCAGTCCGGAACAGCACTGCTGCTACGGTCGCAGGTTCGAATCCTGCCTCGGGCGTGGATGTGTGTGATGTCCTACAGTTAGTTAGGTTTAAGTAGTTCTAAGTCTATGGGACTGATGATCTCAGATGTTAAGTCCCATAATGCTTAGAGCCATTGCTGTCCACGAATATTATCGTCATTCGGATGCCGAATGCAGTGTCGCAATGTTTAGAACATTTCAGTCACATTCTGGGTGGTGGTGGTGGGGGGTGGGAAGGGGCGCGGCGGGAACGCTGTTCAAATCTGCGTCTCGCCTCCAAATTTAGGTTTAAAGGGACACGGATTATTTTCTTCCTCATTCCTGTCCTATGCAAACTTGTTTACTGTCTCTTGTAATGTGTTGCTGTCTCACGAACTTCGCCCGTGGCGGTATTTGGGATGGAAGCAGGAGTCACTCTGCCTGTCTAGAAACCTAAATCGCAACATGGTTCAAATGGCTCTGAGCAATATGGGACTTAACATCTATGGTCATCAGTCCCCTAGAACTTAGAACTACTTAAACCTAACTAACCTAAGGAAAGCACACAGCACCCAGTCATCACGAGGCAGAGAAAATCCCTGACCCCGCCGGGAATCGAACCCGGGAACCCGGGCGTGGGAAGCGAGAACGCTACCGTACGACCACGAGCTGCGGACTAAATCGCAACATGGTATGATACAACTTTGCCACCAATTGTGAGTCTCTTTTTAGTTTATGTTAAGTAGATTTATGTCTCCACTCCTCGATATCCTTTGCACGTCAAGGAAAGTGCATTGTGAATATACAGGGAATTAGGACCCGTCGAACTAATGTAAAGTAGCATGCGAACTGGCTTCTGTAAAACGTAGCGAACATTTGCTATCTGTTCAAACTACACTGACGAAAATGGGAATTGTTACACCATGAACCACGTGACCGATATTTATCAAACTTTGTGGAGATGTTTGTTACACATCGGGTATTACGTGATTAAACTTTCACTCCGTACAAAATGTTCAAATGTGTGTGAAATCTTATGGGATTTAACTGCTATGGTCATTAGTCCCTAAGCTTACACACTGCTTAACCTAAATTATCCTAAGGACAAACACACACACCCATGCCCCAGGGAGGACTCGAACCTCCGCCAGGACGAGCCGCACAGTCCATGACTGCAGCGCCTTAGAGCGCTCGGCCACTCCGTACAGAACTGATGTTCATCGACAACGTCATTATGGGGTATGACAAATACACCTTTGCCTTTGCCTTCTTTGTGCGAGAGGAACAAACAACCTTCAGTGTCACATTGAACAGTTTCTTGGAATCCCTATAGCACGCTCTTTGTCAGTTCTTGAAGTTCAGCAGCTGGAGGTGGATACAGAAATAATACTTCTTCCTATCAAATGCTAGATACGCATATGTCCTCAGTGGACCATGGACATGTCACATATTCGCATCTTTCTCAAGCCAGCTCGCGATCGCAGCACAGGTTTTAGTAATCTGTTCCATTAACCTCTGTCCAGATACTAGTTGTCGTCTGTCTATTCGTTAGTCCGTTGAACAATTGTGCGATCTTTAGGAGGGACCTTCCACATTCTTCTTACCACACCTTTTTAATTAGTCCATCTCATCGCCACTCGTTGTGCAGTCATTGAACTACAGCCAACTGTCTGTTCGATGATTTGAGATAGAGGGGAAAATGTGTTTTACTGGCTCCTGGCATACAGGTTGACCTGGATGAGAGGCAGGTTGTGTGGGAAGTATATTGGTCTGCTAAATAAATCTGCTAAATCAATCTGATCAGCCGGCCGAAGTGGCCGCGCGGTTCTGGCGCTGCAGTCTGGAACCGCGAGACCGCTACGGTCGCAGGTTCGAATCCTGCCTCGGGCATGGATGTGTGTGATGTCCTTAGGTTAGTTAGGTTTAACTAGTTCTAAGTTCTAGGGGACTAATGACCTTAGCAGTTGAGTCCCATAGTGCTCAGAGCCATTTGAACCAACCAATCTGATCAGGGGAAAGAGATGGTTTCGTGGCCTTGACATGCAGGCTGCCCTGCACGACAGGTGTGTTGTGGCAGTAGCATCAGCCTGCTTTACTGAATTGTATTGCAGGGGCTACATATGCCAGTGAGTATGGCTAGGAAAAAGTTGAGATGGATAGAGGAGGGGATGGACAGAACAAAGGGAGGAGGAAATAAATATAGGGTAGGTGGGGGAGATGCATGAGGCATGAGGAGGTGTACAGGGGTGAGGGGCAGATGGAGTAGGAAGAGGAGGAGTTGGAAAGGGAGAGGGGCAGCAGGATATAGTCAGAGGGAGGGGTGGAAGCAATGGACAAAAAAATGGGGAGTTAGAGTGAAGAGACACAGAGAGTGGGGTGGAGGAGATAGACAGATGGATGTGGGAGGATAAGGCAGACAGCAGAGATAGGAAGAGGTGAACACAGAGAGGGGGAGGAGAGGTGTGTTCAATGCATGTGTTGATGACTATGCAGACAAAGCCGCAGGCAAACGGCTAACATTTTAATAATAAGCAGAAATGTTAGGGAGCTAGAGCCTTGGTGTGGTAAGGTGTTGAACATAAAGAAAATAATCTTTAAACTTACTTATTTATTACAGAGACGAAATTTTAAATTAAAAGGATAAGTAATGCTTATCGCTACAGAGAGCAATTTACAGGTGGTAACTATGAACCGTTAAGCTCAGGAGAACACCCAAATAAATTAGCAAAATTTTAAATAAAATTTTCTATTATAGAACAGAATTCGTTTTCTAAACCAAACACAAACAAATTCTTTATACTTCATAAACATTAGAAAATCGAGAGAGAGGTAATTACTGAATTAAACAACCGTTTTACAGTATGAATTAAACGTCAGAGGAATCAAGGCAATTGAACATGTGGCTTCCAAAATTACAAAAGGCAGCACTGAAAAATCATCAGACGTTACCAGTTACTCATGGGAGCAATAAATGCAAGGGTCTGAAGCATATGAATTTAGGCAAAGAACGGTAACCGACCTGAGCTCGGCGAGGTCCCAGACGTTGCTCTATTCAGTATAGATCCTCAAACATACAGACACAAAAATACATTAAATTTACATTACATAAATGACAAATAGCACACAAGACCCAAACATGATAGGTGAAATGGGGGCAGACAACTGGACCCGGTTGACCCGCAAGTGCTTAACAGAGCAAAATTCACATAGCGACATAAATTACAACACAGACTTTTGTAACATTAACTGGCAATGAAAAGTATTAAGGAAAACTTAGATCCGTTAATTGCACATACCAGTAGTGCAGGTAAATAAGCAGCAGAAAAAAGACAACATAAAGCTACCAATCACACACACCCGTTGTGTGGAAAAACGTCAAAGATTTTGCAAACGGAACACGACAAACTGCAAGCTCTCTTACACTCGAGTAAATTCTTAAATCGAGTACATCCTTATTGCCGCGATGCTAATCCACGTTAAGGGCTTCGTCCAAAAAAGGTCCAACAGTGCAACGCAAATCACCTTATGGAAAATTTAGTACCTAAGCACAGGGGTTTTCACGAAGAGCGGCGGACATTTTACAGAATGGTCCTCACCGTTGTTACTGCGCCGGGATCGGGAAAATAGAGTGCGGTCTGTGTGACCGCGTCCACCCCCCAAGGCAGCTGGAAACAGGGCTAGTCCAATTCCATATGCGGCACGGCACCACATACACTGAGGAAAGGGCCGACTCTTCAGTAACGTAGGTACGTTATCCAAAATGAATTTGCGTGTAGCAGATCTGGCGAACGGACGTCCACGGTTAGCGAGCCCAGTCCACGATCCAACAGGGCCCCTTCTGAGTTAGTCACCAGCAGAGAGACCAAAGCGTGAGCTGCGCGCCTGCTTAAATGCCGCTCGAGGCGTCGGAAAGGCGACACCTCACGACGCGCCAGTAAACCGTAGTTAAGCAACGAAACCTTAGCTAGTTCCGCAAGTACAGGTATCGATATGACGCTGGGGATGGCTCAAATTTTTTTAATTTGTAATTCTGATTACCTGTTCGTGACAGATACTGGGTGGTTGTAATTAAAATACAGCTACAAATAGAGGTCCAGTGTGGGCTTTAATTATCGTTTGACAATGAAACTTGATGGATTTTTAATGCGTTAATGCGCCTCTGATTTACTCTGTAAAAATAATTCCAGTTTTCGCCACTTGGTGCAAATGAGGCGCTGTGAATGCTAGGAAGAGATATAGAAATGATTCCACGTGTAATGGATTAGGAACGGGACGTGGGCGGGAAAGGTTAAACAAGTGAGGAAGGGATAATGTTGCTTTTAGTATTAACTGTCGCTTACACAGTGTGTTCACTGTGAGCGCCGGAGCCGTCGACGAGATGCTCTACAGCACCAAATTACAACCTGGTAGCCAAAAATTAGAACTAACTTTTTTCCAAGGTAAGTCGGTTCCGCATTAACGCATTGGCATATCTACCAAGTTCCGCTGGCGTACGATAATTACAGCCCACACTGGACATCCGTGGATAGCTGCAAGTTAATCATAAACACATGGTGCCAGTCGCTACTACGGGTGGGAAAAACCGACCGGCTGGAAACTACACCAGTATTTTAGTTCTGAATAACAAGAATTTTTAGGTATTCGTTTGTTCTATCAACAGTTAGTTATAAAAGACTATTTTTTTCATTTTTTGCCAAAAACCGGGTAAAAAAACAACCACATGAATTTGCTATATCAGCAGCGTTAAATTTTTGGTTTTTAAATAAATCTTTTTTTACAAACGGGTAATGTTTATTCATAATTTCGGGAGTACCGCAAGGAAGTGTGATAGGACCTTTATTGTTTACAATATACATAAATGACTTAGTTGACAACATCGGTAGCTCCGTGAGGCTATTTGCAGATGACACGGTTGTCTACAAGAAAGTAGCAACATCAGAAGACTCGTACGTACTCCAGGAAGACCTGCAGAGGATTAATGCATGGTGCGACAGCTGGCAGCTTTCCCTAAACGTAGATAAATGTAATATAATGCGCATACATAGGGGCAGAAATCCATTCCAGTACGATTATGCCATAGGTGGTAAATCATTGGAAGCGGTAACGACCGTAAAATACTTAGGAGTTACTATCCGGAGCGATCTGAAGTGGAATGATCACATAAAACAAATAGTGGGAAAAACAGGCGCCAGGTTGAGATTCATAGGAAGAATTCTAAGAAAATGTGACTCATCGACGAAAGAAGTAGCTTACAAAACGCTTGTTCGTCCGATTCTTGAGTATTGCTCATCGGTATGGGACCCTTACCAGGTTGGATTAATAGAAGAGATAGACATGATCCAGCGAAAAGCAGCGCGATTCGTCATGGGGACATTTAGTCAGCGCGAGAGCGTTACGGAGATGCTGAACAAGCTCCAGTGGCGGACACTTCAAGAAAGGCGTTACGCAATACGGAGAGGTTTATTATCGAAATTACGAGAGAGCACATTCCGGGAAGAGATGGGCAACATATTACTACCGCCCACATATATCTCGCGTAATGATCACAACGAAAAGATCCGAGAAATTAGAGCAAATACGGAGACTTACAAGCAGTCGTTCTTCCCACGCACAATTCGTGAATGGAACAGGGAAGGGGGGATCAGATAGTGGTACAATAAGTACCCTCCGCCACACACCGTAAGGTGGCTCGCGGAGTATAGATGTAGATGTAGATGTAGATAAAATTTCTATTGTGTTGAAATATTGGGTTGTCACAGAAATTGGGAAAAGCGATCAGCACTATTTTAGTAACGGTAAGAAACAAGCAACAAACACATGACATAAGAGTCTGTACAGCGTTGCAGAGACAATAATATACATAAGTTTCCTTTAATTTACGTCTATGGTCACAAACTTTTTGTTAACAAATTACCGGTTTCGGTCTTTAATGACCATCATCAGATCTGTTTCATTGAGTAGTACTACTGACAACATGACTCGTACGTTTGATGTTATTTATATGTATTTGACGATGCTGGTGCTGATTCCGCATTTATCATTTGACGATGCCACTATGGCTGCAGTACATTAGAACTTTGTTTTTATGAAACAGATCTGATGATGGTCATTAAAGACCGAAACCTGTAATCTGTTAACAAAAAGTTTGTGACCATAGACGTAAATTAAAGGAAACTTATTATATATACGGGTCACTGTTTTTTCTCGACGATGTCACAGCTTGCGAAAATAATGTACATGTTGCCGTGTTGCGTGGGCTATTAGACAGCACACGTGTACGGGCAGTATGCAAGACTTGCCCCCCATGTTGTCTATACGGTGGTTCCTCGCTGACGCCTTCGGGCATGAGCTGTATAGCAGAACTGTAATACCCTTACAGTGGAAGTATTCTACGAAGTGCAGTACGAATGAAGTGCAATGCTCCATTTGCTTTAAAACATTAAGAACGAGGGGAGGCACAACAAACTTGGGTCGTCACGTAAGGAGAAAACATCCACAATGTCCTTCGGAAGGGATGGTCAATTTGATTGATGTACCTATACTTTTATCGACATCCTATAAACTTGGGATGATAAGTAAAACCTTAGTTTTGCGGTTGCTTCAGGATGAAAACTTGTTACCATCCAAAAGTGACGATGCAGGGAAGTCATCAACTTGTGACCTACCGCTCTCTCTGTCGCCGCTCCCATTTCCTCCACCTCCACAGTCTTCGCTGGTGACAATACGACTGCCGGCCGCAGTGGCCGAGCGGTTCTAGGCGCTACAGTCTGGAACCGCGAGACCGCTACGGTCGCAGGTTCGAATCCTGCCTCGGGCATGGATGTGTGTTATGTCCTTAGGTTAGTTAGGATTAAGTAGTTCTAAGTTCTAGGGGACTGATGACCTCAGAAGTTGAGTCCCATAGTGCTCAGAGCCATTTGAACCTTTTTTTTTTTGACTATACGGCTGACTCCTGCTACAGCCTCAACCTTATATCAATCGTGATCTCCTAATCACACACCTGCATTGGAATTTTTCTGTATTTGTTGGGAGTCAAAGTTTGACGCTGGAATTAGTAGCAATACGAAACCGAAAACCGTTTGTTTCAGAAACCGATTATTTTGAGCGGTTTTACCAGTCTGATTTAACTGGAGACGAAAAGAACCGGTATAACTGTAAACCGGTCCGTACTACATAGCGGCCCCATACGCTGACTCCTCACGTCATCTGGGGAACCGGAATTAAAAATAAATAAATATTGCTATCTGAAGTGCTTCTTATTCAAATAATAGACATGAGTCCTATGCACAAAATTCTTTCTAAGCTCATGTGACCTACTCAGTCATGCGTCCATTTTTTTATTTTGGTTGACTATTATTCAGAGTGACATGGGGGTACCCAGAGAGGAAAGAGGAACATGGCATGGAAAGGCGGATGCTCCCGCCAGCCGTCACTACCCCCGCCCCCCACACCCCACCCCCACCCTTCCCCCTAAAAAAAACATGATCGCTGCATACCGAACTCACATCCTCCCACGCTACACAGACCACAAACATACCTATCAACTCGCTATCACTCAGAGGAAAGCCACAACATGTAGCGGATAATGAACAGTAGCAGTTATATCCAGAGCGATTCGTCACGATACCGCCGTTCGCCGCTGTTCTGCTTGAAACTGAAAATGTCACATGGCGCTGAGTTGTACAAAGATTGAATTCGCAATTTTTTTCTACCAGCTATAGTAGCATTGAGTTTTATGTAGTGACACATCGCAGTAGGTACGCTATTGCATTGTATTCCTGTAAGACGATAGAAGACACGAGGAGATGGTGGGGAAGGGTACATATATCGATATGAAAGACGATATCGTGATCCGGAAGCGACCGAGCCGAAATTTGTGATAGAAAAATAGGGAAATGCAGAATTTTCCGTCAATAAGCTGAAGAAAATAAAAATCCAAACGGTAACATCTGTGTTATAATTTAATTACCTTCATAACTTACACAGAATGCTACATTTCGCCCAGTTTCGGCATCGGCGGAAATATTTCTGTCGTTCGCTTTCGAGCAATCGTATTGTTGTTTGAATAACATTATGTTCAAAATGTTCAAATGTGTGTGAATTAATAAGGGACAAAACTGCTTAGGTCATCGGTCCCTAGACTTAGACAAGATTTAAACTAACTTATGCTAAGAAGAACACACACACACACACACACACACACACACACACACACATGCCCGAGGGAGGACTCGAACCTCCGACGGGAGGGGCCGCGCAGTCCGTGACATGACGCCTCAAACCACGCGGCCACTCCGCGCGGCTATAACGTAATGGGCAGCGATAATTCTTACCAGAAGATCTTCCTCAGTCACACAGGGCTGAAACAATTCAAGGAAAGTATAGCTCACTCGTAAAAGAGACCACGTCCAGAAGACGAGGCTCATTCTTAAACACTGTTCGACACTTTCGAATCGGCATACATTCGGATTAGTGGAAGACAACGAAGCAGCTACAGGCTGCTAGATTTGAGGGTTGAATAACACTTAGGCGGTTTTTTGTTCTACTGATTTTTATTTGTATGAACTACGGGGGTCACTCCAAAAGAAATGCACACTATTTTTGTAAAAATACTGTTTTCATTCTGCATGTGTAAAAGTTTTACTGTGTGTAGATACATCCTTCCTGCTTGTTTTAAAACTTAGTTCAACCTGTTCCCGTCAGTGGCGCCGTCACAGCATGTCTTCAAGAAGGCTGCTACACTTGACGTTCGTCAGAAGCAACGTGCTGTCATAGAATTCCTGTGCTGTGAAAAATAGACAGTGGCAAACATCCACAAGAGGTTGAAAAAGGTGTATGGAGATGCTGCTGTCGATCGCAGTACAGTTAGTCGGTGGCCAAGCAGGTTACGTGATGAAAGCGGGCACGGCAATATTGGAGATTGTCCTCGCAGCGGCAGGCCTCGTACTGCACACACTCCAGACAATGTGCAGAGAGTTAACGAACTGATGACTGCTGACAGACGCATCACAGTGAACTAATTGTCACGCTACGTTGGGATAGGGGAAGGAAGTGTTTGCAGAATACTGCAAGTGTTGGCGTTATAAAGGGTTTGTGACAGGTGGAATCATAGGATGTTGACAGTGGTTCGCAAAGAAACAAGAAAAACGGTTTGCAGCGAGCTCCATCATATTTCACCAGAGACCAAGAGGCAATCAATGGAGTGGCATCATGCAAATTCACCCAAGAAAAAAAATTTCAAAACCACACCTTCTGCTGGAAAAGTTATGGCTACGGTGTTTTTCGATTCTGAAGAACTCTTGCTTGTGGACATCATGCCAAGTGGAACCACCACAAATTCTGATGCATATATGACGACACTGAAGGAACTTCAAGCTCGACTGAGTCGTGTTCGACCACATCGGCAAAAGCAGGATGTTTTGCCGTTGCACGAAAATTCACGGTCATGGAAGCGGTCATAAAACTCGGATGGACAACACTGAAACACCCGCCTTACAGTCCTGACCCGGCTTCATGTGACTATCATCTATTTGGGAAACTGAAAGACTCTCTTTGTGGAACAGGGTTTGAAGATGACGACTCCCTTGTGCACGCTGCCAAGCAGTGGCTCCAACAGGTTGGTCCAGAATTTTACCGTGCGGGTATACAGGCGCTGGTTCGAAGATGGCGTAAGGCAGTTGAGAGGGATGGAAATTATGTGGAGAAATGAAAATATTGTTCCTAAAGGATGTATCTATACACTGTAAAACTTTCAAACGTGTAGAATAAAAGGTGGATTTAAAAAAAATAGTGTGCATTTCTTTTAGAGTGACCCTCGTAGTTTTCGGATTATGAGGCCATCTTCAGATAAATACTGGCTATTATTTACAAGGAGCTTGTGTTCTTACGAGCCAAACATTCTGGACTAAGATAAAACGCACTGACATACGATCTTTAGTTGTGGTATTGTCTTTGGAATTATCAAATGGGTCTTTTGACTTTTTGTTCTGTAAAACTGTTCTTTAACATAAAAAATCACATTTTAGGGTTTGTCAGTACCATGTATGACAACAATCAGAATTATTCAGAATACGCATTATTGCAAATTTACAGTTTTTTTAGTATTTGTTGGAACAGTTGCACTGGACATTAATTGTTGGTTGTACAACAGCGATGTTTTCTTTGCCAGTTACATTTTGTTATTAGAAAATTGTACATTAATATATACCAAATATTACATTGTTAGAGTTAGGAATATAAAAACGTTAGGGATATTACATTATATTCGGGTGTGAATTTGTTTACTATTGGGACACTATGTGGTTAGTAGCCTGTTTTCTTTATTGTTTAAAGTTTAAGAGTGGTGATGTGCTCAGTTGCAATTGGTCATTTAGGACTAGCTGGGGATTTAGGGCTAAGTGTTTGTTAATTTCATGTGCTTCTAGAAGGCTGTTTTTCCTGTCTTCGTTGCCTATATGTAGCACTTCTGTATGTGTTAGATATTTGTGTCCTTCTTTGAGCACATGTTCAGCAAAAGTGGAGTCTGATTTATTTAATCTCCAGCTGCGTTCATGTTCAGTCACCCTTGTTGATATGGCCCGGCCAGTTTGACCAATGTACAGTTTACTGCAATCAGTGCAACTTATTTTGTAGACCCCACTGTTGCTTAGTTTATCTGTTTTGTCCTTGCTGTTGAATAGGAGATCAGCTGTAGTACTTCTTACATAAAATGATGGTGCATAGTTTTGGGCTTTTAGTGTTTTGAATAGTTTGTCTGATAGCTTACCTAGATATGGTATAGTACACCAGTTGGTTTTTGATGTAGTTGTTACTACAGAGGTGGCATAAATGTAGGGAAAGATTTTTCTTCTTTGTTTCTTATGCAGGGTTTTGTCAACTAATTCAGAGCTATAGCTATTGTTGTATGCAATATATTTAATGGTGTCTCCTTCTGTTTGGAAAGTCTGTTTTGATATTGGTATGGATGTGAGGCGATGCACCATGGAATGTAAGGCTGCATGTTTGTGTGTTAGTGGGTGTTGTGAACATGAAGGTATTACTGTGTCTGTTGTTGTGGGTTTTCTGTAAATTTTGAAAGTATGTGTATTTATGGTAATATCTATGTTAAGGTGTACAAAGTTAATGGATTTTTCACCTAGCTCCATGGTGAATTATATGTTTTTGTGTTGTGAATTTAGATGTTCTAGGAATGTGTTCAGTTGACTGTTGGTTGGTTGGTTGGTTTGGGGAAGGAGACCAGACAGCGAGGTCATCGGTCTCATCGGATTAGGGAAGGACGGGGAAGAAAGTGGGCTGTGCTCTTTGAAAGGAACCATCCCGGCATTTGCCTGGAGCGATTTAGGGAAATCACGGAAAACCTAAATCAGGATGGCCGGACGCGGGATTGAACCGTCGTCCTCCCGAATGCGTGACTGTTGGTACCTGTCCACATACACAGTAGATCATCTACATATCTGTCCCAGTATTTAATATTATACTGAGAGTTTCATTTTCTGTTTTTCGAAATTGTTCATGAATATTTCAGCTAAGAGGGGACTGAGAGGGGACCCCATCGCCAATCCTTCTAGATGTTTGTAATGGGTACCTTCAAATTGGACTTAATTTTGTTTCTGACATATTTGGGTGGCAAAATTAATGTCTTCTACTTGTACTGGGTTGACACCTGCTCTGTATAATAGTTCTGTCAGAATATCAAGGCACTCTTGTGTAGGTATGTTTGTAAATATGCTGCTTACGTCAAAGGATACTAGTTTTGCACTATATGGTATTGGAAGGTCTTTAATTTCGTTGACAAGGTCCACTGAGTTTACAATTCCAAAGTTAGATTTGAATTTTTAGATGTGTTACAAGAGAGTATGATGGAAATGTTCCCAGAGCAAATAAGACATTTGTTTGGGGTAGCACTATTGAGAAAGTGGAACGCTATTGCAAAAGTTTAGAAAAGCGGTATTTGCGACACATTGCAAAACGATTCTACTACAACCCACATACATCGCGCGTAATGATCGCGAAGACAAGAAAAGAGAAATCAGGGCGCTTACGTGGAACATAAAAGACATTCGGTTTTCCTGTGCACCATTTGCAAGTCATACAAGGTATCCTCTGCAAAGTGCCTTACACTGTCCATCCAAAAAGCTCCGACACTGATTTTATTCCTGGCGTGTAAGTGAGGTCAGCTAGTAACAACCATTGCGATACCTTGAGCTAGCAGTTGTACACAAAAGAAGTGCAACCGACCAGTTAGTTGTGGGCAGGCAGTGTTAAAAAGTGGAATTGCGGCCGCAGAACAAAAATACGCCTGTCGCAACTTGATTGAAACACAAGGCACGGACATCACGGTTGACGAAACTTGGTGTTATCAGTACTAATGTATCTAAAAGTGACAAACCACAAAAAGCATCTCTGATGCTTCGTCAAGACCGAAAAAAGGTGCGAATGTAACGCGTGAGCTGAACAACATCCCAAAGAAGGACTTTCCTGGCAATTTCCCATGGTTGTATGAACGTTCTGTGCGTTTTACACAAATGGGAGGAGACAATGTAGAACACCTGAGCATTAAAACCAAGATGTTAACATTTTCTATCTGTTATTAATCCATGGAGAAGAAATAAAAACTCTGAGGTTCGCCGATGACATTGTAATTCTGTCTGAGACAGCAAAGGACCTGGAAGAGCAGCTGAATGGGCAGTGTCTTCAAAGGAGGATATAAGATGAACATCAACAAAAGCAAAACGAGGATAATGGAATGTAGTCAAATTAAATCGGGTGATGTTGCGGGAATTACATTAGGAAATGAGACGCTTAAAGTAGTAAATGAGTTTTGCTATTTGGGGAGCAAAATAACTGATGATGGTCGAAGTAGAGAGGATATAAAATGTAGACTGGCAATGGCAAGGAAAGCGATTCTGAAGAAGAGAAATTTGTTTACATGGAGTATAGATTTAAGTGTCAGGAAGTCGTTTCTGAAAATATTTGTATGGAGTGTAGCCATGTATGGAAGTGAAACACGGATGATAAATAGTTTGGAGAAGAAGAGAATAGCAGCTTTCGAAATGTGGTGCTACAGAAGATTGCTGAAGATAGACCAAGAGATGAATACATTAATCAGATTCAGAAGGATGTAGGCTGCAGTAGGTACTGGGAGATGAAACAACTTGCACAGGATAGAGTAGCATGGAGAGCTGCATCAAACCAGTCTCTGGACTGAATACCACAACAACAACAATTAATCCAGTCTCAAAACTATTTGGACCGACAGGTTATGGTGGCTTGTGCAGTATGTATGTGGATTTAGATGTGCATGTAAAAGAAGGAATCGAGTGGGATGTACCAAATAAACGAACTAGATACGAAACAAAATTTTCTGTTTCTATCCACTTTTAAGAAAATATATGATGCAGGTAATCAGGAGCAAGAAGTGACCTAGGACTTTATCATGTTAGAGTAAAGCTTTATGAGAAAGAAGGCCCAATGGAATATTTTCCAACAAAGTTGGGAGCCTGTCGTTCAAAAATACAGCGCATACCAATACAGTTAGGTGGGGAGGAAGGTGATATGGTGCGCGACACGTGAGAAAGCCGCCCAGTTCTGAACTGTTTCGCGTATTATTCCACTCACCTCCTCCGACAGCTAGTGAGATTCATTCTGCCAAAGGTTGGCTTTCTGTGAATAGTACTAGGCGACGATAGTCATCCCGGCTGTAATACGGTCATACTTCACTGGCTTGGTGGCACTGCCACCTCACGTAAGAGTGGAGGTGCAACGTCGTAGGCATCTTCATCCGTTTCACGCTTCCCTCTCTCTCTGCCTCTCTGCCTCTCTTCTCTCTGAGCAGAGAAGCCTCCTGATGTGACGCGACGGTCTCTGACTATGCCCACTCACACGTTCACAGCGTATGAGAGTTTATGATTATTCACAGCCACAGAGGGGGGACATCAACGGGACAGTCATTCCGCACCACTTATGGCTTCGCAGCGCTCGATTCAGTCAATTCCAGACTATGGCTATCTCCAAGTGATACAGTTGCCCATATCTGCCTCTGTAAGGTTATATCATAACCGAAGCACCTTTTGGTGTACAGAAGACAGCCGCATCTAAAATCCCCGTCGGACAGAACGAAAGGTCACACGCCGCCTTAAGGAATCGTGTACGTTTAAAGGAACAAAAAAATCAAATTGCTCTAACCACTGTGGGACTTAATATCTGAGGTCATCGGTCCCATAGACTTTTAGAACTACTTAAACTATCTGACCTAAGGACGTCACACACATCCATGCCCGAGGCAGGATTCAAACCTGCGACCGTAGCGGTCGCGTGGCTCCAGACTGTAGCGCCTAGAACCGCTTGGCCACCCAGGCCGGCAGCGCTCTCTTCGCACAAACCATTTGTTGTAGACAAAAAAATTAATAGGACCTTTTTTTGTACGAAATTTAATGTAGTTTAATTTTGCTTTGCGACACGTTTTCGTTGGTGGGTGCGGTTTTCGAGTTATTCAAGAGTCACTGATACTATCACTTCACTCCTCAAAGCAGGTACTTTCCTCCTAACTCACCCGTGTGTGTGTGCGTGTGTGTGTGTGTGTGTGTGTGTGTGTGTGTGTGTGTTTATTCTCTCTTAGTTTCCAATCATCATATATATATATATATATATATATATATATATATATATTAATTTTTGGCTGAGACAATGTTCAGCATCATCCCAGGAATAAATTATAAGGGCAGTGAAATGAAACGAGGCAGAAGTAAATAAAGTAAATGAACTGTCTTTTATTACAAAAGTAATCGGCATAACAGTTTATACATGTATCCCATTGTGGGACAAAACGGTCAGTGTTTTCAGGGAAAAATGTTGCGGTTTCTACGTATTCACGATTGTACCAAGGCGTGCACCTCTTCGTCCTAAGCAAATTGACCGCCACAAATGTAGAAATCGCAGGGGAAGAGATCAGGGCCCGCCCACAATCTACTGTGCTACCGAAGTTTCGCTGGGAAACCCTTACACATCCCCCTAGCGACTCCGCTTTCCTTAAGTGATTTCCATAATTTTGACGCCCTGAAAACAGGCATTCGTGGCAGTCGATTTGCTTTGGACGAAGAAGTGCACGCCTGGTACAGTCATAGATCCGCAGGCAGCCGCAAACATTTTTCCATGAAGGGATTGACTGTCTTTGCACTTTTCCCCATCAGCCTCGTTTTCATTTGACTACCCCTTATATATTTCCAACCCCCTGCTTCTGACCAAGGTTTCCGAGATGTTTGCTTTGATTATCTGTTGATACCGAAACTGGAAGTCAACTTCCAGCTATTCCAAATTGGAAATCCCGCTCCCATCCTACTGGGATAAGTGGCTGGGAAGTATAAAGCTCTGAAAGAGCCCGCTCAGCACCCATGAGTAGGGAAAAACTGTGAAGTCGGCTTGTGTGTCCTACCTGTTGGATAAGTCGGTAGAGCAATTGCCTGAAAAGGAGAAGTTCCCATTCCTCTTCCCTGCCCAGCACACAATTTCAATCTGTCAGGGAAAAGTTTCAGACCAGGACAAACTCCGTTGCAAAGTGAAAATTCGCTCTGGGAACGCTAACAGTGTCTGGAAGGACAGTAATGATGTTAAGCTTCTCTGCAAACCAAAACCCACTCATCATACAAAAGGACCTATTACTCAAATTAACATTGAAAGTTGATGAGCAGCAGAGTATCCCAGTAACAGCGAACTCTAAACCTCATCACTAAGGTCTCCTTTGGTATGAAGGAATACATAACACGTAGGAATTGTTTGTAATCGGCGATTAATGGTAGTTTCTTACTTTCTCCAGCCCGCCAGTGAGAGCATCATCAAATTTCAAGTTTAGGCTTCGCTCTTCTGATAGTCGGATATTTTTGCAATATTTCAAGTAACTATCACCTATGGAAGTGGTCTTCGTGTTTTCCGTGGTCCGGATTTCAAATCAGAAAGTGGGTTTCCGTCGTACCTAGGTGTGTGTGCTGTCGGTCGGTGTGGTCGAACGGTTCTAGGAGCTTCAGTCTGGAACGGCGCGACCACTACGGTCGCAGGTTCGAATCCTGCATCGGGCATGGATGTGTGTGATGTCCTTAGGTTAGTTAGGTTTAAGTAGTTCTCAGATGTTAAGTCCGATAGTGCTCAGAGCCATTTGAAGCATAGCTGTGTGCTCAGATTCAGGAGTTGGAAGAACGCGAGGCTATAACACCACCATATAAGCAATGAAATGTGTGGTCGAAAGCGACCTTTTCATTGGTGTCTTCTTCAGTACCTTTGTCGTTGAGTAGATGATGGAACACATGGTTCAAAAAAAAACTTAACTACTTCATTCCTATTGCATCGGTGGAGACAGTTTTCAGCATATCGAGACGAACCAGGGATTTTCAGCAAGCGCCTGCCAACGAGATAGGGATAGGATGCACAGTGGGTGGATACGAGCTGAACTCTTTGTTTGTATAGGTTTGCTCTTATCTCAGAAATTGTATGTGCAGTATCATAACTGTTGCACATTTCTTTCCATTCCTACATAAATACTACCAGTCTTAAAACGTCGCTCACTTTTCATACCACAAATACTGCTCATAAAACTTAACATTCCTTCCGTTTATGTTATGTTCGAAAAACCGAAATCGTAACTCCGAGAAAATATCTTTTCTTCATGGCAAAAACAAGTTAATTTACTAGAACTGCGTGTATTAAGGATCTATGACTCTTTCTTTTCTATTCTGTGCGAGAATTGAATATCTTGTGCTCAGTATGGAATCATTGTCGCATGAATGAAATTCGTGTAACTGCGAGAGTTTTTATAAAATCTCTCCCACGAAGTAATATTTTCATTGCAAAGTTTGTAAATATTAGGTTGCGTATCCTCATCGCTTAGTAAAGCTCTTCAGAAGTTTTAAGGAATTAGGTGTTCTGTGATATGGCCGAGGGACGTGAGAGTCAGTCGGCAACTTCCTGTGTGTGACGAGCTATTGACTGGCCTTGACCGTCGACCCTCGATTACAGCCGTACTGTAGAGGTCGAGCGATATCCCGCACAAACGAGCATCGTACGATCGAATACGTTTGTGGTCAGTGTCCTTACTGGGGTTCTGGCCGGAGAGAAGACCCTCACACGAAACCACGGTGCAGAAAATAGTCCCCTACGCGTCGACCAACAGCACGACTTTGGCAGTCTCTTACACGAATGTGTGCGCAGTTTTTAATAATTCGTGACTATTACTAGAATATATTATATAGTGGAAACCAGTTTCTATTTTGGAAATAAGATTCGCGGATTTGGACAATCTGGTTTGCGGGTTATCAGTGCATGGATCGAATATTTTCGTTTAGAGTACACGATTATACATGTGACTCATATTTTACCGCCTAAAGAAGAGGTGGGTCCCAGGTCCACTGTTGGACATCTCTAAAATATTTTTCCGCTGCGTCCCACTGCCTCTTCAGATAAATGTGAGGACACTGCTTTTGTAACGTGTCCGCGACCAAATTTCATATCTGTATGTTTCTGTACCTTTGTCTAGCCCTTTCCATATGAGCTAAATGTCGTTAGTTTACAACTTACTTACAGCCGACAGTAAAATAAATAGATTTAGATTTTGTTCTGAGGCGCTCTCCCTTCAGTATTCTTGCGCTACATGGATACGTAATGAAAACATATTGGTGAACATCGGCAGGAGGAATGCATGGTCGATCGAGTTTTTCTAGCCGCCGACGTATATCGATAGCTACGTAGTTTCACGTTGCATGGATCATTTGTACGATCAGTGTACATTCATGTTTCTTGAATCATTTGTACAATTAATAGTGATGATGTGGGAAGATCCATTTTACATTCAAATTACATATTAATATGTAAATAAGGCTATATGCTGATAATTTACAAATCTTTCCTTTTTCTTTCCTTTTTAAATAAAGTTATGGATCTGTAATCCTACCATCATCCTTTACATGTTACAAAAATAGAAATTCTTCTACGGAGCAGAAGAAGTTGCCAAGGATAAGATTTTTCTGTTTGTTTTCAAATTTAGCTTTGCCGTCCGTCGGCTATTTTAGATCATTAGACACACAAAAATTTGGTCAGCATTGTGCATTTCTTTTTCTCCTGTGGACAACCTTAACGTGGAGTAACGAACGTCACTTTTTATTCTGGTATTGTAATTATGCACATGATTGCTTCTTTTGAACTGCAGTGGATTATTTATAACAAACTACATGAAGGAATAAATATACTCTGAAGCAGAAGTCCAAATGCCCAGCTCGTTATAAAGACGTCTACAACATGATTCCGGGTGAAGAGCATGTATTATTGTTACATCGTTTTTTGAGCAACGAAGACTTGATCTATCGACAGCAAAGATGTTAGAAGTTATAAATAAGCTAGTAAACTTGCTCAGTATTATGGGCAGTATGGTAACAGTAAGAGCTGGTTTGACTCTGTGGTGACTGACACCATCGCCGGGTGAAAGACAGTGACTAACGGAAACAGCGATTATTTCCGAAAAGCGAACTCAAGGAGGTAATACTAAATAAACGGCGATATAAGCGTAATTTTTCATTTAACTGATCGGTTTCCGCCGGATAAAGGTTAAATAATTCAGTGGGCTTTCAAATGTTTCATAAATGCAGTGAAGAGTAGCTTCCGGTAAATACCGGGTGATCAAAAAGTCAGTATAAATTTGAAAACTTAATAAACCAGGGAATAATGTAGATAGAGAGGTAAAAATTGACACACATGCTTGGAATGACATGGGGTTTTATTAGAACAAAAAAAAACCGAAGTATTGCTAGACGCGTGAAAGATCTCTTGCGCGCGTCGTTTGGTGATGATCGTGTGCTCAGCCGCCACTTTCGTCATGCTTGGCCTCCCAGGTCCTCAGTCTGTGCGATTTTTGGCTTTGGGGTTACCTGAAGTCGCAAGTGTATCGTGATCAACCGACATCTCTAGGGATGCTGAAAGACAACATCCGACGCCAATGCCTCACCATAACTCCGAATCGTGCTGTTCACAACATTATTCCTCGACTACAGCCGACATCTCTAGGGATGCTGAAAGACAACATCCGACGCCAATGCCTCACCATAACTCCGAACCGTGCTGTTCACAACATTATTCCTCGACTACAGCTATTGTTGAGGAATGATGGTGGACATATTGAGCATTTCCTGTAAAGAACTTCATCTTTGCTTTGTCTTGCGTTGTTATGCTAATTATTGCTATTCTGATAAGATGAAGCGTCATCTGTCGGACATTTTTTGAACTTTTGTCTTTCTTTGGTTCTAATAAAACCCCATGTCATTCCAAGCATATGTGTCAATTACTACCTCTCTATCTACGTTATTCCGTGATTTATTCAGTTTTCAAATTTATACTGACTTTTTGATCACCCGGAACATGTGCATGTTAGATGTGTTTTCGCGCAGTATCAGGGCAACGTTAATCCGGATAGTAAAAATAACAATAATAATATACCTCTTACTGTCTTGAAAATGAGAGCAAGTGCATAGTAAACCAAAGATGCTACCTCCTCGTGTATAAATTATTTAAGGGGAGATTCTGGTCGACACTAATGCAGAATGTGTTTTTACCTTATTTTCATCTCTGAGCCGTATAGATCACGCCCGCAAAAGGATTTTTTTTATTGTGAAAGTAGTTTAGAAGTTACAGCATTTTGAATGGAACCGTGCGCCGACTGAAATACAGACAGCACTAGGCGCTCGATGAATTATTTCAAGAAGAGATTCGACCAGTATACGAATTTGTGTCCAATGAAGATTTGCTTAAAAATGCACCGTTGCCAGTACCCAAAATGACAAAGATAGCTTCAGCTGGTGCGTTTGGAAACTGGTACTGAACATCTTTATTGTGGGGCAAAAACTGTTGAAACAGGAGCATATACAGCAGCAGGTATGTTCACCGAAGATTATGTACATCTATTCTGAAGACTATGAACGTGTTGAGAATCGTCGTAGGGATGAGCAGCATAAATTTCGTGAAGTTATCCGGCAGGAAATGCGTGGCCGCCGAGGAGCAAGGAATGTGTCAGTTTGTTAAAAGAATCCGAATGGAAAAATACAGCGCTAAAGTTAGAATCAGTGCACGTTTGAGGAGCAGGAAGGATGCCTCTATGGTTGAAACAATTTTTCTTTTTTCTTACTTCAAACTTTAAACGATTAACCGATACATCTGGCATTTTTTAATGAAATATTATTAAATTCTGAGCGCCTTAGTGAGAGTTTTTATTTTTATTCGAATTTCAAATACTTTTTCGAACATTTGAACTTGGAAAACCATGCCAAGAAACTGACATGTTTGTCAAACACTTGCAATTTTTTTCGAGGTATTTTTCACAAGTCCATGGCGATGGCTGCCAAATTCATTCTAATTTACGAATATTCTATTTGTATGGGCTTCAGAAATAGCTACGAATTTCCACAACGCTTCGTGCAAACCAGGAAGCGTCATGAGGTGCACATTTTGACATAGGCTGCAGCCACCATTTTTAATTTGTTATGAGATAAAAAAATTTTAATACACAAATCTATGATTAATGAAGTGATAAAACCTCTGCTTTAGTAAAAACAATCCTTGTATGAAAGAAATTTAAAACGTCTCCCATTCCTCGTGTCTCTGGACCAGGACCTTCCCGTAAGTCTTAATCAGAGAACAGCCTGTGTTCAGTTGCCGACGGTGAGACGTCCCATTCCTCCGCACAATATTTCGACGGTTGTCGGACGATGTTTCTGACGATTCAGATGTGCTCGACTCAATGAACGCGGTGGCTCAATGCTAGATCACTCAATTTGCACTGAGGGGGGACTGTGATCCTAATCTTCACTCGACATCGGGATGTTTCGTATGAAATAGATATCGCCCATTTCCTTTCCCTTTCAGTCGTAGGAAGCAGAGAAGATTAGAGTTTAAAGTCCCGTCGCAGGGTTGTCATTGGAGAGGGGGCACAAGCTCGCGTTAAGAAAGGACGCGGAAGGAAATTGGCCGTGTCCTTTCAAAGGAACCATCCTGGGATTTGCTTGGAGTGATTTATTGAAATCGCGGTAAACTTAAATCTGGATGGCCGGACGCAGACTTGACCCGACGTCCTCCAGAATGCGAGTCCACTGTGCTAACTGCTGCGCTCACTCTTTTCACTCGAGCTTGTGTTTCGTGTGTAACGCCATCATTGTCTGCAGCCAGACTCTGTGGTACTGAAGATTCCCATCCGAGCTGTCTGAGAAGAAACAGTTTGTAATGACTTTTTATTGGTTTCCTAAATTTTATTTGACTCCTTCTATTCAACAACTTTTTCACAATGGTTTTGGTACATCTTGTGCCTGTCATCCTGGGAAACTTCTTAGTGGACTTTGGTAGAGAGGAGGCATGTTTGGCGGTTGTGTCCTGCCACTACAAATGAGTACATAGCACTGTACAATACTTTGTCGAGCTTGCTTCGTTCTACATCTACATCTACATTTATACTCCGCAAGCCAGCCAACGGTGTGTGGCGGAGGGCACTTTACGTGCCACTGTCATTATCTCCCTTTCCTGTTCCAGTCGCGTATGGTTCGCGGGAAGAACGACTGTCTGAAAGCCTCTGTGCGCGCTCTAATCTCTCTAATTTTACATTCGTGATCTCCTCGGGAGGTATAAGTAGGGGGAAGCAATATATTCGATACCTCATCCAGAAACGCACCCTCTCGAAACCTGGCGAGCAAGCTACACCGCGATGCAGAGCGCCTCTCTTGCAGAGTTCCAAAATTAGCCAGCGTATGCCCTACTCTTTTCAAGTATATAGTAAGAAAACTGTGACTGTACATACATCTCGCTAGATTACGAATTATTTCCAGATGAATAGAAAAATTTGAAGAAGCCAACCTCGAGGAAGATCAGGTTGGGTTCCGGAAAAAAATATAGGAACACGAGAGGCAATAGACACTAGATCTTATGTTAGAAGACAGGTGGAAGTATGACGAATCTGAATTTTTAGCATTAGTGGGTAAAGAGAAATCTTTTGACGATGTGGAATTCACTACACTCTTTGAAATTTTGAAAGTAGCAGGGATAAGATTCACGGACTAGAAGGTTACTTACCACTTGTGTAGAAAGAATATTGCAGTTGTAAGAATCGAGGAACATAAAAGGGAAGCTATAGTTGGGAAAAGAGTAAGATAAGTATGTAGTCTATCCCCGTGTAATTCATTTTGTGTACTGAGCAAGAAGTACAGAAAACCGAAGAGAAATTTGGAAATGGAATTAAAGTTCAGGCAGAAGACATGGAAACAGACTAGGAAAAGCAGTTGAATGGACTAGATAGTGGCTTGAAAACAGATTATAAAACGAAAATCAACGAAACTAGAACAAAGATATTGGAATTAAGTATGCGATGCAGAGGGAATTAGATAAGTAAATGTGATGCCAAAAGTAATAAACGAGTTTTGCTATAGAGACAACAAAATAACAGACGATGGCCTAGTAGAGAAGTTATAAAATGCAGACTGGCAATAGAAATGGAATTATTTCTGAAAAAGAGAAATTTTTTAACACTTAGTAGAAGTGTTGGGAAGTTCTTTCTGAAGGTGTTTGTCTTGAGTGTATCCTTGTATGGAAGTGAAATGTGGATGATAGCCAATTCAGAGAAGAAGAGGATAGCTTTTGAAAAGGTGTGCTGTAGAAGAATGCTGAAGGCTGGATGGATAGACTATATAATTAATTAGGACTACTGAATCGAGCGGAGGATGAAAAAAAATTGTGGTAGATCTTGACTAAGAAGGGATCGGTTGATATGAGACATCCTGAGGCGTCAATGAATATTAAGTTTGGTAATGGAAGGAGGAGAAAAATATTGTAGAGGAAGATCAAGGCCTGATTATAGTGATCTGGTTCAAATGGATATAGATTACAGTCACTATGCAGAGACGAAGAGGCTTGTACAGGATAGGCTAGAGTGAAGGCCTGCGTCAAACCAGTCTTCAGACTGACGACCACCACAACAATGGAACGCATTGTGTGTCTTGTGACAATCATCTATGGGAATGTTATGGTGGAATTTCACAGAGATGGAACCGACACTGTCGGCTGTATCCTACGTTTACGTACATGTCACAGTAAAGCCAGGGGACATAGATATTTCGTTCCAGCATTGCTCATTTCTTTCCTCTTCTGTATACGAATGGAGAGAGGGCTGAACGACAGTCTACATATCTCGGTACTCAGTCTAATCTGTCTTGCATTATTCTCACTGTCCATAAACGAGATGTGTGATGGCGACAGTAAAATTATTTGTGACTAGTTCGAATACCAGTTATTTAAATTTCACAAGCGGGGTTTCTTACAACATCCCATCTTCCTTCCAAAGATTCCTATTCAGTTCACTTTACCGTATTCGTTAGTAATTTAAGCGAACCGTAAATACGTGTTACAATCCTGTCAGGGATTTCTACTGTTGTCCCTAATTGATAATAGCTCGAAACGCCGCAGGAGTAGTCTAGAATTTGTGGCATAAATGTCTTCTACACGCTTTCGTTTGTGTATGACGCTTCAAGTACATCTAAGTTTTACGTTCACCGTCCCTGCTACTGATCTCGTTAAATTTCATATAACTTTGAAGTAATTTCCGCAAGTGTTTAAACAATATGAGATGGTCCAGAGGTGTACCACGAAATTTATGATATGATACTGTTGTTTCTTCCCTATCAAGTTGGTGAACACTATCTTGCACTTATCAACATTTAAAGAGAGCTGCCACTGACGAGATCAAGTAGAAAGTCATTCTGCATATCCTGTGATTATCCCGGTGGTACTTTCCTGTTAGCAACGACGTCACCAGTCAAATATTAGAGTCTGGTGATGTATAATGAGAACAACATCAGTCTTACTATGCTTCCTTGGGGATATGGGGATTACCTTCTGTTCGTTTCGTTTCTGCTGAATATTCGCCGTCCGGTTTTTTCCGCATTCTGCTGGTAAGACGATAACGTGTTTATCGGTCCACACTGTGGCACATTGTAGAAAGCGTTCTGTGCTTCCAGGAAGACAGAATACGTGTATCCTTTTGTGATTGCTATGTATTACGTATAAAGCCATGGGATCATCAATGTTTTCAGAATTTTCTGATTTTGTTTGGATAGTGCCAATGATATTTAGGTTGCAATAGAGGATATATGTTTATCTGGTTGTTCCAGGAGTGAGGACAGACCGGATATACAATATTTGTACGTTTCACTTTTGTATCAGCAGATAGGGACGTAAATGACAACTGCTATTATCATCATTTTGAGTATATATGGCTTAACCTCTGAGATACACACAGTCCCTTTAAACAGTGGGTATGTCTTTGGTAATAGTAGTAACTTTCTGTTATGTGTTTGGATTAAACAGTATTTGAAAATTAATCGTTTATCCAGTATAGAGAAATAATGCTATTTCCAAACAGCAAAAAGTTGTTACTGAATATGATATAAATTTTTTAAGTAAATTATGCAATCTGCTTTACGCATTGCTTTACGTTAGAGAGCTTGACTTCATAATTGCACATGTTGTTCAAGTTCATATCCCACGTATTTAAAGCTGTTGGACGCAAGGTGTATTTCAGAACTAGATTCCTGACGTCGGCCATACCTCTTCTTTCACGTCGCCTATGCGGATGTTTCAAACACATTCGCTGCTGCGGCGTTTTGCAACGGCGGTGGGAAACAGAGGAAGTTTTATGGAACGCTGTAGACGAAGGTGGGAGAAAAACACGAATGTAAAACAAAGGACATGTTTGGCGCCAGGAATCGATCTCGGTTATATATAGCGCCCCGTTGATAAAGGGGTTTGCGTCTGGGTACCGAGCACGTCCAAGATCATCGCCGGCAGACCCACACGGATATGAGTACAGAGAAGTGCAGAAGGCTGCAACGGTCTTTGTTTTTCTTTTTTTACGGTTCCATACCTCAGTGGGAAAAAATGGAACCGTTGTACGATCACTTTGTAGCCCGCCTATCTGTCTGTCTGTGTGTAGTGTTAAGATCTCTTTTTCTCAGGAACGGATAGAGGTATCAAGATCAAATTTGCCTCACGTACTAATGTCTACGGTACCTTGGCGGCATGAGAAATTTAAGCAAAGATACGACCATTTGTATCACTTACTCCTATAGTCGCAAAGTCACTCGTCGTAAGGTACTTCCCGTTGACCTAGAACCATATAATTTAACAAGAAGCAAGGTTTCATAGTACAAGAAAATAAAAAAAATCCGAAAACTGCTAATTTGTAATCATGTCACATAAAAGAATATCTTTTTTGTCATTTGTTGTCTGTCCGTCTGTTAAACCCCCTATTTCTCAGGAATGGGTGTAGATACACCATGTGATCAAAAGTATCCGGACACCCCCAAAAAACATACGTTTTTCATATTAGGTGCATTGTGCTGTCACCTACTACCAGGTACTCTATATCAGCGATCTCAGTAGTCATTAGACATCGTGAGAGAGCAGAATGGGACGATCCGCGGAACTCACGGACTTCGAACGTAATCAGGTGATTGGGTGTCACTTGTGTCATACGTCTGTACGCGAGATTTCCACAGTCCTAAACATCCCTGGGTCCACTGTTTTCGATGTGATAGTGAAATGGAAACGTGAAGGGACACGTACAGCACAAAAGCGTACAGGCCGATCTCGTTTGTTGACTGACACAGACCGTCGACAGTTGAAGAGGATCATAATGTCTAATAGGCAGACATCTATCCATACCGTTACACAGGAATTCCAAACTGCATCAGGATGCACTGCAAGTACTGTGTCACTTAGGCGGGAGGTGAGAAAACTTGGATTTCATGGTCGAGCGGCTGCTCATGAGTCACACATTACGTCGGTAAATGCCAAACGGCGCCTCGCTTCGTGTAAGGATCTTAAACATTGGACGATTGAACAGTGGAAAAACGTTGTGTAGAGTGACGAATCACGGTACACAATGCGACGTTCCGATGGCAGGGTGTGGGTATGGTGAATGCCGGGTGAACGTCCTCTGTCAGCGTGTGTAGTGCATCAAGAAAAATTCGGAGGCGATGGTGTTATGGTGCGGTCGTGTTTTTAATGGAGGGGACTTGCACCCCTTGTTGTTTCACGTAGTACTATCACAGCTCAGGCCTACATTGATTCTTTAAGCACCTTCTTGCTTCCCACTGTTCATAATGCTCGGCCTGTGACGGAGTGGTTACACGACAATACCATCCCTGTAACGGACTGGCCTGCAGAGAGTCATGACAGAACACTTTTGGGGTGTTTTGGAACGCCGACTTTGTGCCAGGCCTCACCGACCGACATCGATACCTCTCCTCACAAGGGAACCTCCCCATCGCAGCCCCCTCAGATTTGGTTATAAGTTGGCACAGTGGATAGGCCTTAAAAACTGAATACAGATCAATCGAGAAAACAGGAAGAAGTTGTGTGGAACTATGAAAAAATATACGAACTGAGTAGTCCATGTGCAAGATAAACAACATCAAGGATAGTGTGAGCTCAGGAGCGCCGTGGTCCCGTGGTTAGCGTGAGCAGCTGCGGAACGCGAGGTCCTTGATTCAAGTCTTCCCTCGAGTGAAAATTCACTTTCTTTATTTTCGCAAAGTTATGATCTGTCCGCTCGTTCATTGCGTCTCTGTTCACTGTAATAAGTTTAGTGTCTGTGTTTTGCGACCGCACCGCAAAACCGTGCGATTTGATCGCAAGGTCATAGGTCAAGCGATTCCTCCACAGGAAAACACGTCTGATATATTCTACACAACACTGGTGACGGCATGTGCGTCACATGACAATAATATGTTGTCGACCCACCGAACTTGCACACTTCGCGAATGGGTAAAAAGATTCTTCTACCTTGCCCGACTTAGGTTTTCTTGTGGATGTGATAATCACTCCCAAAAAAGTGATGAAAACATAAGAGTTTGTCACATAAACTGAAACAAATGAATGCTACAGTTTCACAGTCGCACAGTTTTCCCTGTGTTCTGTCATAACATATGTTTTTAATGTTTTCAAATTTTTGGGTTTGTAGACTGTCAAATCCTGCATATGTCCAAGCAAATCTGAACATGTCCCGGAATTTTGGAGAGCGAAGTTGATTATGTGTGAGTGCCTGAACTATGATAATTGTCTGAAAATAAAAATTAAACTTTTCACTCGAGGGGAGACTTGAACCAAGGACTTCTCGTTCCGCAGCTGCTCACGCTAACCATGGGACCACGGCGCTCCTGAGCTCAAAGTAACCTTGATGTTGTATATCATTCGCATAGACTACTCAGTTTGTATATTTTGCTTATATTTTCATAGTTCCACACAACTTCTTCCTGTTTTCTCTATTAATCTGTGTTTAGTGTTTCAAGGTCTATCCACATTGCCAACTGATAAGTAAATCGGAGGGGGGTGCGATGAGGAGGTTCCCTTGTCAGTGCAGCACTCCGTGAAGAACGGGCTGTCATTTCCCATGAAACCTTCCAGCACCTGACTGAACGTAGGCCTGCGAGAGTGGAAGCTGTCATCAAGGCTAAGGATGGGCCAATACCATATTTAATTTCAGAATTACCGATGGAGGACACCACGAACTTATAAGTCATTTTCATCCAGGTGTCCGGATACTTTTGATCACATAGTGTATCATGTTGAAATTTATGTCAAAAACAAAGGTATAAATAATTTAAGATACCGTCATATATGTTACATATTTTGATGCTCGCAAACTTATTCGCCAAAACCTACAGATGAACTATCTGAATACAGAACTAGCGGCGCAGTAAGTACCGAAACCGAGAGGTCACTGGAATGAATCTCTGTCGGACTTCGGAAAATTCAACCTTCGTTTCGACCTAGTCTTCACCTCTCAACGATATGAGGACCAGAAACGACACGTGGTTAAGGTTCCCCGTTAAAGTGCAGTTTCCCTTTCCCCGCTTGGATGATTGGGGAGGTTAGGGACACACAAGCCGTCGAAGTTGCATGCAATAGGAAAACGTCCACCAGGACACTGAACCGAACGAAAGTATTATTACCATTTATATCATACTTTGTACGGAATCCTGACAGCGCGAGTCTTACTCTCACTTTTCCGGTTTTTCTGTTATATTAAGAAATGAGAATAGCGATAGTAAAAAAATAGGCTTACATTAGTTATCAAGTGGTACTGATTAGAAATGAATTTGTGATCAGAAGAGATGTATTCATAAATCCTGAACTGGATGCACTGGTTTAGACTTTTCAGTGTGTCTTCAAAATTACTCTGGGAAAAGCTGTTTTGCTTCTCTCTGTCAGCACTGTTTCTGTTGACTATAAACTCGGTGGCTACTCTGTACACGTCTTACAACCGGCGGGGAGCTAACCCATAACTCAATTACTGCGCGAAAAATCAACGCTCGTACTTGCACTTAACCTGAGCGATGGCTTTACACAGAGTTGGACGGAATAAAAAACCAATTGTGACTCATTCAGTCACCGCACGAAAAACCAACCAATACGCTTGCATTTAAACTGATCGATGACTCTACACGGGGTTCGGACGGAATAATGAATTGTGGTGAAAGTTGTTTCGACACTCTTTATCTATCAACTGTTTATAATATTTTGATACTTAACCCTTTCAGACTCTATATATTAAAAATTAAATTTTTGAATTTTTTGTTAATTATTAGACATACATTGGGACAGAACAGTGAGAAAAACAAGTGTTGGAACATTAACACACACAGGGTGGTTTCAAATGGAGCCACTGTGCATGAAATGTCGCTGCTTTTGGTGGTAAGGTAAAATGCTGCTCCTTTCTGCAGATAAGCATCGCGTTACTCGACAGAGAGCGCACTGCCAACTGATCTTGTGAAGTTCATTCTCTGTGCTACAGTGCCTTGAGGTGCCATGTACTGGTAGATACTTTGCTTATTTTGTATATTTTCATACGGAACAACAGTTTTACTGTTTTCAACTAACACATCATCTCCATTTTCACTCCAGCTGTCAGTCCCTGAGTCGGCACCACATGAAATCCATTCCAAAAGAAGCACTAGAGAGTATATCGTGTGAAACTGGAAAAACAGTAATCTGTCACAGCTAGTGATATTGCCCTTTGGACCTTAGTGGTTTCAAGAGGAAGCACCACAATAATTTCGAAAGTAAATACGTAAATTTATTTACTATCGCAACGCACAGTTAAAAATTTGAACAGGCAGTTTCCTGTACCTAATTCATGCCCAAAACATGTATTATAGGGACAAATTCAATCACAATATGGAAACAGGCTCTGCATACAGAAATGGATCCTACATTTGCTCGTCTAACTGCAACGATTTGAAACATATGAAGTAGTTCAAGCTGCAGCTACTGGAGGACAGCACCTACTGGAGACGTAAAGGGTGGCTACAGGCTTAGTGCATATGCCACGAAATGAAAAACGTCTAGGTGGCCTAAAACGGAAGCACGTCGTCTGAAAGAGCTAACTGTTAAAATATATTTTGTTTTGTATAGTTTTGGACATCATTTATGGTTTATCATCAAGTATTATAAATTCTACTGACTTCATACATCGATCTATGGCAGTGAAACATGTGTTCACCCCAAAATATTCAAGCTGTAGAAAAATGTACACGGAGTTTAAAAGATGATCGATAGAACCAAATTCCCTGAATTTCAAGGGGTTCCTGTCAGCCTCCTAGTTGAGTATTCAGAGTAATCCGTATGAATTTTAACAACAGCTTCTGGTACACCAGTGTACCACACGCAAAATTTACTCAACCGAGGTGTGCGATATCTGGCTAGAGCCCCTCATTGGTGTTTATATCCCTTTCTGCAAGCTACCAATTTGCAAGGGTGCTGATTGCTACATTTCACCGAAGTGGGCGCGACGAATCAAGCTCCGCCTAGCGAAGACAACACGTAGACAACCGATGCGAAAGAGCAGCGCTAAGGGGGAAGAAGTTGCGCTTTCTTCATGCACTGCTGGAACTACACATGTGCTTACTGCGTCTGCACTGCAAGGCACGACGATCACTTTATAGCAGCTGTGATACACAGATCGCTAATCTTGGAAGCTGTCATACACAAAACACCCCTGTCTACAGTACTTTTGCCGGTTGTCTGCTAGAATATTGTTGTGCGGCGTGGGATCCTTAGCAGACAGAATAGATGGTTGTTGTTGTTGTTGTGGTCTTCAGTCCTGAGACTGGTTTGATGCAGCTCTCCATGCTACTCTATCCTGTGCAAGCTTCTTCATCTCCCAGTACCTACTGCAACCTACATCCTTCTGAATCTGCTTAGTGTATTCATCTCTTGGTCTCCCTCTACGATTTTTACCCTCCACGTTGCCCTCCAATACTAAATTGGTGATCCCTTGATGCCTCAGAACATGTCCTACCAACCGATCCCTTCTTCTGGTCAAGTTGTGCCACAAACTTCTCTTCTCCCCAATCCTATTCAATACTTCCTCATTAGTTATGTGATCTACCCATCTAATCTTCAGCATTCTTCTGTAGCACCACATTTCGAAAGCTTCTACTCTTTTCTTGTCCAAACTATTTATCGTCCATGTTTCACTTCCATACACGGCTACACTCCATACAAATACTTTCAGAAATGACTTCCTGACACTTAAATCTATATTCGATGTTAACAAATTTCTCTTCTTCAGAAACGCTTTCCTTCCCATTGCCAGTCTACATTTTATATCCTCTCTACTTCGACCATCATCAGTTATTTTGCTCCCCAAATAGCAAAACTCCTTTACTACTTTAAGTGTCTCATTTTCTAATCTAATTCCCTCAGCATCACCCGACTTAGTTCGACTACATTCCATTATCCTCGTTTTGCTTTTGTTGATGTTCATCTTATATCCTCCTTTTAAGACACTGTCCATTCCATTCAACTGCTCTTCCAAGTCCTTTGCTGTCTCTGACAGAATTACAATGTCATCGGCAAACCTCAAAGTTTTTATTTCTTCTCCATGGAATTTAGTACCTACTCCGAATTTTTCTTTTGTTTCCTTTACTGCTTGCTCAATATACAGATTGAATAACATCGGGGAGAGGCTACAACCCTGTCTTACTCCCTTCCCAACCACTGCTTCCCTTTCATGCCCCTCGACTCTTATAACTGCCATCTGGTTTTTGTACAAATTGTAAATAGCCTTTCGCTCCCTGTATTTTACCCCTGCCACCTTTAGAATTTGAAAGAGAATATTCCAGTCAACATTGTCAAAAGCTTTCTCTAAGTCTACAAATGCTAGAAACGTAGGTTTGCCTTTCCTTAATCTTTCTTCTAAGATAAGTCGTAAGGTCAGTATTGCCTCACGTGTTCCAGTATTTCTACGGAATCCAAACTGATCTTCCCCGAGGTCAGCTTCTACTAGTTTTTCCATTCGTCTGTAAAGAGTTCGTGTTAGTATTTTGCAGCTGTGTCTTATTAAACTGATTGTTCGGTAATTTTCACAGCTGTCAACACCTGCTTTCTTTGGGATTGGAATTATTATATTCTTCTTGAAGTCTGAGGGTATTTCACCTGTCTCGTATATCTTGCTCACCAGGTGGTAGAGTTTTGTCAGGACTGGGTCTCCCAAGGCCGTCAGTAGTTCTAATGGAATGTTGTCTACTCCTGGGGCCTTGTTTCGACTCAGGTCTTTCAGTGCTCTGTCAAACTCTTCACGCAGTATCGTATCTCCCATTTCATCTTCATCTACATCCTCTTCCATTTCCATAATATTGTCCTCAAGTACATCGCCCTTGTATAGACCCTCTATATACTCCTTCCACCTTTCTGCTTTCCCTTCTTTGCTTAGAACTGGGTTTCCATCTGAGCTCTTGATGTTCATACAAGTTTTTCTCTTATCTCCAAAGGTCTCTTTAATTTTCCTGTAGGCAGTATCTATTTTACCCCTAGTGAGATAAGCCTCTACATCCTTACATTTGTCCTCTAGCCATCCCTGCTTAGCCATTTTGCACTTCCTGTCGATCTCATTTTTGAGACGTTTGTATTCCTTTTTGCCTGCTTCATTTACTGCATTTTTATATTTTCTCCTTTCATCAATTAAATTCAATATTTCTTCTGTTACCCAAGGATTTCTACTAGTCCTTGTCTTTTTACCTACTTGATCCTCTGCTGCCTTCACTACTTCATCTCTCAAAGCTACCCATTCTTCTTCTACTGTATTTCTTCCCCCCATTCCTGTCAATTGTTCTCCCTGAAACTCTGTACAACTTCTGGTTCTTTCAGTTTATCCAGGTCCCATCTCCTTAAATTCCCACCTTTTTGCAGTTTCTTCAGTTTTAATCTACAGTTCATAACCAATAGATAGTGGTCAGATTTCACATCTGCCCATGGAAATGTCTTACAATTTAAAACCTGGTTCCTAAATCTCTGTCTTACCATTATATAATCTATCTGATACCTTTTAGTATCTCCAGGGTTCTTCCATGTATACAACCTTCTATCATGATTCTTAAACCAAGTGTTAGCTATGATTAAGTTGTGCTCTGTGCAAAATTCTACCAGGCGGCTTCCTCTTTCATTTCTTAGCCCCAATCTATATTCACCTACTACGTTTCCTTCTCTCCCTTTTCCTACACTCGAATTCCAGTCACCCATGACTATTAAATTTTCATCTCCCTTCACTATCTGAATAATTTCTTTTATTTCATCATACATTTCTTCAATTTCTTCATCATCTGCAGAGCTAGTTGGCATATAAACTTGTACTACTGTAGTAGGTGTGGGCTTTGTGTCTATCTTGGCCACAATAATGCGTTCACTATGCTGTTTGTAGTAGCTTACCCGCATTCCTATTTTCCTATTCATTATTAAACCTACTCCTGCATTACCCCTATTTGATTTTGTGTTTATAACCCTGTAGTCACCTGACCAGAAGTCTTGTTCCTCCTGCCACCGAACTTCACTAATTCCCACTATATCTAACTTTAACCCATCCATTTCCCTTTTTAAATTTTCTAACCTACCTGCCCGATTAAGGGATCTGACATTCCACGCTCCGATCCGTAGAACGCCAGTTTTCTTTCTCCTGATAACGACATCCTCTTGAGTAGTCCCCGCCCGGAGATACGAATGGGGGACTATTTTACCTCCGGAATATTTTACCCAAGAGGACGCCATCATCATTTAATCATACAGTAAAGCTGCATGCCCTCGGGAAAAATTACGGCCGTAGTTTCCCCTTGCTTTCAGCCGTTCGCAGTACCAGCACAGTAAGGCCGTTTTGGTTATTGTTACAAGGCCAGATCAGTCCATCATCCAGACTGTTGCCCTTGCAACTACTGAAAAGGCTGCTGCCCCTCTTCAGGAACCACATGTTTGTCTGGCCTCTCAACAGGTACCCCTCCGTTGTGGTTGTACCTACGGTACGGCTATCTGTATCGCTGAGGCACGCAAGCCTCCCCACCAACGGCAAGGACCATGGTTCATGGGGGGGAATAGATGGTGTACATCGAATAATCCAAAGAAGGGCAGTTCGTCTTGTACTACCGCGAAATACGGAGAGTGTGTCATGTATATGACAAGCCAGTCGGGGCGGATATTATTAAAACAAAGGCGTTTTTCGTTACTGCGAGAGCTTTTTACGAAATTTCAGTGGCCGGCTTTTGCATCTACACGCGAAAATATTTCATTGATGAAAAATGTGTGTGAAATCTTATGGGACTTAACTGATAAGGTCATCAGTCCCTAAGCTTACACACTACTTAACCTAAATTATCCTAAGGACAAACACACACACACCCATGCCCGAGGGAGGACTCGAACCTCCGCCGGGACCAGCCGCACAGTCCATGACTGCAGCGCCCAGACCGCTCGGACAATCCCGCGCGGCTCATTGATGACAACGTACGCAGGGACAACTGCTCATCGTAATAAAACAAAAGAAATTAGAACTTGTACGGAAGGATTTAAGTATTCATTTTTCCCTTGATCTTTTCTGGAGTGGAATAATGGGGAAGTAGTCTGAAGGTGTCTCTATGAACCCAATTGTAGATTTTCCGCAGACCTTCCTGCATTTCACTACAGTCCTATGGAATTGCAACTTTGGTGTAGACAAAAGAATCGCCTGTGAACAGATTCAGCTCCTCCTCCAACATTATCTACTAGTTCATTTACGGATTGTAGACAACAAAGGTCCTATAACACTCCAATGGGGAATTCCTTCAGTTAACTTTACATCTGTCGATTTGTCCCACTAAGAAAGACGTGTTGAGTTCTACGTTCGAGGAAGACCTGTATTATATCGTAAGTCTGGTCCAGTACTCGGTAATTTTTTATTTTGTACACTAAATGGGAATGCAGAATTGTATCGAATGGTTCCATGAAGTCAAGAAATTTTGCACAGATATCTCATACGGTACAACTGCCTTTCCGCTATTGAGCGATTTTAGTTATTTTCTGTTCCGCGATCACTTATTTCAATATCTACACTTACGATGTTCGTACGATGACTGAAAGGACATACCGTAAGGCTTCTCTTCCGCCATTTTCGCTTTAGATGTTACTGTTGTCACCAAGCGACTGAATAAATGATGTCCATCTGCTTACTGGCTTTACGTAAGACCCGAATATTTTCATATTTTCAATCAGATAATTGGAAACCACAGAACAAGAGAAAGTTAACAAAAGAAGGCGATGAAAAAGTCTCCGTTCGAAGGCCACACTAACCCCTTGCCTACATGTCGGTGCTTATATACCGGCATCGGAGTGACGCTGGGTTGCACGTACGCTGCAGCAACGCCCTCAAACGGAAACGCTTTGATCGTTCCTTACAACACAAACCAGATCCTCAACATCAATGTACACAGAAAAGCAACAGACACAGATACCGCCATTTATAAGTCCTCAATATGCAGCTATTCACATAAACAGGTTGTATTTAAAGCTTCCTTAAACAGAGTGCAGAAACTTCCTCTTAGTGCTGCCAACTATGATACAGAAATGAATACAATCAAATACATTGCACATAGAAAAGGTTGTTACGAGCATGAAACAATCTGACACGGCCACCTCCCTCTCCCCATAATAATATACAAAAACATAAATATACAGGGTGGTCAGAAACAATATGGAAGCCCCGTAAGGGTGATTGTGCTGAGAAATAATTGTTAAGAAAAAATGCGGTGTGTTGTGTCGTTTCCAAGTTAAGCAGCACTCAAGCTAGCCAATCAGGACGTTGCGCTCGCAAATTCAACTCCCTGCACGCGCTGAAATGCGGTAACGCACAGAAATGTGGGGCTCCGCAAGTTACCACTTATTCAAATGCTCATTACCAGTTTAAACGTGCCTTTTTCGCAAATGATAATTTTAAGCCAAGTGAGCTAAAGCTACGTTTGTTCAGTCTGAGGAAAGCAAATGAACAAAATGTTTGGCGACACCGCTACTTGAATCTGTTCGTGCCACGACCTGACGGGCTAACATCAGCACTAAATAACTCGGAAACGGCGCAACGTGTCGAAGTTTTTTCTTAATCATTGTTGCTCAGCACAACCACCCTTACAAGCTTTTCAGACTGTTTCCGATCGCTCGATGGATTATAATTTAGGAATAATTTAAGACAAAATAGCCGACATATTTAAAAACACTGTCACGATTACTGGTGCCAATACCGACAACTTAAGGAAGAAACTGGTGCGTGACATCTCACAATCAGCTGAGAGGCTGAAGAAATCAGCGATTTATAAAGCAACATTCCGTCAGCGCAACAAATACTACATTGCCATATCGTACTATCGCATATGCACTATGTGATCCAAAGTATTCGGACAACTGGCTGAAAACGACTTACAAGTTCGTGGCGCCCTTCATCGGTAATGCTTGAATTCAGTATGGTGTTGGTCTACCCTTAGCCTTGATGACAGCTTCCACTCTCGCAGGCATACGTTCAATCACGTGCTGGAAGGTTTCTTGGGGAATGGCAGCCAGTTCTTTACGGAATCCTGCTCTGAAGAGAGGTATCGATGTCGGTCGGTGAGGCCTAGCACGAAGTTGGCGTTCCAAAACATCCCAATGGTGTTCTACAGGACTCAGGTCAGGACCCTGTGCAGGCCAGTCCGTTACAGGGATGCTATTGTTGTCTAAGCAGTCCGCCACAGGCCGTGCACTACGAACAGGTGCTCGATCGTGTTGAAAGGTGCAGTCGCCATCCCGAAATAGTTCTTCAATAGTGGGAAGCAAGAAAGTGCTTAAAACATCAATGTAGGCCTGTGCTGTGTAGTGCTACGTTAAACAACAAAGGGTGCAAGGCCCCTCCATGAAAAACTCGAACATACATAACACCACCGTCTCCGAATTTTTCTTGTTGAACTACACACGCTGGCAGATGACGTTCACCGGGCATTCGCCCTACCTACACCCTGCCATCGGATCGCCACACTGTGCACCGTAATTCGTCACTCCACACAACGTTTTCCTCTGTTCAGTCGTCCAATGTTTACGCCCCTTGCACCCAACGTGGCGTCGTTTGGCATTTACCCGCGCGATGTGTGGCGTATCAGCAGCTGCTCGACCATGAAATCCAAGTTTTCTCACCTCCCGGCTGACTGTCATAGTACTTGCAGTGGATCCTGATGCAGTTTGGAATTCCTGTGTGATGGTCTGGACAGATGCCTGCCTATTACATGTTACTACCTCTTCAACTGTCGGTGGTCTCTGTCAGTCAACAGACCAGGTCGGCCTGTACGGTTTTGTGCTTTACGTGTCCCTTCACGTTTCCACTTCACTATCACATCGAAAACAGTGGACCTAGGGATGTTCAGGAGTGTGAAAATCTCGCGTACAGACGTATAACACAAGTGACACACGGTCACCTGATCACGTTCGAAGTGCGTGAGTTCCGCGGAGCGCCCCATTCTGCTCTCTCACGATGTCTAATGACTACTAATGTCGCTGATATCTGGCAGTAGGTGGCAGCACAATTCAACTAATACGAAAAACGTTGTTTTTGGGAGCGTCCAGATACTTTTGATCACATAGTGTAGATTTGGCATCCAGATACTTTTAATCAGATAGTGTAGATTGTGCAGAGTTAGTCCAACCGAAGATGTTACTTTCCCCGCAGATATCCATGCCTTTATATTGTAGACTTCTTCTAAATCAGTGACGAAACCTCTTGGATTTCGTTGAATGTATTGGTTAAAAAAAGAAAAATAATCTACAATTTTGTGTGTGAGATCTGCACTTTAGTCTGATTTTGTTTGCCGTACATCTACCTCTGTGTAGAAGCCGGGACGCAGCAGTGTGTCGTTTGGTTACAGGCCAGCCAGCCGGCTGACAACGCAGCGCGGCTTCACCTAGGAGGAGGCAGCGGGAGCGCACGTGACGCTTATCCAGGCCGCAATTGGGCGGCCGCGGCTGCTGGCACAACGTCTTTAATGGTGGACTTCCTCCGCGCGGTGGGTTTCCAGGTCTGCGCCGCTCCGGGCCGCGTCACCGGCAAACAGTGGGACGGCGGGCTGCTGCCGGCCGCGCACCGCTGATAGGCGGACACGGAGCTGCCATGGCAGTCCGGCCAGCCGACTCGCGCAGCTGACACCCCGTCGCGGGAGTGCGTCGCCTGCTCAACACCAGCCGGGCAACGCGCGCCGACTCACAGCTCACGCCATGGCCCGCTCCGTCACCTTCCGGGACATCCAGCACATCCGCGGCAGCCCCTTTCTGTGAGTACCTCGGCTGCCTTTATTCCGTATAATCCGTGTAAGGACGTTCCGATAAGACATTCAGTTCGATATTTGGTGTCGAGACTAATACTTCGAAGAAATAAAAAATTTAAGGTTCGCCGATGACATTGTAATTCTGTCAGAGACAGCAATGGACTTGGAAGAGCAGTTGAACGGAATGGACGGTGTCTTGAAAGGAGGATATAAGATGAACATCAACAAAAGCAAAACGAGGATAATGGAATGTAGTCGAGTTAACCCGGGTGATGCTGAGGGAATTAGGTTAGGGAATGAGACACTTAAATTAGTAAAAGAGTTTTGCTATTTGGGGAGCAAAATAACTGATGATGGTCGAAGTAGAGAGGATATAAAATGTAGACTGGCAACGGGAAGAAAAGCGTTTCTGAAGAAGAGAAATTTGTTAACATCGAGTATAGATTTAAGTGTCAGGAAGTCGTTTCTGAAAGTATTTGTATGGAGTGTAGCCATGTATGGAAGTGAAACATGGACGATAAATAGTTCGAACAAGAAGAGAATAGAAGCTTTCGAAATGTGGTGGTACAGAAGAATGCTGAAGATTAGATGGGTAGATCACGTAACTAATGAGAAGGTATTGAACAGAATTGGGGGGAGAGGAGTTTGTGGCACACCTTGACTAGAAGAAGGGATCGGTCGGTAGGACATGTTCTGAGGCATCAAGGGATCACCAATTTACTATTGGAGGGCAGCGTGAAGGGTAAAACTCATAGAGGGAGACCAAGAGATGAATAGACTAAGCAGATTCAGAAGGATGTAGGCTGCAGTAGGTACTGGGAGATGAGGCAGCTTGCGCAGGATAGAGTAGCATGGAGAGCTGCATCAAACCAGTCTCAGGACTGAAGACAACAACAACAACTAATACTTCGTACTGACGGTAGCAGGGGTAAAATACATGGAGTGAGAGGCTATTTACAGCTTGTACAGAAGGCGGACGGCAGTTATGAGTCGAGGGACATGAGTGGGAAGCAGTTCCTGACAGGGAAGCGTGACAGGATTGTAGCCCATCTCCGATGTTATTTATACTTTGCGCTGGGCAAACAGTAAGGGAAAGCTAAGAAAAAATTATAGTAGCAATTAAGGTTCAAGGAGAAGAAATAGAAACTTTCTGGTTCGCCGGTAACATTGTAATTCTGTCAGAGACAGCAAAGGTCTCTGAAGAGCACATGAACGGAATAGACAGTGTCTTGAAAGATGGATGTATAAGATGAACTTTTTTTAAAAAGAAAACAATGATAATGGAATGTAGTAGAATTGAATCAGGCGATGTCCATGGAATTAGACTAGGAAACGAGACACTGGAAGCTGTAGATCAGTTTTGCTAATTGGGCAGCAGGATATAAAATGTAGACTGGCAATCGCAAGAATGCCATTTCAGATGGAGGGAAATTTGTTAATATCGTATATAGATTCAAGTGTTAGGAAGCCTTTCTGAAGGTATTTGTCGGCGTGTAGCCCTGTATGGAAGTGAAATACGGACGATAAATAGCTTAGACAAGAAGAGAATAAAGGCTTTTGAAAAGTATTGCTACAGAAGAACGCTGTAACTAATGAAGAAATACTGAATAGAATTCGGGGACAAGAAATTTGTTGTACAACTTGACTAGAAGAAGGGATCAGCTGATATGTTCTGAGACATCAATGGATCACCAATTTAGTATTGGAGGGAAGTACTGACAAGGGAACCTCCCCATCGCACCCCCTCAGATTTAGTTGTAAGTTGGCACAGTGGATAGGCCTTGAAAAACTGAACACCGACCAATCGAGAAAACAGGAAGAAGTTGTGCGGAACTATGAAAAAATAAACAAAATATACAAACTGAATAGTCCATGCGCAAGATAGGCAACAACAAGGATAATCTCAGTGCAGGAGCGCCGTGGTCACGTGATTAGCGTGAGCAGCTGCGGAACCAGAGGTCCTTGGTTCAAGTCTACCCTCGAGTGAAAAGTTTAATTTTTTATTTTCAGACAATTATTATCTGTCCGTCCGCCCGATGCGAGGTAACTGGTGGGTGACGCACATGCCGTCACCAGTGTCGTATAGAATATATCAGACGTGTTTCCTGCGGAGGAAGCGGTTGGCCTATGACCTTGCGATCAAATGTTTTCGGTTCCCATTGGAAAGGCACGTCCTTTCGTGTACTAATCGCACGGTTTTGCGGTGCGGTCGCAAAACACAGACACTATACTTACTACAGTGAACAGAGACGTCAATGAACGAACGGACAGATCATAACTTTGCGTAAATAAAGAAAGTAAGTTCACTCGAGGGAAGACCTGAACCGCAAAAATAAATAAAGTGAACTTTTCAATCGAGGGATGACTTGAACCGCGAAAATAAAGACAGTAAACTTTTCACTCAATGGAAGACTTGAACCAAGGACCTCTCGTTCCGAAGCTGCTCACGCTAACCACGGGACCACGGCGCTCCTGATCTCACACTCTCCTTGATGTTGCTAATGTTGCACATGGACTACTCAGTTTGTATATTTTGTTTATGTTTTCATAGATCCACACAACTTCTTCCTGTTTTCTGGATTGATCTGTGTTTAGTTTTTCAAGGCCTATCCACTGTGCCAACTTATAACTAAATCTGAGGGGGGTGCGATGGGGAGGTTCCCATGTGAGTGGGTAAAAATCCTATATGGAGACCAAGAGATGAATATATTAAGTAGATTCAGAAGGATGTAAGTTCCAGTAGTTATTTGGAGATGAAGACGCTTGTACAGGATAGACTATCATGCAGAACTGTATGGAACCTGAGTTCCTGTATCAGCACACTGAGCAAGCAGTAAAGGGAAGCAAGAAGAAACTTAGAAAGGCAATTGCCTGTAAAGTCGAGCGACGAGAAATGAAATCTCTGAACTTTGCCAGCAACATTGTGATTCCGCCACAACCGGCAATGGACATATAAGACTAGCTGAAAGAAATGGATATTATCTTGAAAAGAACTTGTAAGACGAGCATAAACAAACGTAAAATGAGGGTAATCGAATGCAGCCGAATTAACTCAGGCAATGCTGAGAGAACTAGTTTAGGAAATGAGACACCGAAATCGATAGATGAGTATTGTTGCTTGGTGTAGCGTCGGTTTATTTTTAATATTAATGTTTTCGAGTTTTTATAATTCCAGAAAACTCTTTTCTTTTCAATCTTGCAGGACGACCAACTGTCAGAATTATTGTCGTAATTCACCTTTAACTATAAATCAGCAGGTCCGTTTAATTTTATTGTGCTGACATGCGAGGGTAACCACACAATACATCTCTCGCAGTAGCAGCGCCCGTCCTTAGATTATTATCACGAGTCCACAAATGTATCGATTATCAATTATAAATTAGTGACTTCGCATTATGTTTACAGTCAATACAAGTTCACTGAGAGTTCCACCCCGTATCCCCAATCCAATCGTACCTTCGTACAACAAGAGCTGTCCCAGGAGTAGCCAGAATTCGTAGTGCTCACTAACTCATCACAACCCAGAAGAGGAATGATAAAAGACAAAAGAACTCCTCTGGCCTCGTTCCAGAGATTCAAAGTTTTGGTCGACATGACCAGGAATCGTACACAGAAACATAAAAATTCGTGGATAAAGAAAATAATTTCTTAATAATGAATTGGGTAATCATGCAAAACTGAAATGGATGATACAGTAGGTGACCGAATCTAGTGGAATTAAAACAAGCTGAGGTAAATGGTTTAGGAAATGAGACACCAAAGAAGTAGATAAGTTTTGTTATTAGGGAAGCAAAGTCAGTGACCATGTCTTAAGCAGAGAATGTGTAAAATGCAGACTGACGATAGCAAGAAAAGCATTCCTGATAAAGCGAAATTTATTAACATCGAATACAAATGTGACAGGCCGTCTTTTGTGAAGGTATTTGCCTGGAATGTAGTCTTGGGCAGAAGTGAAATGTGGACGATAAATAGTATAAGAAGAGAAAAAAACTGGAATGCGGTGTTGAAACAGAACGCTGAATATTGTATGGGTAGATCGGACAATAAATGAGGAGGTGGTCAGAACGATTGGGGAGGAAAATTTGACTAAAAGAAGGGATCCGTTGATATGACACATGTGAGGCACCGAGAAATCGACAGTTTAGTAGCGGAAGGAAATGGGTTTGTTTGGGAAGGGAGGGGGGAGGGGGGAACTGTGGAAGCAGGTCAGGTCGTGGCTACAGTAAGCAGGTTCAGATCGATATAGCTTTTAGTAGTTTTCAGGAGATGAAGGTGCTTTCCCAGGATAAACTAGTGTGGAGAGTCTTCAGACAAGGTTTTCTTGATCAGAAAAGAACTAACTTAGAATAGAGGATCAAATATGGATATTTTATGTATACAGATTGAATTGGTGCGTGAAAATTTGTACCAAGACCGGGAATCGAACCCTGGTCTGCTGCTTACTAGGCAAGTGTGTTAGCGACTAAGCGACCTTGGCATAGCGGCTCACACAACTGTACCGATTACCCTGGCACGCTTCCCTGCTCGAGCCAAATTATCACTGCCACCCCAGTCTACATTAAATGCCCTTGTAGTTGTGTGGACCGTGGTGCTAAGGTGGCTTAATGGCTAACGCACCTCCCTAGTATGCGGAAGACGCGCCTTCGATTCCAAGCCCTGGCACAAATTTTCACTCGCCAATTCAGTCTATAAACGTTAATCATAGCTGTATGAGACCATTACGCCTCTGAAATTATATCATTTCGTTTGTATAGGTACCTGCACCTGGATTTCAGGTTGGATCCCTTGGATCCCTCATTTACGTTCGATGGTAATTCTGTTCGTGTGTAAGGGGGAATTTAAAGTAGACTGGGGTGGCAGTGAGAATTTGGATCGAGATGGGAGGCGTGGCAGGGTAACCCATTCAAGAGTGTGAATCACTGTACCAAGGCGACTTCGTGGCACCTGCCTAACAGGCAGAAGACTAGGGTTCCATTACCGGCATTGATACGTATTTTCAATTGTCACTTAATTCTATAAACATAAAATCATATTTGTATGAGACTAGTAAAGTCTCCGAAATTGTCATTTCATTTAAATATGGAAATTATACACTCCTGGAAATTGAAATAAGAACACCGTGAATTCATTGTCCCAGGAAGGGGAAACTTTATTGACACATTCCTGGGGTCAGATACATCACATGATCACACTGACAGAACCACAGGCACATAGACACAGGCAACAGAGCATGCACAATGTCGGCACTAGTACAGTGTATATCCACCTTTCGCAGCAATGCAGGCTGCTATTCTCCCATGGAGACGATCGTAGAGATGCTGGATGTAGTCCTGTGGAACGGCTTGCCATGCCATTTCCACCTGGCGCCTCAGTTGGACCAGCGTTCGTGCTGGACGTGCAGACCGCGTGAGACGACGCTTCATCCAGTCCCAAACATGCTCAATGGGGGACAGATCCGGAGATCTTGCTGGCCAGGGTAGTTGACTTACACCTTCTAGAGCACGTTGGGTGGCACGGGATACATGCGGACGTGCATTGTCCTGTTGGAACAGCAAGTTCCCTTGCCGGTCTAGGAATGGTAGAACGATGGGTTCGATGACGGTTTGGATGTACCGTGCACTATTCAGTGTCCCCTCGACGATCACCAGTGGTGTACGGCCAGTGTAGGAGATCGCTCCCCACACCATGATGCCGGGTGTTGGCCCTGTGTGCCTCGGTCGTATGCAGTCCTGATTGTGGCGCTCACCTGCACGGCGCCAAACACGCATACGACCATCATTGGCACCAAGGCAGAAGCGACTCTCATCGCTGAAGACGACACGTCTCCATTCGTCCCTCCATTCACGCCTGTCGCGACACCACTGGAGGCGGGCTGCACGATGTTGGGGCGTGAGCGGAAGACGGCCTAACGGTGTGCGGGACCGTAGCCCAGCTTCATGGAGACGGTTGCGAATGGTCCTCGCCGATACCCCAGGAGCAACAGTGTCCCTAATTTGCTGGGAAGTGGCGGTGCGGTCCCCTACGGCACTGCGTAGGATCCTACGGTCTTGGCGTGCATCCGTGCGTCGCTGCGGTCCGGTCCCAGGTCGACGGGCACGTGCACCTTCCGCCGACCACTGGCGACAACATCGATGTACTGTGGAGACCTCACGCCCCACGTGTTGAGCAATTCGGCGGTACGTCCACCCGGCCTCCGGCATGCCCACTATACGCCCTCGCTCAAAGTCCGTCAACTGCACATACAGTTCACGTCCACGCTGTCGCGGCATGCTACCAGTGTTAAAGACTGCGATGGAGCTCCTGCGGCAAACTGGCTGACACTGACGGCGGCGGTGCACAAATGCTGCGCAGCTAGCGCCATTCGACGGCCAACACCGCGGTTCCTGGTGTGTCCGCTGTGCCGTGCGTGTGATCATTGCTTGTACAGCCCTCTCGCAGTGTCCAGAGCAAGTATGGTGGGTCTGAGACACCGGTGTCAATGTGTTCTTTTTTCCATTTCCAGGAGTGTACAATATTTATGTGAATCAACTCTAATGGGAAATTATGTAGAAACGCAAGGAGTAAAGGACAAACATTCCAACGGCAAACCCAATACGGTCTTCATGAAGAGCACTTCTTGAAACTTCTTGAAGACTCAAGCACTCATTTTGAATAAAAGATAAAATAGGCGATCATACAATGTAGGTGTTTACGGCCGGTGTTTTTTTCACCTTGTTGACACTGATTCTATTGATATCAAATCTTTTTTCACATTTCATCCTCTCTATCAAGGATTACAACGGCCTGTTTGAGATACAGCCCTTTAAAGAGTCGGCAATAGTGCAAGATATATTTACATCCGAAAGGTTTCATCTCCTGCTGAGTGACGAGATAAAGTCAGAGGCTATAAAGACGTAGTTAACTTTCAAAAGTAAATATAATCATCTAGACGAGTATACCTAATAGCTATCTGAGCTTATTTACGTCTGAAAAATAAATAGCTACGCTAGACTCAATAGACATGCCTTAGGGATTGGACTGTGGTTTAATGCCCACAAAACCAACATCGCTAACGACACAATATGGAAATTAAGACTTAATTCCAGCTGCGTTTGTGAACAACAAAGATATATATACTTATATTTCAGCATATACGTGGCATCAGCACTGACTTCTTAAGTTTCTGAAATCTTAATTACATGATGGTTAGGCGTTGTGGGAACTTCTTTCGACGTTCTTATCATCTTCCTCGCTTGAAGATGGAGGCGCAAAAGCAGTGCACGTGTTCTTTCTACAAACAGATCTCACAAGTCAAATACATTTCAAAATGCATTGTTTATCTGCGTGCTGCGGGCAAACATAGTGTTTATAGAGTTTATAATTTGCAAAGCTTTGCCCTTTGAGTGATGTTGCTAAAAATAACATGACCACTGTTTCTGCATCTCTGTGTTTGTGGGAGGTACGTTGTAATAACAGCACGCAAACAAGCTGCGACGAGCTCCACACAAAATCATTACTGTAATCAATTTTTCAAGATAGGTACGTACGTAAAATAATTGTCATACGTTTCTGGTATCTGATATGTTTCTTGTAGACTGTGCATGGTACATAAGTTTTACTATTTCTCTTGTGCTTCCTGTATACTGCAGAGACACTGCATAATTTTAATCTGAATTAAAGTGATTGTGAAAGGTTTATTGTATTTTCCAGTGCCATTCGTTACCTTTGATGCCGATACTTTGATATTCCTTTCTATACTATGAAATTATTGTATACTTAGTAATAATACCGTTACCAATTATATCAGTAAACAGAAACGCCCCTAGCCCATAACTCTTTAAAACAAGAGGTTCCCCATTCAACAAAAGCCGAAAGCAACGCTGTGTAACGTAACACAGGTTGACAAGTTATTTGGGAATTTCATGAGGCTGTATTTTAAGCGAACCTGAACATAGGAACATTATCTTACAATATATTAAATGTATTCGCAATTGCGAAAAATGACAACCATCAGCTGTAGAATGGAATGACGACAGTGAAAAATTGTGCCGGACCTAGAGACGAACCCGGATTTCCCGCTTATTATCTTAGTCTCTCTCTTCTCTCATTTTCATTATTTTTATTTCTGTATAAACATCGTTTGGTTTTCTGATACTGTAACAGCAGCCGTGTCTGCAGAATGAGTCATAGGATTTGGTGTCATCTATTTTTGTAACCCACATAAACATGTTTCAATGCATTTGTGTTATCATTGGTGGGTTCTTATTTTACTCAACTCTTCTTAGCTGTTTAGTTACTCTTTGTGAGACTTCATTAATAGATCGGATAACTTGTCATAATTCGTTTTGGTGTTCTTGTAGTCATGAGTTCGTCCATTGCATGAAGATAGAGACCCAAAAATCATATAAGAGCCATTTTCGGTAACATTATTCGGAAGTTCAGGTCTGAAATGTTTACATGCAGTAAGCATTGTGTTTTGAAGTGTAGGATTCTAACGTACGGGTGCCGTTACTAATGATAAAACGTGCAATGTTTTTCTGCGCCCATCTTCATGGGAAATCTAGTCCCACAAGGTATGCGCGAGAACTACGAGGTCTGAAAGGTAACAGAGAGGTGCTGGCAGAAGGAAGGGCGGGTTGTAAACAGTTCTTGCATAGCTCCGTCGGTGGAGCAGTTACAAAGGCCCCATGTTCGAGTCCTGGCCCGTCAAACAGTTTTACTTATCCAGGAAGTTTCACGACCGATATTAACGTCACAACAACTATCTCTGGAGACATATTCACATTCCAGATCACGCTCAAGACCGAGTTAGCACAGTAGAACGAATAGAGTTCTGCAGAACAATTTGGTAATTTTTAGAAATGAATATAGCTCTGTAGAAGCTTCTAAAAGAAACTAAATCGAGAAATCACTTAACCACGTATTTGTGGTCCATTTATCTTCCTATAGATTCAAATATTAAACGGCAAGTAGATGTGGAAACTGGAGCATTGGAGGGAAGGGGACCGGCGGCAAATAACTCGGAAAAGCAGCTAATGAAAAAGAAAAATACGACCGTGACCAATCCCGCTAAAAATACGCAGAAATTCTGCAGGAAAGATTCCTTATGACTAAGCGGGATTGGAATGAAGATCATTTTATGCACGCGAAAGTTAGTGATCCCGTGCGGCTTTCCGATTCATGGTTTAATTGGCACCCACACCATAAGTAATCACTAGGAAGTACGAACCGCTTAAAATGAGAAATACACCTGCACCACAAGTCCATCTGTTGACATTAAAAGACTTGTGAGTACAATGAAAGGATAACGCACTACGATTAACTTAATGACAGTGAGATAGGCATGAAAGCCCTGTGGAAGTAGCCGTTACTTTGTTGTCCAGGGCAGCCACTAATTTAAAAATTTGTTTACAGCTACTCTCCTCCGACCTACATTCGTAATTAGAGCTCATCCAGTAGTTGTTGAGGTTTGCAAATGGACTCTGAACAACGGGTGTTAAGGTATACTGCTGTCCAGCAAAGAACTATTTTTCAAACTGGAGAAAGAGCGTATTTGACTACAATTTCGCTGATGGAATGTGCCTACCTCTGTGTAACACGATTTCAGTTTACAGCTGAAATACACAGGTAATCTACCCGATTAATGTCATCACTGAAAGAATTTCTAAAGCTGTAGCACTCAGCCGGCGTCAGAGCATATCAGAAGTGATATAGAACATTACATAAGGTCCTTTCGTCAGAGAAGGAAACAATGAGTCAAAGAACATTGCTTAAACTGGAGCCGTGTTAACAAATGGTTCTGAGCACTATGGACTTAACTTCTGAGGTCATCAGTCCCCTAGAACTTAGAACTATTTAAACCTAACTAACCTAAGGACACCACACACATCCATGCCCGAGGCAGGATTCGATCCTGCGACCGTAGCGGTCGCGCGTTTCCAGACTGTAGCCCCTAGAACCACAGCACTCCATGTCTGTGTCTCAAAGGAGCTGTGCCATGAACTTTTAGTAGGTTTCACTAGCCGTGTTTTGTAATCCCTCAGTTTCAAGCATTTTTTTTTCTCTCTGGCGCCTGACACTGTACATCAACAGCGAGTACACTGCACACTGTATTACTGTAGATCACTAGAGATTCACAAGCCGTCATTTGATTCTGCCCACCAAAAATTCGTTTTGTGTGGTGACCTCATCATCTCAGAGTATCTCCTGCCACTTATGTGCTCTAGTGCCGGCCGGAGTGAACGAGCGGTTCTAGGCGCTACAGTCCGGAACTGCGCGACCGCTACGGTCGCAGGTTCGCATCCTGCCTTGGGCATGGATGTGTGTGGTGTCCTTAGGTTAGTTAGGTCTATGTAGTTTTAAGTTCTAGGGGACTGATGACCTCAGCAGTTAAGTCCCATTGTGCTCAGAGCCATGTGAACCACGTGTGTGCTCAAGTATTTGCTGGATATATCCTAGTCTTTGTCTTCATCTATAGCTTTTATTCTCAAGTAGCTCCTTGTCAGTGTTTTCCATATGTTCTTTTCTTCGCCAATTCTGCGGAGACCTCCTCATTTCTTACCTTATCAGTCTACCTAATTTTCAACACGCTTCTGTAGCGCCACACCTCAAATGCTTCGGATTCTCTTGTGTTCCAGTTTTCCGACAGTCCATGTTTCAGTAAAATACAACGTTCTGCTCCAGATGTATATTCTCAGAAATATCCTCCTAGAATACTTCTGTTAGCTCTGATACCCTTCAGAAATTTGTCTCTTTCCCCTAGCGCTGCAGATGAAAGAGAGCGTCCTTGTTTCTCTGGCGAGTAAAAGTATTGAGTGTCTTTCAGGATTTAGGAAGAGGATGAGAGGAAGGTATTCATTAGATAAATAATTCTCATCTGCTCCAGTGCCCCCTAGTTCGTTTGTATAAGAGGCGATCAAAAAGTTTCCTTTTGACAGCGCCGGTGCAGCGTATGGTCTATGCGAAGTAGCGCGACTCCGATGCGGGGACATACCATATGCTTTGACGTGTAGGTAATGGATTAATGTGACATTCGTGTATTTCCGACGTGCTTGCGGTAAACGTGGAAACGTGAACTACGGCGACGTTATTACCAAATGCGTACACACAGGATCGACGTTTTGTTGTTCTTTTCCTTGCAGCCAAACGACATTCATCGGTAGCCATTCATCGGAGAATGAAGAATGTGTGTACCGCATCATGTCTGCCGAAAACCGCGGTTGTGGCATGGTGTGCCGTATTCTGTGCCGGTCGCGATTCGATACAAGACGCCCGTCGATGTGGGAGACAGAAGTTGCGTGAACTCTAGCAGAAGACACTCCAGCCCCCGCCCTAAACTCTCTCCTCATACGATTATCACGGCTTCGATACCTTAAAGAAGACCATGAAGGGGGTGGACAGTTCCTGTCGGACGAGGATGTCACACCGACGTTTACAGACTTCTCCACGCAGAAGGACATGGTGTTTCACAGAACGGGTATGTTCAACCTGGTGCGTTGGTGAAAATGATTGCCTCAACGGTAACGGCGATTTTGCCTGATGTACATGCAATTCGGGACTGTACGGCCCTCGAACGTTAACTTTTTGATCGCCCCTTACACTTTTGTGCCTCAGACAATCAGTCTGTTTCACAAAGGGATCTTGAATTCAGGGGATACCACAGAATAACCTCTGTAGTCTCCCTGCCTACTTCATCTATACATCGCAGCTTCATTTATACATCACTAGTTATCTTACGGTTTACTTATTCTTGTCCAAAACATCATACAATAGAAACAATAAATTATTTAGCAAAATTGTGTTTTCAGTATTAAAACGAACTTAGTAGACGCAACCGAATTAAAACATGTGAAATAACGCTATATCATGTGGGAATGAAGAAGGTTCCCACCAAAGATATTAAAGTTCCAAAGGTAGTCCACAAACAGCAGTCTGAATGGCCTTGTTATCTGCTGTAAGCAAGTCTAAAGTGCTCGGTTCCTCCGGTTTTCTGTAGACTAGCAAGTGGGGTTGATGTTGCAGTTTGTCACATTCGCTGTGTTCATCATTACTAGTATAGTCTCATTTCTTCAACATTTCTTTACAACGGAATACATCCGTCTTTAGGCGATTCAGGTCTTTCCAAGTCGTAAACACCCAGAAATTTTCTCCTTCGGGTTGTCCCATGGACATACTAGAGACGAGATCCACCACAGCTCTACTCAGCGTTTATAAATGAAGTGGTTGCTTTGGTTGATTATAAAAAATCCTTGATTTCAGTTCCAGCGACTGCAGAATGTCCAAGTATAGGGTGTCTGAGATCTCTATTGCATTTGTTTTCAATCCTCTGCATCCGTTCTCCTGGTAACTTCTGGGAGGGCTGTGTTCATAAGCTGATAGATCTGGTTTACAGCGGTAGGCTGAAGATATTCTACACTGCTACGTCGTGTCTCGTTCAGGCCTACTCGTTTTGCATGAGTAGCATTTCGTGTTTTCAGAGGACATATTCACTGGTGGAACAATACAAAATCAAAGCAGACGTATGAGGAAATGTGGGTTGTGATCCCCAATGTTGTACGTCAGATTCCGAGCTATGTTGTTTCGGGCACATACTTTCATATTTGTACTCATGCAATGATCCTTATAAGTAATAGTGCGATAGAGCTTGACTCCCAGATATTTCGATTTAGCGCTATATAAGGGGCTATATCTATTCGATGTTACATTAAGTTCTCTCTTTGCCTCTCTGTTGTGAAAATGGAAACACAGATTTGTGTTCTCTCAGAGTTGCACTTTAGATGATTATTATTGTAATCAACAAGTTCTCGAGCGCTGCTGTAAATTTCTTTTCTACCCCTTTGAAACTTTGTCCACAACGGTGATTGCTGTATTATTTGCTGTATTATCTTATGATGTGTGTCAGAAGATACTTTGGGTACCATGGTCGCTTCTCATCTAGACCTCTCTCACGTTTCCTCTCCCAGTCGTGAACAATGCGCAGGATGAACGGATTTTGATATGCCTCCATGCGAGCTCGAATTTCTCTTTATTTTACCTTCGTGGTCTTTCCGCGGAATATATGTAGAAGCAGGAAATAAATTTTAAAATTTAATTGAAAACAGCCTTGAGTGAAATCACATATTTATTGGCAATTGTAACCGATTTCGGTCAAAGTATGACCATCTTCAAGCCATACAATGAGCTGAAAAAGGTCTTGGGATAACGATGTGGCCGGTCGCTGTGGCCGAGTGGTTCTAGGCGCTTCAGTCCGGAGCCACGCTGCTGCTACGGTCGCAGTTTCGAATCCTGCCTCGGGCATGGATGTGTGTGATGTCCTTAGGTTAGTTAGGTTTAAGTAGTTCTAAGTCTAGGGGTCTGATGACCCCACATGTTAAGTCCCATAGTGGTTTGTGCCATTTGAACAACAGTATGCACGTACACAAATAGAGGTAGTGTCACGTACACAAGGTATAAATGGGCATTGCGTTGACGGAGCTGTCATTTGTAGTCAACTGATTCGTGTTAACAGGTTTCCGACGTGATTATGGCCGCACGACGTGAATTAAACTGCGACAGCAGAATGGTAGTTGAAGCTAGACGCATGGGACATCCTGTTTCGGAATTCGCTAGGAAATTCAGTATCCAGAGATCCACAGTATCAAGAATGTGCCGAGACTATCAGATTTCAGGCATTACCTTTCACCAAGGACAACGCAGTGGCCGACGGCGTTCACTTAACGGCCGAGAGCAACGGCGTTCGCGTAGAGTTTTCAATGCTAACAGACAGTGCGGCGAAATTTGGCGTTAATGGGCTGCGACGTGGCAGCAGACGACCGACGCGAGCGTCTTTGTTACCAGCGCGACATCGCCTGTGATAGTGACCATATCGGTTGAACGCTAGACGACTGGCAGAACGTGGCATGGCCAGATGAGTTCCGATTTCAGTTGGTAATACCTCATGGCAGGGTTCGAATGTGGCGTAGGCCTCACAAAGGCATGGGCCAGAGTTGTCAATAAGACACTGTGCAAGCTGGTGGGTGACTCCATAATGATGTGGGCTGTGTTTACGTGGAGCGGACTGGGTGCTTTGGTCAGCTGAACCGATCATTGACTGCAAATGCTTATGTTCGGCTACTTGGAGACCACTCATGACTTCACGTTCCCAAACAAAGATGGAATTTTTGTGGATGACAATGCGCCATGTCACCAGGCCACAATTCTTCGCGTTTGAAGAACATTCTGGGCAATTTGAGCGAACGATTTGGCCACCCAGATCGCTCGACATGAATCCCATCGAACATTTATGGGACATAATTGAGAGGTCAGTTCGTGCACAAAATCCTGTTCCCTGAACACTTTCGCAATCATGGACGGCTATAGACGCAGGATGACTCAGTATTTATGCAAGGAGCCTCCAACGACTGGTTGAGTCCATGCCACGTCAAGTTACTGCAGTACGCCAGTAAGAGAAGGTCCGACATGATACTAGAAGGTATCCAACGGCTTTGTATTACACGATGATGTCAGGTGGTGGTGTTGATCGTAATCGGTATCGTGGATCCATGCACGTCAACTGCTTAAGAGGTAGAAACCGAAGGTGAATTGAAACTTATACATAGCACTATTAAGTTTGTGTTTTCAAAAGAACCAAGGTATAACTTTTACATATATGCATATACAACTTTGGGTACTGTTTACAATTGGATTTTGGAACAAAGTTAAGCTTAACTTCGCTTTCACATTCATTTACCTTCACAGGACGAAAGAAAAAACATCCTTATTATAGTCAGACTCCACTTATGTCTGGAGTTACTGGTTTTTCTGTGCAGCCTCATCATTCACCGAAGTTGTTTGAAGGTGAGGCACATGGAGTCTTTCACAACCTCCCCCCCCCCCCACACACACACAAGAAACAATACTAAGAGTTCAACCGACCATGGAGGCCAATGATGCTATGCGAGATTCTTATCGCCGCTTACGCTGTAGGAGGTGCACGGCCATAACCTCGACGAATACCATGCCACATGTTGCAACAGAGCTGCACCTGTTGAACAGGAAAACTCAGAGCGTTTTTTGTTTCGGTGCTATAGATAAATCCCTTCACAAATTTCCACCTTCATACACGTATAAGGTATAGTCTTGCGAAATCGCTTTAATCTTTTGCAAATGCTCTGTGTTACGTACTATGAGAAAGTATTCGCATATAAACTATTTCCTTGATTGTAGTTTCGCCAACGACCGACGAAATATCATCTATTAATTTGTTAGGTGTCGATTTCAATTTCGAAGATGTCGGTTTATGAAATCTCGATGTATTATTAAATCGTTTTAACACATCCACAAATGTTTTGTAAAACCAACTCGATGCAAAAGAAACTAGCCTGCTCAGTTTGCTAAGAAACTACTTGTCACGGAGTACTAGTGCATGAATGTACACTCCTGGAAATGGAAAAAAGAACACATTGACACCGGTGTGTCAGACCCACCATACTTGCTCCGGACACTGCGAGAGGGCTGTACAAGCAATGATCACACGCACGGCACAGCGGACACACCAGGAACCGCGGTGTTGGCCGTCGAATGGCGCTAGCTGCGCAGCATTTGTGCACCGCCGCCGTCAGTGTCAGCCAGTTTGCCGTGGCATACGGAGCTCCATCGCAGTCTTTAACACAGAACGAACTACATGCCATAATACGCGACCCGGAAAAGTGGACTGAACTCAACAAACGGACGAAATCTCGAAGATCCAACAAATAGAATACTTGCGCAACACACCCTACAGAAGGCAAGTCGGTCCAAACAGACGTCACGATGCCCAGGGGGGGACAGATATGATTAGCACCACGAGTGATGAAGAAGAAACAGATACAGACCAGGACACCAACACAGATATTGAAGCGTCCAGCGCGGATGATCCATAGTGCCAACCAAGTTAAATTCAAAGAATAGAGTGGAACAACCGACAAGAGGTGCACAAGTCACACACAATCCTAAAAACAGATTGCACCTTATATATAAACAGTTAACAGCATCTCCATGTTCAATAAGAGCTTAAAGCTAGGTACCTCTTCAAGGGACCTACGCCTTCCGTTAAGAGGCAGCGCACAGTCTGTATGGAAGGATCTTAATTGTGGTCCCTCTCTTTTGAGCCCAACCCGACGGATACCTATGGTAGATCGGGGAAAACCACCGCGCAGGCTGTGTTGCTGGCGGGGCCGGAAGGTGCTAACTGCCGCACCACGTATCACTGTAAGTCTCATTGGCTCAATGTGAACTGTTTGTACAACTAACCAACACAGCCTATACCTCAACCTCCACTATACTAAGAACTTCTCATGTGAAGCTTAAAGTTGGGCACCTCTTCAAGGGACCCACGCCCCCCTGGTAAGAGGCGGCGCACGTCCTGGATGGAAGGATCTTAATTGTGGTTCCTCTCTTTTGAGCCCAACCCGACGGATACCTATGGTAGATCGGGGAAAACCACCGTTCAGGTCGTGTTGTCGGCGGGGCCGGGAGGTGCTTGCGCCTGATGTACTCTACTAGGAGCCTTGTAGGCTCAACACAAACCGTTAGCGTCATTACGCTTTTACTTTTACTACGAGTACCCTTTCATTAGCAACTTCGAGCCAAGCACAAAATCAGTTACCTCTCTATTGTATATCGTAAATAGTTTATTAGGCTGGACATGGAGGCCTTAGTCTTAGTTTCTAGCTTTAACGTACCCTAATCTCTTCTAGTTAAGGTAGTTTTTAGGATAGTAGATGTTAAAGGCATAGTGAGCAACGGCCAGCGTCTTGAGGTTCATTCCAAGACCCGGGCTGCCGCCCACAACCAGGTGACGGGCAATATTATACCTCTAACTTCCCTATTCAGTTCTCTTCCTTCCTTCTTTATAAATATTTAATTTCGTTTTGTTTATTAATATCTTACTTGATTTTGTATTAGTTATACGTTTTTCTAATGCTGCACAAAAAAAAAAAATATCAAATGGATCTAAACAGAGCCCGCCTCCACGTGGCGGGACACGGGCAACGGTGTGAGTGGGGACGAGAGCCGGTGTGGTGTTACTTTCAGTCACTGCGGACCCCGGACCCAGTCACAGCGGCTAAGTGGCAATATACGACCCACCATAAGAAATTAGACGGTGGGTCATAAAATATAAGCAGCTAGTGAAAAAAAAAAAAAAAAGTCTTTAACACTGGTAGCATGCCGCGACAGCGTGGACGTGAACCGTATGTGCAGTTGACGGACTTTGAGCGAGGGCGTATAGTGGGCATGCGGGAGGCCGGGTGGACGTACCGCCGAATTGCTCAACACGTGGGGCGTGAGGTCTCCACAGTACATCGATGTTGTCGCCAGTGGTCGGCGGAAGGTGCACGTGCCCGTTGACCTGGGACCGGACCGCAGCGACGCACGGATGCACGCCAAGACCGTAGGATCCAACGCAGTGCCGTAGGGGACCGCACCGCCACTTCCCAGCAAATTAGGGACACTGTTGCTCCTGGGGTATCGGCGAGGACCATTCGCAACCGTCTCCATGAAGCTGGGCTACGGTCCCGCACAGCGTTAGGCCGTCTTCCGCTCACGCCCCAACATCGTGCAGCCCGCCTCCAGTGGTGTCGCGACAGGCGTGAATGGAGGGACGAATGGAGACGTGTCGTCTTCAGCGATGAGAGTCGCTTCTGCCTTGGTGCCAATGATGGTCGTATGCGTGTTTGGCGCCGTGCAGGTGAGCGCCACAATCAGGACTGCATACGACCGAGGCACACAGGGCCAACACCCGGCATCATGGTGTGGGGAGCGATCTCCTACACTGGCCGTACACCACTGGTGATCGTCGAGGGGACACTGAATAGTGCACGGTACATCCAAACCGTCATCGAACCCATCGTTCTACCATTCCTAGACAGGCAAGGGAACTTGCTGTTCCAACAGGACAATGCACGTCCGCATGTATCCCGTGCCACCCAACGTGCTCTAGAAGGTGTAAGACAACTACCCTGGCCAGCAAGATCTCCGGATCTGTCCCCCATTGAGCATGTTTGGGACTGGATGTAGCGTCGTCTCACGCGGTCTGCACGTCCAGCACGAACGCTGGTTCAACTGAGGCGCCAGGTGGAAATGGCATGGCAAGCCGTTCCACAGGACTACATCCAGCATCTCTACGATCGTCTCCATGGGAGAATAGCAGCCTGCATTGCTGCGAAAGGTGGATATACACTGTACTAGTGCCGACATTGTGCATGCTCTGTTGCCTGTGTCTATGTGCCTGTGGTTCTGTCAGTGTGATCATGTGATGTATCTGACCCCAGGAATGTGTCAATAAAGTTTCCCCTTCCTGGGACAATGAATTCACGGTGTTCTTATTTCAATTTCCAGGAGTGTATTTCGACCTATAAGAACAGTATGTCCTAACGCTTCGAAACGTTTCATCCATATCGACCAATTCAATTCTAATCTTCTCGAGCAAGCACTGATATTGAATTATCAATCAAACAGTAGGCCGAACGTCAATATAACTGCGATATCGAACTATCTATGCTCTATGATCAGTTCTGCTACTTGTGTTTGAATAGTTTCGGTAATTTAAAAAATCAACTCGGAACCCGTCGCGGTTGTAAATAAGAGCACTTCCTGATGATAACTTAGAGTCATGAAACATACCTGATGACAATTGAACAACGTACAATATTCTGATATAGGAAACATAATATTACAGTTTCTGCTCTGTCAAATACATCTGCCGATAATCTAGGTGAATTATCCCCATCTTATGTCTTCACATTTTATCCCGATGCATTCTGTACCTTTCCCGATGAACGGCTCTCTTGAAAATGTAACTGATACACGATACCTGTCTGCGAATTACGCAATTACCGGAGTCAAATACGCGGAATAGATTATCCACTGGCTGACTCCCACACCTTGACCGCAATCTCGTAGAGCAGTAAATCACAATTTACACAGTAAAGGAGTAAGCAATGAGTCACCTATAAAGATCCCATCGAATGGACAGCATACTTTATTAGAAGATGTGTTAGAATGATAGCTCTCATTTTCAAGAGTCACACGATAATCTTGTCACAAGATACGCTGCATGCCAGTAACACCATCAGCTCAAAAACAGGATTATAAAGAAAGCTTTTTAAAGTGCGACAACGCTGGACTGATTGTGCAGATGCTCTCAGAATTTCTCTTCATGCATATTACTCCACGCATTGAACATATCACAGTTAATTCAGTCGTCTGTTCTCGATTTTTACGCAATCGTAGATGGAAACCGGTTCTTGAAATATGATCAGTAACGTTATCGAGATTTATCAAAAGAAACGATATTTTCCGCTGACGTTATCTATTTGAAGTGTATTTTATTTCACATTGCTGGCCAGTTCTGAACGTTCGGTCATTCTACGGGCACAAGTAAGTACGCTCATGTTATAGCACTGACACTTCGTAATCTGTGTCAGAATAAGGAATCATTCATGAGAGAGCACTCCAAAACAGTTGTCATCTTTTAAACCATACTATGAAACTCCGCCATTGCGCAAACGTACGCCCAGTCTCGCCATGGAGCAAATCCCCGTTATCGTAGTGAACACAAAGAGGTTAAAGAGAGACTTTTAGCGGCATTTTGGGGATGCTGACATTCTTGGCGCGTTTTCAAATGTTGAGTCTATTTCAAGACATAATGCACACAATATTTAACTGCTATACACACTTAAAATGACCGAATGGTTGATATGGAAAAAAAACTCCGTCCGAACTAGCCTTGTAAGGCCTAACGGTACTGACCGACCGCCGTGTCATCCTCTGCCGATAGCCATTACCATATGTGGATATGGAGGGACGCGCTTCCAGCATATCGCACTCCCGGTCGTTGTCAGTTTTAGTGAGTCCGCTACTTCTCAGTCAAGTATCTCCTCAATTGGCTTCACAAGGGCTGAGTGCACTCCGCTTGCCAGCACTCGGACGGTCACCCATCCAAGTGTTAGCCAAGCCCGAAAGCGCTTAACTTCGGTGACCTGACAGGAACCGGTGTGACCACTCCGACAACGCCACTACCAATTACCGATGTAGGCAATTACATTTTACTTCAAATAAATTTCCAGAAAATGCGACAAAGTGGTTATCTTATTCGATATGTGGTGGCTATGGACCCTAGTATAAAATACACAATAGAAATCTCCAAATTTTCTTACTAATCCCTTTCTTGAAAGATAGTAGGTAACGTTTTCGAAATTTATTAAAAGAAATGATTTTTTTCGCTAACGTAATTTATATGTAATGCGTATTATTTTACATTCCATGGTGTCTACAAGCTGCCGTTACCGGTTTCGTATCAATAAAGCAACCATAATGACATGCGCGGTTTTGCATGCCATTTAAAAAATAAAGTAAGAAATCTTTTTACTCCAGATATGATGGCACTGCAACTTTACTGTACCGCATTAACTTTCCGTAGACAAGAAAAAAATACCTGTAGCCAGTTTATTTCGAGGATTAATCTGAGTGGTTCCAGAAACCTGCTGAGCATGTGTCTCGTATCCGAATTATGTAGAGTTTTAGTCACGCCCCTACCTCGACGAGTACTGATATCGGGTAACGTTTACGTAGTACTTGGGTGTGTGTCAAGGTTGGAATCGTTCCAAATGTAATTTATGACTCAAGACAACAGCAAATGGACTATCTACTTTAAGGAACACGTATGTCTCTTCCGTCGTCAACAAGACAGTAGCAGCCAGCATCACTGGAATTCCGAGAACCGTGACGGTCTGTGATACAACTCTATAGTGTATGGCGATGAGGCAGTCGAAGATCGTATAGTACAGGCAGCGCCAACGACATTGTCTTCTCGACGCTCAAAACAAGTTCGTCAAAGTGCCTGAAATTCCGTGTAAAGGAATTCACTTCGGAGTCTGCGAACCACTTACGCACCACGAGGCGTACCTCTCCAACTGAACGGAATATCTTGGTGCCCAACGCTTTCTTGAGTGATTCACAATTGTAGACTTTAAGCATCTCTCGGGTTAAGGTATGGTAAGTGCGATGAATATGAAACACACCAGAACGTCAACTGTGTGTGTGTGTGTGTGTGTGTGTGTGTGTGTGTGTGTGTGTGTGTGTATGTGTGTGTACTTATCGCCCTTAAAGCAGAGAACGCTGTTTGAATAATGGCAATTACTAGCGAGCCGGTTGTGGATAATATAATGGAAATATTTGGGAGAGGATTTTCAGAATCGGCATGCGCCATACAATCAAGGGTAAATTTGGTCAGAACTGGGCGATGGGAACTTCTTTTAATTTAAATCTGTAGCAAGGAAGCACAGTGAAAATATAACTGTTCAAGCTAATACAATATAACATCGCTAATTCAGCTGACAATTACAGTGCACTTAATGCAAGTCCATAAAATGCTCACTGAAGACCGATTTGCTGCGTCTGTGATTGTTGATACTTTTTAAATGATGCTACATACGAGCTGACATCGAGAGAACACTCTGTCCTACGATATTTCAGGTAATATAAATTATTTTGTAGCCTTTACTCCATTGAAGTACGGTACTCGAGGCATATGCAGGAAAACAGTAGCAGTAACATGCATACACATATTCTTACCCATACGATGTCCGCCCCCGGTAGCTGAGTGGTCAGCGCGACAGAATGTCAATCCTAACGGCCCGGGTTCGATTCCTGGCTGGGTCGGAGATTTTCTCCGCTCAGGGACTGGGTGTTGTGTTGTCCTAATCATCATCATTTCATCTCCATCGACGAGAAAGTCATCGAAGTTGCGTCAAATCGAAAGACTTGCGCCCGGCGAACGGTCTAGCCCGACGGGACGCCCTACTAACACGACATTTACATTTTTTACCCATACGATTATTTGGAGAGCGGTGGGTTAACTTTGCATTGATACTAGGAGGTCGCACTGGCGAACAAGGAACAGAGCAGCGATTCTGCGTTGTATGGATTCGCTATGTTCTTGTTGGGTTTCCCCGAGTGTGGGCTGAGATGCATACAAACAGGTCACGCAGTTTCCGTGAATTGCGGGTAGGTGGTTTGTCATCCCACAGCTGGTGCTCAATACCGTCCCATCCACTGACGTGACTGAAGCCATGGGATACATCCTACTATCGCAGGATTTTGTGCACGAATTGATCTCTCGATTACGTCCGACAGATGTTCGATGAGATTCATGTCAGGCGACCTAAGTAGACAAATACTGTCCAGAATGTTCTTCAAACCAATCCCAGTCCGGCGACATGGCGCATTGTTATCCATAACAGTTCCATCGCTGTTTGGGAACATGAAGTCCATGAACGGCTGCAAATGGTCTCCAACTAGCCGAAAATAACCTGACAACTCTACTCAAATGTCGCTGCTCGCGGTCCTTAAGTGTAGACCGTCAGCCACTGAGTTTTCCATGGTGAATTTTGGATTCTCGGCACGTTCTTGACACTCTGGAACTTCGAATATTGACTTCTTTAATGATGCCCAAAATGGAACGTCTCATGCGTCTAGCTCCAACTACCATTCCGCGTTCAAAGTGAGTTGATTTCTGTCGTGGTGCCATCGTCACTGCGGAAACCTTTTAACGTGAATCACCTGACCATAAATGCAGGTCTGTCTGTCCCCGGTAGCTGAATGATCAGCGTGACGGATTGTCAATCCTCTGGGCCCGGGTTCGATTCCCCGCTGGGTCGGGGAATTTTCTCCTCCCAGGGACTGGGTGTAGTGTTGTCCTCATCATCATCCTCATCGACTACAGGTCGCCGAAGTGGCATCAAATTGAAAGACCAGCACCCGTCGAACGACCTGCCCGACAGGGGGGCCCTAACCATACGATTAAATAAATAAATAAATAAAATGCAGGTCCACCAACGCACTGCCCTTTCATACCTTATGTACGCTTAACTACCGTCATCTGTACAAGTGATATCGCTATACCGTGACTTCTTTTGTCCATCGGGTATAGATTAGGTGAAATTGGTAGCCAACACATCAACGTGATTTCACTGTGATGCTCCTCAAACCACTGTATCACAGTTCTGGTCTGGTGTCACTGAGATCTTCGAGGAAAACATCAAGAATGAATAATGTTCGTACAGTACATAGCTGTTATAATTCTTTCGATTACTACTGCAGGCCCAAGGTGAGCCCTGATGAATATCCCCTACAACATGAAAGTGGCCGCACCAGCCTACGTTCGTGGTGCGGTGCATGCTTTGGGCAGCCATTCACGTGGATGATGGCAAATCCGGACACGACCACAGACCATCGAAATCGTTTCATCTGATCGGACGACACGTTTCCACAAAATGCTCTAGACGATTGCTGCAATCTTAATCGACGTCATCGAATCGAAATGGAAACACGACGCATGGGAGCACCACCATCAACAATGTGGGTTGGATGGTGTGTTCCTAAACAGTTGTGCCTGCACTTGCACCTGCCACAGACAGTCATCTACCCTGCACGTTTTCTGTGATTCGGCGCTGACTTAAAACATAATGTTCCCTGTTCGTTGTTAACTGTCCTTCAACCACTTCCCATGCATGCTCACGACCGAAGCACGTTGTCAGTATCAATAAACCCAAAAATCCTGATAGATTTTATAGGTATTGGCACCAAGCCTTGTTTTACAAGTTCTAAGTTTTGACCTAATGGTGTCAGTAGCCACAACGACGTTGTAAATAAAGATATGTAAAAAGTCATCTGGACTGTTTTACTCCAAAATACTGAGGTATAGTGCTACACCAAGACTTCTTTCAATACTCGACGAGTGCAGACAAAGATCCTGTCGCTTACCGTGGCACTATAGACTTAGCCGCGGTCCGATGGGAGGCGCGTGAAGTTGAAAAAAGAGGATTTACCGCTGCACGGCGGCGAGAGAGAGAGAGAGAGAGAGAGAGAGGGTAGGAGGGGGAGGGGGATTTGAGGTGGGGGGGGGGAGTTTTGCTAGGTGTTGCACTATGCACCGGCTGTTTATCGGTGTTTGGTGCCCTTGAGAAGCATTGTTACCGAGAATTGTAGTCCAGAAGCGAGGCTCACTAGAAAGACCGGCCGTGGCGCGTATGTCACAGAATGTGACACTGCAGGTCTTACGAGTCCTAGCAGCCGTCTCCGGTTGCGAGCGAGGAACTATATTAGGAGAGTCTAATAATTCTTTACTGCGCGTTTAAACGCATGAAAGCACTCGATAGCGAGACAAAGACCTTTTGTGGGTACCTCTTCAGTTACATATTGATTACTCGTGGTCCTTGCACGGAGCCGAGAGTGGCGTACAAGCCGACCGGTATGACGTCACAAGTTCGTAGTGGAGCCATATTTCTCATGGGCTCCGTCGGGCAGCATGTTGCGTCGCTTGCACTGACTACTTCTTCCAGGCTAGGTTTATACTTGGCTGCAAGATGATGAGGCATATCCACCGGTGAATTACGGCCATCTCACCTGCGCTTCAGGATGACCTAGAATATGATGCGGCTCTATTTTCTGATGTGAGCCATGCGTCTTTTTCTTGGGGAGACCCGTTTTGATTATAACTGTCTCTGTCCACGCTGTGGCGGTATTAAAAGTATTTCTGTTGAAAACGGTTTTAAGTGGCTTTCCTTCTCGTGATACTTGTTTGTATTCTATTTACTTTCCAGAAATCTGTTAATGTAAAGTACAACTCAGCTTGGCATTGATGTTACATAAACTGGTGATGTTTGTGTTTCCGTTCATAAAGTACAGTGTACTGCCAATCACGTCTTAACTAGCAATTATTCTTGGCACGCATCTCAAGTCGTACTATCCATTGAGTGGTTTTATTTTGTATGTAGTCATTTGTATGGCATGAGTGTAACATCCTTTCCGTATTTCCAAGGGGCCCATTGGCACCTGTTGTTCCGTGACTTGTAAGGCGCACACACCATCTGACGGGGCCGAGCTTATTTCGTTTGTTGACTGGATGGACTTGTTTGAGGGGACCTGGTTATGAATTGTTATTTCTCCTGAAGCCTATCAATCTATCAGTCTTGCTAGTAACAAAGTATTTAAAGATCTGGTTGAACTGTGTTAGCCGACCGCGGTGGTCTAGCGGTTCTGGCGCTGCAGTCCGGAACTGCGGGACTGCTACGGTCGCAGGTTCGAATCCTCCCTCGGGCATGGGTGTGTGTGATGTCCTTAGGTTAGTTAGGTTTAAGTAGTTCTAAGTTCTAGGGGACTTATGACCTAAGATGTTGAGTCCCATAGTGCTCAGAGCCATTTGAACTGTGTTACTTTATGCTTTTATTGGTTTTCAAACTGCTTTGCTGATGGTAATTGCTTAGATCAAGCTGTAATCTTAATGGTAAAGATCTTTAAAATCATTGTTTTATTTAATTTTATTTGATGGTTGATACAGAGTGCTTTATTTAAACTGTATTAAATTAACTATAACATATATTTCAAAAGACTGTGCCGAATTTTCTTTGTGAAGACCTCTGGAAAATAAAAGCAGTTGTTGTATAAGACATAATTCTTCTAGAGCTCTGTAACTACCGCTTCCCTGCTCTGTGCAGATGACACCATGCTGAATATTATTCACTATATAATATACGGCTACACCAAAACACCTAAACCGGTGGTCCTGTGGCCTTGTGGCTTCCTTACCACGGAGACATGTGTTGACTTTAAAAATTGAGAGCCACTTCTCTGTTTGAGTGTTATGCATAAACTCGGTACCTAAAGAAATCAGTCTGATACTATGTATTTTGGCCATCATAATTGTGTACTTTACAGTAGTTCTGAAGCGACCGCTTTGGGACGTTAAGTGGAAGCGTTCAAGGTCCTACAATGACCTGGTTTTAACAGAAATCACCATTGTGGTGACAAGTAACAATTTCTGATACAGGTAGATACCTTCACCCAAAAATCAAGGAAAAATACCTCTGTATCTCTTTATCATCGTCATCTGTTTATCATTTCTCAACCGCTCTCATATCTGAAATAAAGCTGATAAGAAAATTTTCCCACTCATTAATTACTGAAGATACTGAATTAAATTTTGGTCTCAAGTCCCTCTTTTTCTCCAGCCTAATTAATTGTCCCTTGACAGGAAGGCATCACAAGCTTATAAGCTGACTGCGTTATTTTTCACTTAGCTATACACTTTACAGTTTTCTCTTTAAACCTCCATCGCATAGTTAGCACAAAATTCATACTAATGTTTATGTGTGTTTTATGCATACTAATGTTTGGGTCAAGGTTTTTATTTTCTTGTTGTCTTTGGTCTTAACGTTTCTAGCAATGAGGAGAATTCATACGGATGTGAAATTCAGCTGCTAGAAAAAATTAAGGAAAGTTGACTAGGATTAAACCTCAAGTCGACATGTAGATCATTAGAGGCATAATATTAGCTCGATAGGCCAAAGACTGCGAGGAAATCAGCTGTAGGTAAGGAAATGTACCGTAAATTGCCTGAAGTGATTTAGAGAAACCCTAATCTGGGAGTTGAACATCATTCCTGTCGTCTACAGGCCCACAGACTTAACCATTGCCTCACACGCTAGGTGAGAAAGACACAGCCATTTGTTTGTTGGATGAACCACACTGATACAGGTAACTTCGCACAGTATTAATCGTGCTGGTTAAATAGGAACTTAAATCCACGTTTGGCGATTGTTGATATGGGAAATAGAAAAGTTAAGGACTGCAGTAAAAATCACCCATGACGGTAGTGAAGTTTCGGCGGCAGCTTGTATCACCAGCTGTTACTGTTTCATTCCTTCAGCAACATGAAACAGCAACTTGTCGTGAAACTCGTTTAATTCCAGTGAACGTAACTTTGGTATTCCAATTGTACTGCAGAAGAGATGAATTTAGAAAGTTGGTTGACTTAGGAAATATGACAGTGATTCAGCGCAATAAAGGAGCACACTGAGAGTACCACGTTCCTTTTGATCTTTTGCTGCCCAAATCCCTTTCTTAATCCATTACACAAGGAAACATTTAAGGGCATCTTTCTTGCATTCACAGCTCCCGATTTGCACCGGGTGGCCACAATTGAAACTAATTTGCTTTTCCATCGTAAATCAGTTCCGCACTGACGCAATAGCGTATTACCAAATTTCGCTGTCATACGAAAATTACAGCCCACAACAGGTCTCCGTGAATAGCTGCACTTCTATTGTAAGCACCTGGAAATAAAAATGGAGCTATATAGGTGTACTTTCTTGGCTCAGCAATATGCAGCCATATCACAGGTGCTATAGAACAATGTAGGAGGGATATATGCGAAGAGACCAGATCAAAACATGCTTCCTAAAGAGGAACAGCAGACTTGTCAGTAATTCTTCTCCTTCTTCTGCGCTTACCGCATTAGGCCAATTGCGGAACGTTGCGTTTCCCATCCTTTTCTCGGTCTGCCAGGATCTCTTTTCCTTTGTGATTTGAAGCTATTTATCTGACGTGGTAGTCTCTCTTGATCCAATCTTTGTAGATGTTCATTCTATTTCTTTTGTTTTCATCCAGTTCTCTTTCGTATTCCAAATTGTCGACACATTTCAAATATCTTCATTTCGTAGCTTATCTGTTCTTTTACATCCCTTCACTATTCTAACAAATCTCAGTTATGTTCCTTGTATTTGGTCTTCTTACCTTTTATTAAATGCCCCCGAGTCATTTTCATATAAAATAGTTGGCAATGCGACGGTTTTATAAAATTTTTGTCGTTTTTCTTTACGTGTTTTATGCTTTAAAGTTCCGTTAATTGTTTCACAGATACTTCCAAATCTAGTCACTTTAATGTGTATATCTTCTACGTGGTCATACGATATTTTACATCCAAGACAGTTAAATATTTTACCTGTTCTATTGTTTTCTCATGAAGTTGTAACTTCGTTCTCACTGAAAATTTTCCACAAAATGCCACTGACTTAGATTTACTAGGTAATTTGACGTTATATTCTGTACATATTTTACTTAGTTCATAAATTCCTCTTTGCAAATCGTCTTCTCTTGAAAAAAACTGTATAAGGTCACCAGCATACAAGAGTTATTTTAGCTTCACCGAATTTTTTAATTGTGCCCAGGTGTTCATCCTAGAATTGCGTTTCTAATTGCATCGTCAGTTTAAATGTTGAACAGCGAAGGGGATAAACTACAGCCTTGTGACACTCCTTTATTTGTATCGGCTTGAATATATGTCTCCCATATCTACTATCGATTTTTTTCTTACAGCCTTTTGATAGTTGATATAAGCCATAAAGCGTAACTTCTTTGCACCATTACCCTCCATTACTTTTCTCTAATGAGATGATCAAAAGCTTTCTCAAAACCTATGAAGCGTCCCCTTAGAACAATTATACACGACTGTGCTGATAAACCTCTTACACTATTTGCTTTTCAAACAGCTGAGCAAAACTGAACGTACTCAAACATTCACTAAAGTGACACACAATATTTTTAGCGCAACGCAATCTGACTATCAAAGATCCCTGCAAAAGAACGGCCCTGAGTAACATTAAACTATACCTTTCAGAAATCACTTACCTCACAAAAATCTTCATTACTCGAACTACTGCAATACAGCGAGCACCACTACTGCCAGCTAAATAAAAGATTCAAACTACGGAAGGCACTAACTACTGATAGGGATAGTTAGCAAATGAAAGATATTAATAGAGAACAAACAATGTATTTACCTTAATAGTCATAATATATATAGCAGTTCATGACAAATTTCAAAACTCCGCCATCTCTCTCCCCACATCCACCACTGCTGGCGGCTCACCTCCAACTGCGCAACGCTACGCGCTGTTCACATCCAGCTGCCGCTGCCCAACACTACATGGCAGACAACAATGCAAACTAGCCACAGACTGCACACAGCACAGCCAGTGATTTTCATACAGAGCGCTACGTGGCATTAACAATATAAAAATCTAAACAGCCTACTTACACCTATAACAATAGGTGTCACGTTGTTAAACTCTCTGATATTTAAGAAGCTGTCGTAAAGTAAAAAATGCATCATTCGTTGATCGTTCCATTCTAAATCAGACCTCTTTCCTCACTACCAAGCATTCTACTATTCTATTTGGCTTTCAGTGATTGCAAGCGTAATCTGGTATAGTAACATTAGGGAACATTCTCTACGTCAGTTCTACAGCTGAAATCGACATGCAGTTCTATTGTGTGTGTGTGTGTGTGTGTGTGTGTGTGTGTGTGTGTGTATGTGATGCTATCGTCTTAGGTAAAAAAGTCTACAGATAAACAGCGCTCAATTCAAATCTCTAGGCGGATTTGTAAGAATGTTACCCTGTTAGCTGAAAAAAAATGTATGTGTATACACCTGGCGTTGTGCAAAATGGAGTGCGGAATATCAGATCCCTTAGTCAAGTAGGTAGCCACAGTGATGCATCAACGAATAGCAGGTTGAGAAAGACTGCAGTTGTTACGCAGAAGTGAAGAGTCTTGCACAGGACAGACTAGTGTGAAGGTATGCATTAACCCTGTATTCGGACTGATGTCCACGACAAAAACATTTCGACATTATACACTCCTGGAAATTGAAATAAGAACACCGTGAATTCATTGTCCCAGGAAGGGGAAACTTTATTGACACATTCCTGGGGTCAGATACATCACATGATCACACTGACAGAACCACAGGCACATAGACACAGGCAACAGAGCATGCACAATTTCGGCATCCTTTCGCAGCAATGCAGGCTGCTATTCTCCCATGGAGACGATCGTAGAGATGCTGGATGTAGTCCTGTGGAACGGCTTGCCATGCCATTTCCACCTGGCGCCTCAGTTGGACCAGCGTTCGTGCTGGACGTGCAGACCGCGTGAGACGACGCTTCATCCAGTCCCAAACATGCTCAATGGGGGACAGATCCGGAGATCTTGCTGGCCAGGGTAGTTGACTTACACCTTCTAGAGCACGTTGGGTGGCACGGGATACATGCGGACGTGCATTGTCCTGTTGGAACAGCAAGTTCCCTGGCCGGTCTAGGAATGGTAGAACGATGGGTTCGATGACGGTTTGGATGTACCGTGCACTATTCAGTGTCCCCTCGACGATCACCAGTGGTGTACGGCCAGTGTAGGAGATCGCTCCCCACACCATGATGCCGGGTGTTGGCCCTGTGTGCCTCGGTCGTATGCAGTCCTGATTGTGGCGCTCACCTGCACGGCGCCAAACACGCATACGACCATCATTGGCACCAAGGCTGAAGCGACTCTCATCGCTGAGGACGACACGTCTCCATTCGTCCCTCCATTCACGCCTGTTGCGACACCACTGGAGGCGGGCTGCACGATGTTGGGGCGTGAGCGGAAGACGGCCTAACGGTGTGCGGGACCGTAGCCCAGCTTCATGGAGACGGTTGCGAATGGTCCTCGCCGATACCCCAGGAGAAACAGTGTCCCTAATTTGCTGGGAAGTGGCGGTGCGGTCCCCTACGGCACTGCGTAGGATCCTACAGTCTTGGCGTGCATCCGTGCGTCGCTGCGGTCCGGTCCCAGGTCGACGGGCACGTGCACCTTCCGCCGACCACTGGCGACAACATCGATGTACTGTGGAGACCTCACGCCCCACGTGTTGAGCAATTCGGCGGTACGTCCACCCGGCCTCCCGCATGCCCACTATACGCCCTCGGTCAAAGTCCGTCAACTGCACATACGGTTCACGTCCACGCTGTCGCGGCATGCTACCAGTGTTAAAGACTGCGATGGAGCTCCGTATGCCACGGCAAACTGGCTGACACTGACGGCGGCGGTGCACAAATGCTGCGCAGCTAGCGCCATTCGACGGCCAACACCGCGGTTCCTGGTGTGTCCGCTGTGCCGTGCGTGTGATCATTGCTTGTACAGCCCTCTCGCAGTGTCCGGAGCAAGTATGGTGGGTCTGACACACCGGTGTCAATGTGTTCTTTTTTCCATTTCCAGGAGTGTATGTCGTATGGATAAGTCACCTGTAGGTCTATTAAGAGTGAAAGTGCAATTTGGGAAAAAGTGACATGTAAATGCTTGGTGCGTAGCCATATGGTACACAGCAATACCATGAGAGGGTGTCACCGAGCAGAGACATCAACATGGCGCCACTCTGCGTTGTGACTAGCCGTCACCTAGGTGGCGCTCATAATTTCGAACCAATTCCTATTTCCGTCACGAAGCCTTCAAAGAGATCCATCTGCCAATAGAGATGTCGGTCGCCACAGGATGTGATGAAACTCAGAACTACTTTCTGCTCTCGTCAACAACGTCACAGATGAAAGAATACTACGCCGGTTGCATATAAATGGAGATGCGCGAACATACGCTGCTGGTTCTTGAAGTTCCACAACTGCGGATCCAGTTGCAGCTCATACGTTTGCATTATCTCTTACGATATTTTTCTTGATTCTGATTGTCAATGAGTTCATAGGTTGAGGTTAACTTTTAAATATAGTTAATGATTTGGTTCCCAAGTCTAAACAGAACAGTGCAGTTAAGGTAGCAGCTCTTGTGAACAACAGTTAGTCGACGATCTGAGAGAGTTCGCTATGTGGAAATTGGGCCCGAATAGCAAAGCGAAGACCTGAAATAGTGCTGACTGTGTAGCAGGCTCGTCCGCAACATCCAACATTCCTATTAAGGCCGTACCGTCGTAACTGAAACCACGATGTCAGTTTAATAAAATTAATAGTCGATATAATTTGATTTGATTCCTTCCTCTCGATAATTCCGTTTACATTCACTTAATATGTGTTTCAACTGACTTTTTATATCTCGTTAACGTCGTTTTCGACCACTATTTCGTGCGGGATAGTTACAAAGCCAAATCTCACAGTTACGCACATGGATATCTCACAGTATTCTCCATCAATGAATAATCGGTGCAAAGAGAGCATGTTGCATGTACAGCATAATGTACATATAATACACTACTGGCCATTAAACTTGCTACACCACGAAGGTGACGTGCTACAGACGCGAAATTTAACCGACATGAAGAAGATGCTGTGATATGCAAATGATTAGCTTTTCAGAGCATTCACACAAGGTTGGCGCCGGTGGCGACACCAACAACGTGCTGACATGAGGAAAGTTTCCAACCGATTTCTCGTACACAAACAGCAGTTGACCGGCGTTGCCCGGTGAAACGTTGTTGTGATGCCTCGTGTAAGGAGGAGAAATGCGTACCATCACGTTTCGGACTTTGATAAAGGTCAGATTGTAGCCTATCGCGATTACGGTTTATCGTATCACGACATTGATGCTCGCGTTGGTCGGGGTCCAATGACTGTTAGCAGAATATGGAATCAGTTGGTTCAGGAGGGTAATACGGAACGCCGTGCTGGATCCCAACGACCTCGTATCACTAGCAGTCGAGATGAGAGCCATCTTATCCGCATGGCTGTAACGGATCGTGCAGCCACGTCTCGATCCCTGAGTGAACAGATGGGGACGTTTGCAAGACAACAACCATCTGCACGAACAGTTCGACGACGTTTTCAGCAGCATGGACCATCAGCTCGGAGACCATGTCTGCGGTTACCATTGACGCTACATCACAGACAGGAGCGCCTGCGATGGTGTACCCAGCGACGATTCTGGGTGTACGAATGGCAAAACGTCATTTTTTCGGATGAATCCAGGTTCTGTTTACAGCATCATGATGGTTGCATCCGTGTTTGGCGACATCGGGATGAACGCACATTGGAAGCGTGTATTCGTCATCGCCATACTGGCGTATCATCCTGCATGATGGTATGGGGTGTCATTTGTTACACGTCTCGGTCACCTCTTGTTCGCATTGATGCCACTTTGAACAGTGGACGTTACATTTCAGATGCATTACGACCCATGGCTCTACCCTTCATTCGATCCCTGCGAAACCCTACATTTCAGCAGGATAATGCACGACCGCATGTTGCAGGTCCTGTGCGGGCGTTTCTGGATACAGAAAATGTTCGACTGCTGCCCTGGCCAGCACATTCTCCAGATCCCTCACCAATTGAAAACGTCTGGTCAATGGTGGCCGAGCAACTGGCTCGTCACGACACGCCAGTCACTACTCTTGATGAACTGCGATATCGTGTTGAAGCTTCTTGGGCGGCTGTACCTGTACACGCCATCCAAGCTCTGTTTGACTCAATGCCCAGACTATCAAGGCCGTTATTACGGCCAGAGGTGGTTGTTCTGGGTACTGATTTCTCAGGATCTATGCACCCAAACTGCGTGAAAATGTAATCACATGCCAGTTCTAGTATAATATATTTGTCCAATGAATATCCGTTCATCATCTGCATTTCTTCCTGATGTAGCAATTTTAACGGCCAGTAGTATATTAGGTCAACCAATGGAGCACTGCCAATATGCTTAACTACCGCTGTTAATGGTCTGACATACATTGAGGTTACAAAAGTAATGGGACAGCGCTATATACGTAGACAGAGAGCGGTAGTGTCGAGTACAAAAGGTACGGAAAGGGAGTGCACTGGCGGAGACGTCTTTTGTAGTCAGGTGATTCATGTAAAAAGGTTTCCGACGTGATTATGGCCGCACGGCGGGAATCGGCAGAGTTTGACCGTTGAATGGCAATTGAAGCTAGACACGTGGGAGATTCCATTTCGGAAATCGTTAGGGAATTCAATATTCTGAGTTCCGCAGGGTCAAGAGTGTGCCGAGAATACCAAATTTCAGGCATTACTTCTCACCATGGACAACGCAGTTTGCATAGAGTTGTCAGTGCTAACAGACAAGTAACATTGCGTGAAATAACCCAAGAAATCGATGTGGGACTTACGACGACCGTATCCGTGTGGGCAGTAGGCCGAAATTTGGCTTTAATGGGCTATGGCAGCAGACGACCGACAAGAATGCAATTGCTACAGCAGGACATCGTCTGCAGCGCCTCTCCTGGGATCGTGGCCCTAGACGACTTGAAACCCGTGGCCTGGTCAGATGAGCCCCGATTTCAGTTGGTAACACCTGATGGTAGGGTTCGAGTGTGGCGGAGATTGTCAATAAGCACTGTGCAAGCCAGTGGTGGCCCCGTAGTGCTGTGGGATGTGTTTACGTGAAATGGAATGCGTCCTCTGATTCATTATTTTATTTCTCGTTCAGCTACAGGCAAAGCGTGATACACTTACAAACATGAACATAAAAATTTAAATTAACATTAACAATGATTTACAATAAAATTTTCAGGGTTTCCAGCCACAAAAGTGCTTGGTCACGTATCACATGTATGTCCATCAGATTTCCTCCCTTAAGTCCGTGTACGTCGCACTCAACTATATGCTGCATGGTTTGACTCTCTCCGCACTCACAATTGGGGTCCTGGGAGAAACCCCACTTTTTCAACAAATATCCGCACCGACCAACACCTGTCCGCAGACGATTTAGAGTTACCCACACACTACGTTGGAGTTGGAAGCCTGGAACTCGTTGAGATGGGTCCTCAATAAGGGAGCTGTTATTCACTTTGCTTTCCTGCCATTGCTGTTTCCACAGGTTATCGGTATCAATCTGTTGTTTGAGTTCTTTCCAGAAGGGATTTCTTGACATCAATCTGTCAGGGGGAGGAGGTAGGTCCCTGAACTTTTCTTTGTACCTCTGGATTGCTCTTTCACGTTTAATCGAGGGTGGTTCGATATTGGCAAGGACGGGCAGCCAAGGTTTCGGGGTGGGTCTTACTGTTCCTGTTATGAGCCTCGTTGTCTCGTTAAGTTGCACATCAATATATCTGACATGCCTACTGCGGGCCCAGACGGGTGCGCAATATTCCGCTACACTATACAGAAGTGCCAGTGCTGATGTACGTAGAGTTTCAGTGGAACATCCCCAGGTTGTTCCTGCCAGTTTCATTATGATGTTGTTTCTTGTTTTCATTTTTTGGGCGACTTCGTACAGGTGGCTCTTATATGTGAGAGTGCGATCTAGCTTAACACCCAGATATTTTGGCGTTCTATCGTTTTTCAACAATTTACCTTTTATTTGCACTTTTAGCTCACGATTTGCATCTTTGTTACACAAGTGCATTATTGATGCCACGGATTTAGTCGGATTTACTTTGAGGTGCCAGTTGTCATAATATTGTTGTAGTCGTTCCAGATCCCTGTTTAAAATTTCTTCCAGTTCTTCGAAAGTGTTGGCGTGAGCCGCGATAGCGATGTCATCTGCATACATAAAAGAACGAGATTCCAGGTTTGGGATGTCCGCTATGTATAAATTGAAAAGGCATGGAGCCAGCACAGACCCTTGGGGGAGACCATTTTGTAGTGACCTGTAGCTGCTTGTTTTCCCATTCAGAGATACCTTGAATCTCCTGTTTATCAACATATTTCTGACTAGATCTATGATCTTCTTGCATTTCACGACTTTTGACAATTTATACAGTATCCCTTTTGTCCATACGGTGTCGTATGCTGAGGTGAGATCTAATAATACCATGCCCGTTTTCTTTTTGTTTTGGTAACCTCTTTCAATGAAAGTGGTTAGGGCGAGAACTTGGTCGCAGCAGTCTCTTCCTTTTCGAAAACCGCCTTGCTCTGGGGGAAGAGCAGCTTCTATTTTACTTTCTATTCTGCCTAGGATGACTCGTTCAAACAGCTTGTAAGTGGTGCACAATAAAGATATCGGTCTATAATCTTTAGCATTCTCTCCTGTTTTCCCTGGTTTCTGGATGGCTATGACTTGTGCGTTTTTCCATTGCTTTGGTAACCGGCTGGTATCTATGATATTAGAGAAAAGAGAAGACAGCCATACTCTTCCCTTTGGCCCGAGGTTCTTCAAGAATTCTGGAAGAAGGCCGTCACAGCCAGCTGCTTTACCAGGTGACATTTTCTTTAGTGCTATATTTATCTCTTCTTGTGTTACCCAGTTCGCTAAACCTGCTTCCTCCTCGCTTGCATCTAGCTCTTCGTTCATCAGTTGGTGCAGTTCTTTTTTCTTCGAGGCGGAGGCATGGATTCTGGATGTTTGTAGTATAGAAGAGCATATCTTGTTAGGGGTCATTTTATTATTGATATTCCGTCCCTTGAATTGTGCTCCGCCAAGTTTCCTCAGTAGACTCCAGCTCTTCTGTGAGGAGTGCGTAAAGTCCATTTGTTCCATCCGCTTTTGCCATCTCTGTTTGCGTTCCTCGTCCATAGCTCTTATGAGCTGTTCTCCTAGTTCTGGATTCTCTGTTTTGTTGTATTCATCGAGTAGTTGTTCGCACTCCTTTGTCCAGCATGGGATGTATTCTTTCCGCGCTCCTCTTGGTATTGAGTTATGTGCCGCTTTGATAATTAACTTCGTAAATCTGTCGTAATTTTCTGGAATTGGGGGAATTCTGTTTACATTATTTTCAATGGTATCTTTAAACTTAACCCAGTTAGCCTTCCTGAGGTTCCAGCGGGCTATAGGGGGGCTCTTTATTACTGGTATTTGGATCCCAAGGTCTATAGTAACTGGTCTGTGTTGGCTCCGAGGAATACGGCTCAGTACAGTTCTCTTGGACGGAAGTGCTATTCCAGTTTCTCCAGATGAGACAAAACAAAGATCGGGCGTTGATGTTGTGCCCCACGCTCCTGAACAGAAGGTGGGGGTATCTTTTGCATCGTATATTAATGTATAATTATTTATATCTGCCCAGTCTGCCAGCATGAGTCCTTCAGTCATTGACTGGAAATGGTTATGTTCGGCTTCTTGGAGACCATATTGCACCTTGTCACCGGGTCACGATTATTCGCGACTGGTTTGAAGTACTTTCTGGACAACTCAAGCGAATGATATGTCGACCCAGGCCGTCCAGCGTAATCCTATCGAACACTTACAGGACATAACCTAGAGGTCACTTGGTGCGTGGAAACCTGCTATGGCAACACTTTCGCGATAAGGCAGCATGGAGCAATGTTTCTGCAGGGGACCCCCAGCAACTTCTTGAGTCCATGCCAAGACGACTTGCTGCATTACGCCTGCAGGAGGAGGTCCGACACTATTACGATGTTTCCTATCCCTTTTGTCACCCCCGTGTACACACACTGAACTGTCAGATTAGACATGAAAAGGTGATTCTCCTATGCTACAGTTCAGTCTACAGTTCCAGCCGACGCAGATCGGCAGTTGTTCCTATTTACGACTGATCACCGGACAGTTAGACGCCACGAGTCCAGTGAAATTCCTATTCACAGACTGAACTTAATAAATGTCGTAGATAGCAGCCCAAACAGACGTCTATAGATCAGGTAGTTAGCTTTCAATGTCTTAGGTTAGTTAGACCATAGGTCTTGAACTCCAGTGCCACGCACCTATCAACTCTATGAGTATTGTGCATTAACTTAGTAAAAGTGTATTACATGTTTCGTAAAGTTTCTCCCATATTACTTGCTTTAGACATTACGTTCTCTGATCAAATACGTTGCAAAGCTACATAATGTTTTTCTCTGACCTCTTGTCACTGATAAGGATATGAAGTATATCTGTATAAACTGTATACATTCTGTAACAGTAAAACAATACTGCATTACTATTCAGATCCTCTTTCTGCAGTAGAAAAGTGAGCTTAAATGGAAGTCTGCAAATTGGTCACTTTGCCTGGTGGGTAGGACAAAGTGGCCAGAGACAGAAAAAAAGAACAAGACTCGAATGAAGGGGAATGTGGTTTCCTCAGACTTGTGTTTGGATGTCTTTTCTTACCTGCCTTTCTTTCCTCTTTGTTGAATGGGTGTGGTAGATTATTCTACTCAGCAAGCTGAAATATCAAAATGCATAAATTAGTTACTGATGTGCTATAATATTATCTCTGTTCAAAAATGTGTGTGAAATCTTATGGGATTTAACTGCTAAGGTCATCAGTCCCTAAGCTTACATATTTTTTTCTTTCTTAGAGGATCGAATGCTTGTTGCACAGAATTGGTTATGCCATGATTGCTATAGCGACTTTCTTGAATAATTTGATGGTATCTAAACATACACCTGTATTACGAAACCAGCTTTTGAGAAAGTTGCCAATAAACTAATGCCTTAGTATGCTTATTTTATGAAATACTCTTCTCTTATCAACAATTCCGTTGTCTCCAAACAAAGTACATACTTCATAAATATGTTCGAGCAAAGTGTCCGCTTTGTCTTATCAGGCGACTGGCCATCCGACCAGACGCCGTTATGCTAAATGTTGTCCGAATACGGAATTATATAACCTAAGTAATTCATAAAGATATGAATTCAAAGAATAAAGTATAACATTTCACCAGAATTGTAACAATTGACAGTCGCAACACATATTTTTTTAACACAAGCAAATGAATTAGTCGCTTGCCTAACATGAGACGTAGAGAAAACACAAAACACTTCAATGCAGACTGTGCGCGTAGCTGTTGCCACGGAACTTGATGACAGAACCAAAGAAGTCTCTTTGACTAGCTTCAAATGTTCGCCACTAGCCTACAGCTATCTCCAAGAGAATAAAGTAAGTGGGTATTTTACTCGCCCTGGCCACAGTACCAGTCCTTACTCAACAGCGGCGATCCGGAAAGAACTACGTAGGAAATGCAAAACACGGCGAATCCACTCACGACGACCAGAAAAACGTAGACTTGTACATTTCTGCCACTCAATCAGTTTTACTTTACTGTTGTGTAGGGTCAATTCATAACTATTACAATGCGTCATTTTTTTAGTTTCATTATTAACTATAAAAAGCATTTGTCTTTAACTTAGCCGAGTTAAGAGTACGCAGGTTGAAGTAGATAATGACCAGCCAGTGTTAAAACTGTACATAAATATAACGAAATTATTTTACAGAATTGTGCTGTGCAGTTTGTTGCATTTACCCCCCGTTAACATCTGACTATATCCTCCCTTCCTCTGCAACTGCGAATCCTACCATTAATTACGTTTATTGGACTATTACTTTAAGTAGGAATGCGGTGAGTGAGTGTCGTGGTATGAATTCTCCTGTCAACGACTGTTTTCTTTCTTACTAAAATACGTTTTTAATGTCTGTCTTGCGAGGTACTGTGTTGCTGGTTGGTTGGTTGTTTTGGGGAAGGAGACCAGACAGCGAGGTCATCGGTCTCATCGGATTAGGGAAGGATGGGGAAGGAAGTCGGCCGTGCCCTTTCAGAGGAACCATCCCGGCATTTGCCTGGAGCGATTTAGGGAAATCACGGAAAACCTAAATCAGGATGGCCGGACGCGGGATTGAACCGTCGTCCTCCCGAGTGCGAGTCCAGTGTCTAACCACTGCGCCACCTCGCTCGGTACTGTGTTGCCTTAATTGGTTTTCGGATTAAGTAATATAATATTGTACTATAGGATACCTGGACTGTAACGATCTAATGTTGCGAAATGTCGTTAGGTTCCCGAAAAATTGTAGAAATACTACTGCCAGTCGTAATTTAACAGTTTTTATGGTTATCTAATGATCCCAATCTTACACTAGACAGGAAGAGGAGCGCAACATGTCTGCAGCCTAAAATCAAACTTAGTTTATTTACGTGTTTTAACAATATTAATTCTGTATACAAATCATAAATACTATACTTTAGCAGGAAGAAACGAAGAAATTCTTGGGTCATCGGACTGTCAAAAAGCTGCCTAATGACTCCAAAAATATTAGATTTTACTTTATTGTCAGTTCTTTCTCATTATTTTTTATATAAATCTCTTTCCACATTTAATCTTATTCTCAGAGGTGAAACGTCACCAAGCAGTCCGTCTAACAATAATGAAATCTATGATTTCTGAACTAATATCGTTCGTTTCCGATTAATTTTATTTTGTATTCACTAATGCAAATCTAACGCCCAACATCCAAGATAGCAAGAGGCGAACTTCCTGCAGGTCACGGATAAACAGAGACGCACGGCCGCACTTAGCCGGCTCCTGCAGTTCCTGCAATGCTTCTCTGTTAGAGCTTCAGAGTAGCTGTTTCAGTCGTGAACAATGAAGGGAAATTACGAAGTTATATTTTCCTCGTATTAGTAGGACAAGGCTTAATTTTCATTGCTATCTCTTAACTGGAGGGCTTTGTCACCATGTAGAAAGAACGACATACATCAAAGTATTGTCTGTCTTACCATTTCTCTTTGGGCCGATCAGTGATCGATTGTCGAAGATCGCGAACCGCGCTGGAGGCAGCGCTAGCCTGCCGCCTCGCTAGAAGGCGATAGAGTCGCGACTCAGCGGAAATAAAAGCACAACATGGTTCAAATGGCTCCGAGCACTATGGGACTTAACATCTGAGGTCATCAGTCCCCTAGAACTTAGAACTACTTAAACCTACCTAACCTAAGGACATCACACACATCCATGCCCGAGGCAGGATTCGAACCTGCGACCCTAGCGGTCGCGCGGTTCCAGACTGAAGTGCCTAGAACCGCTCGGCCACACCAGCCGGCCAAAAGAGCACACAGGGCCTGGTTAAGTGGTCTGTGGTGCCGCCTGCCACGAGTGCTCCATGTGGCGCTGGACGAGTAGTGTCCGCACCGCCGAGTCTGTTGTTGTGAGATGAGGGAAGACCCTGCGGGAGTTGTGCGTGTCGTACACTGGCCGACGTATGCACCTTGAAATGGAGTAACGGTGGTGGTAGCCACAGTGTATATTTGCACAGATACGAACTTTTAGTGAAGGTGCTGCACGCCGGTGAGCACAAACACCAGACGGAGTTGTCAGCTACTTCCCATATTAGTCGCCTGCTGTGGATGATTCCCGAGGTATGTTTGCTGATGGAGAACAAAGCAACTCTTCAGTGCACGTTGACATGCAAATACACTACTGGCCATTAAAATTGCTACACCAAGAAGAAATGTAGATGATAAACCGGTATCCACTGGACAAATATATTATACTAGAACTGAAATGTGATTACATTTTCGCGCAATTTGGGTGCATGGATCCTGAGAAAGCAGTACCCAGAACAACCACATCTGGCCGTAGTAACGGCCTTGGTACGTCGGGACATTGATTCAAACAGAGCTTGGATGGCGTGTACAAGTACAACTGCCCATGCAGCTTCAACACGATACCACAGTTGATCAAGAGTAGTGACTGGCGTATTGTGACGAGCCAGTTGCTCGGCCACCATTCAGACATTTTCAATTGGTGAGATCTGGAGAATGTGCTGGCCAGGGCAGCAGTCGAACATTTTCTGTATCCAGAAAGGCCCGTACAGGACCTTAAAAACGCGGTCGTGCATTATCCTGCTGAAATGCAGGGTTTCGCAGGCATCGAATGAAGGTTAGAGCCACGGGTCGTAACACATCTGAAATGTAACGTCCACTGTTCAAAGTGCAGTCAATGCGAACAAGAGGTGACCGAGACGTGCAGCCAGTTGCACCCCATACCATCGCGCCGTGTGATAGTCAGTATGGCGATGATGAATACACGCTTCCAATGTGCGTTCACCGCGATGTCGCCAAACACGGATGCGACCATCATGATGCTGTAAACAGATCCATGCGAAAAAATGACGTTTTGCCATTCGTGCACCCAGGTTCGTCGTTGAGTACACCATCGCAGACGCTCCTGTCTGTGATGCAGAGTCAAGGGTCACCGCTGCCATGGTCTCCGAGCTGATAGTCCATGCTGCTGCAAACGACGTCGAACTGTTCTTGCAGATGGTTGTTGTCTTGCACGCGTCCCCATCTGTTGACCCAGGGATCGAGACGTGGCTGCACGATCCGTTACAGCCATGCGGATAAGACGCCTGTCATCTCGACTGCTAGTGGTACGAGCCCGTTGGGATCCAGCACGGCGTTCCGTATTACCCTCCTGAAACCACCGATTCCATATTCAGCTAACAGTCATTGGATCCCGACCAACGCGAGCAGCAGTGTCGGTATACGATAAACCGCAATCGCGATAGGCTACAATCCGACCTATATCAATGTCGGAATCGTGATGGTACGCATTCCTCCTCCTTACACGAGGCATCACAACAACGTTTCACCAGGCAACGCCGGTCAACTGCTGTTTGTGTATGAGGAATCGGTTGGAAACTTTCCCCATGTCAGCACGTTGTAGGTGTCGACACCGGCGCCATCCTTGTGTGAATGCTCTGAAAAGCTAATCATTTGCATATCACAGTATCTTCTTCCTGTCGGTTAAATTTCGCGTCTGTAGCACGTCATCTTCGTGGTGTAGCAAATTTAATGGGCAATAGTGTAGTTTTTCACTGGCAAGAGGACAAAATGTTGTACAGCATTATTGTGTTTACCGGTTTACGGCTTACAAGGCCACCTTCATACATTTACAGAATTTTGTCACCAAACAAGTTACAATGTTTGAAAACAACATTGGAAGAGAAGTTACGCGTCTAGATTGAAGCAGAAATGTACAGACACAGCTCAACAATTCCCCTCTCCTAAACTTCAGATAATCCTCTCCGTTTCTCAGAAATTGTCTGTGTAATTCATATAGACTGTAGTTTCAATTGTGAAGGCTTTCTTTTAATTGGTACTTGTATTTTCTCCCATGTTTAATACCTGTTGTAATTGTCTCATCAAGTATTGTTTTTATTTCACTTGCTTCATTTATTTAATGCAAACTGTTGCATAATCACAGTTTTGAGTATAATGTTAATGTTTTCCTGTATGTTCTTTTTGTATTTTTGTATTTTTCAGTCCTTTTTTACCTTTTAAAATACAGTACTATCACACACTCAATGATTGCTTTTACTGTATGTTCCCTTACACTCCTCCATTTTCCTGCATATATTCATGTGTTTATCTTACTAATATTTCTTAAGTTCCTTGCACATTCTGTAGTTACATTGATAATTCTTTCTTCTATTAACTGGTTTGTGAATCACTCTCCATGCTGTATACCTCCTGAAGTAGTCTTGTCAAGTACTAATTTTATTTTATTAATATAAAGTGTTATGCAGGCTTGCTGTTCCTGTTTGGTGTTAAAGTTTTTCTTGTTTAATCTGTTTTTGTTTATTTGCTGTTCAATTTTTTTTTACTTTTTACATTGCATTACCACCACATTGTCAAAGATGTTATTAACTGTACATTTTTGCTAAATGTCTGAAGATGGCCTTTTCAGCCGAAAACTCGTTAACACAATATAAGTAATACTGCAGAACAAAAGCAAACAAAGCGCTTTTCATTTATTATAATGTTGTTCTGCCAAGAACCGACGGAAGATTCAGTTAACAAGTGGTTCATTTGTGTGAACGTTTGGGTGTGTTTCTGGGCTTTGAAGTTCCTGAATTTGACTGGACCTAAGGCTTTTATTGGTTTAAGATTTTTTTTTTAAGAATAGAGGCTGAACTGTTTAAAATCAGTTTTCAGCGTTCTTAAATGGTTTGACGCTTGAACCAAGTTACGCAGCCAACTTGTGGCTCCCTTCAGCTGTTTGCACTAAGGCGAAATGAGTTTTACATAAGTTCCAGGTGTTAAAAAATTCTACCTTAAAATAAGATGTATTTTCTGTTAAAAATTTTGTATGGCACTCCTGGTCATAACCTTTTAGTGAATATAAAGCTTTATTATTGGTTCATAAACTCACCTAATTTATAATGATTTTCACCGTAAGACTGGCTACATGTGTGTCAAGCAGCCTTCCTTTAATTATGTTGAATGATTATTTGTCATCGCACGTTTTGTCATCTTTTAATACAGTTGAATTTTTTATTATGCCTGTACCCAACAGGTGTTAATACAGTGTTTGAAGGCAGTGGCCAGCTAGGTCGTAAGAGCTGTTTGTTTGGATGTTATGCTGTTCGTCGTGTGCCAATGACACTGTCATTTCAAAATTTTGTTGACTGTTCAGACTGCTTTTTGTTCGTAATTTGTCACTGAATAAATGTATATAGTGTATGTGCGCTTCTCTGGGTTTGTGTCTACGCTCCTTGCACGACAGAACTGACCGTGCTCTCAAGTTTCTTGTCCAGAAGTACGACTAGGACTGCTCATCCTTGATAGACAGTATGATTGATCGTATCTGGTTGCAAATCCTTTAACCCTGAAGAAGAGGACTGCGATTATTTTTGTAACTTTCTCGAAAAAAAAATGGTAACTTAAATGATCGCAACAACAAAACAATATCACATCGCTTCCAATGCATCGATCGCTGATTCTTTCGATGATAATCTTTGAATTAATTTTCGTAGTGATTTCTCGAAGGACTGTTAATACACTACTGACCATTAAAATTGCTACACCACGAAGATGACGTGCTACAGACGCGAAATTTAACCGACAGGAAGAATATGCTGTGATATGCAAATGATTAGCTTTTCAGAGCATTCACACAAGGTTGGCGCTGATGGGGACACCTACGACGTGCTGACATGAGGAAAGTTTCCAACCGATTCCTCATACACAAACAGCAGTTGACCGGCGTTGCCTGGTGAAACGTTGTTGTGATGCCTCGTGTAAGGAGAAGGAATGCGTACCATCACGATTCCGACATTGATATAGGTCGGATTGTAGCCTACCGCGATTGCGGTTTATCGTATTCCGACACTGCTGCTCGCGTTGGTCGAGATCCAAGACTGTTAGCAGAATATTTAATCGGTGGGTTCAGGAGGGTAATACGGAACGCCGTGCTGGATCCCAACGGCCTCGTATCACTAGCAGTCGAGATGACAGGCGTCTTATCCGCATGGCTGTAACGGATCGTGCAGCCACGTCTCGATCCCTGAGTCAACAGATGGGGACGTTTGCAAGACAACAACCATCTGCAAGAACAGTTCGACGACGTTTGCAGCAGCATGGACTATCAGCTCGGAGACCATGACTGCGGTTATCCTTGACGCTGCATCACAGACAGGAGCGCCTGAGATGGTGTACTCGATGACGAACCTGGGTGCACGAATGGCAAAACGTCATTTTTTCGTATGAATCCAGGTTCTCTTTACAGCATCATGATGGTCGCATCCGTGTTTGGCGGCATCGCGTTGAACGCACATTGGAAGCGTGTATTCGTCATCGCCACACTCTCGTTTCAAATTGTATCTAGCGGATGGACGTGTACGGCGATGATGAGAACATCATGAACCCATGGACCCTGCATATCAGCAGGGAACTGTTCAGGCTGGTGGAGGCTCTGTAATGGTGTGGGGCTTGTGCAGTTGGAGTGCTGTGGGACCCCTGATACGTCTAGAGTATTACAGGTGACACGTATGAAAGCATCCTGTCTTACCACCTGCATCCATTCATGTCCGTTGTGCATTCCGATGGTCTTGCGCGATTCCAGCAGAACAATGCGACATCCCACACGTCCAGAATTGATACAGAGTGGTCCCTAGAACACTCTTCTGAGTGTTCGCTGACCACCAGTCTCTCCAGACATGAACATTAGTGGGCATATCTGGGATGCCTTGCAACATGCTGTTCAGAAGAGATCTCCACCTCCTCGTACTCTTAAGGATTTATGGACAGCCCTGCAGGATTCATGGAGACAGTTCCGTCCAGCACTACTTCAGACGTTATCAGAGTCCATGCCACGTCGTGTTGCGACCTTTTAGCGTGATCGTGAGTGCACTACACGTTATTAGTCAGGTTTACCAGTTTCTTTGGCTCTTCAGTTTATTTATTCACAACTTGATTCGATGGAAATAATGGAAATGGAAATAATGGAAAAATATTTACTTGACGTGTAATACATGCTACTTAATTATAGCTGACCTGCAAAAGTCAGGAAAAGATACTTAACGCCATAACGGTTTAAACATGCAGGAAACATTGAAAACATGATACGATTTAACTGCATGTAGTGCTGATAAATGGTTCTGGAATTTTCTTACTAATTTAATAGATGTATAATCGGCAGCATCGATGTTATTTTTTATAAATAAGAGTGCTCTCCCTCAAAGAGAGAGCCCGTTCGATTTTGTGAATGTGTTAGCGAACATGGATCAATGAGTCGTAAAACTGCAGTCTACGTCACTGGCTGATTCCCTTCTTCTTCAACTGTCAGTAACAGAGTTAATGCAGCTATTTTAAGCGAATCCATTTTCGTAAACAAAATATATGATTTGCGCACTAGTGGCTATTGTAAACTGTTGCTGGAGGGCACATCAGTAACGAATAACGATAAAAAGCACATTTCATGCGATGTTGCAGGTCGTTTCAGAGTGTGCAGCAACAATGACGGGTACAACTGTCGTGCTTCACGATGCGTAAAACGTACCTGTCGTACTCATACCTATATCGTTAGGTGTCCACTTCCTTGCTTACACTCCTATCTGAACTATAAGAAGAAGTAGTGCCAGTCCTACACCCTGAGTAGGTTAAGAGCACTTAGGTTTACATAACTCCCAATTAAAGATTAGAATATTGTTACAAAACTGTAGGACACCTTCAGTCCAGAGTTCAGTTGTAACTTTATAATGTAGTTTTTAGTTAATATTAAAAACGGCTCCTTAAGAGAAGAAAATCTTTAGAGTCTGAACTACACCAGCAGGATCGCATAGAAGGGGAATAGCAATAGAATGTGGGAGACCTGCCGTGAGATGTAGACTGTGTATTGCAAGGTGGCTGCGATGGAGGTTTAAGATTTCCTCGATTTTTAGATATATTTTAGTTCAGATTTCCGTTTAGTTTAACTCTTTTAGATTAAATATCAGTATATTGCAAAAAAATCGCTAATTTTTTTCTTCATATCATTATTTTACTTTGAAATTACTTGTATACAGATTCGTGAGTTCCTGTCAGAAAGGTCACAGTTCGTAATATATGACGGAAAGTTATCAAGGAAAACAGATATAATACCTTCGTTCCCCAAGGCCCTCTACTGTTCCTGATCTACATGAACGACGTAGCAGAAAATCTGAGCAGCTTCTCAGATTGTTTGCAGATGATGTTGTCATTTACCGTCATGTAAAGTCATCAGAATCAAAACGATTTAGGCAAGATAACCGCATGGGGCGAAAAGTGATAATTCATCCAAACAATGAAATGTGTGAAGTCGTCCATATGAGCACTATAAGAAATCCGCTGAATTTCGGTTGTACGATAAATCACACATCTAAAGGCTGTAAATTCAACTAAGTACTTAGGGATTACAGTTATGAATAACTTTAATTGGAAAGATCACGTAAGTAATATTGTGGGTAAAAAAAAACCAAAATCTGCGATTTGTTGGTAGAATACTTAGAAAGTGCAACAGGTTTTCTAAGGGCACCTTTGGAGTATTGGTGTGCGGTGTGGGATCCGCATCAGATGCAACTGACGGAGGACATTGAAAAAATTCAAAGAAGGGCAGCTCGAACATGATACGTGAATTGGGATGTCAGTCACTAAAACAAAGGCGTTTTTCGTTGCGGCTGGATCTTCTCGTGAACTTTCAATCATAAGCTTTCTCCTCCGATTGCGGCACTATTCTTTTGGTGCCTACCTTCATAGGGAGTAATGATCATCATGATAAAATGGGAGAAATGAGAGCTCGCACAGAAAGATTTAAGTGCTCGTCTACCCCGCTGGCTGATCGAGAGTGGAAAGGTAGAGAAATAGCTTTAAGACCGATCGATGAATCCTCTGACACACACTTAATTGCGAAATACAGAATAATCATGTAGATGTCGATGTAGATTGTGACTGAATGCCCTAGTTTTATTTCATTTCGTTGTAACCACCACCTTTCCTTTCCTCTTAAAAGACAACTGAAACGTCGTGTAGCTGCTGAACAGTAATGACACTCACTCATCACCGAGAGCGCGCAGCAGCTGCCACAGAGCCAGAGGAATGTGGCTGCTCGCCAAGTCGTGGGCGAGTTCCTCCGTCTTGAAGGCGCCGAGATTCTTCTCCAAAATCTAACTCTTCGGCACAAAATGTATGTACAGTTTCCTCCTTACTGCAGACAGCTGCTTTACCCTTTGCTTAAAATGTCGTTGACCGGCAGTATAATAAAATACTGTACCACTGGTGATTGAAATTTCATGAGAAGATCCCGTCGCAACGAAAAACGCCTTTGTTTTAATGATTGCCACTCCATTTCACGTATCATGTCTGTGACACTATCTCCCCTATTTCACGATAATACAAAACGAGCTGTCCTTCTTTGTGCTTTTTCGATGTCATCCGTCAGTCCCACCTGATGCGGATCCCACACCGCAAAGCAATACTCCAGAATAGGGCGGACAAGCGTGGTGTAAGCAGTTTCTTTAGTAGACCTGTTCCACCTTCTAAGTGTCCTGCCAATGTATCGCAGTCTCTGGTTTGCTCCACCCACAATATTATCTATGTGATCGTTCCAATTTCGGTTATTTGTAATTGTAATTCCTAAGTATTTAGATGAATTTCAGATTTGTGTGACTTATCGCGTAGTCGAAATTTAGTGAATTTCTTTTAGTACTCATGTAAATAACTTCACACTTTTCCTTATTCGGGGTCAATTGCCACTTTTCGCACCATACAGATATCTTATCTCAATCATTTTGCAAGTCGTTTTGCTCATCTGATGACTTTACAAGACGATAAATCACAACGTCATCTGCAAACAATCTAAGACGGCTACTCAGATTGTCTCTTATGTCGTTAATATAGATCAGGAACAATAGAGGGCCTATAACACTTCCTGTGACGTTTTTGACAGTAAATTACGAATCCAGTCGCACAACTGAGACGATACTCCGTAGGCCCGCAGTTTGGTTAGAAGACGCTTGTGAAGAACAGTGTCGAAAGCCTTCTGGAAATCTAAAAATACGGAATCAATTTGACATGCCCTGTCGATAGCACTCATTAAAAGAAATGGTTGAAATGGCTCTGAGCACTATGGGACTTAACTGCTGAGGGCATCAGTCCCCTAGAACTTAGAACTACGTAAACCTAACTAACTTAAGGACATCACACACACCCATGCCCAAGGCAGGATTCGAACCTGCGACCGTAGCGGTCGCGCGGTTCCAGGCTGTAGCGCCTAGAACCGCTCGGCCACTCCGGCCGGCAGCACTCATTACTTCATGAGTATAAAGAGCAAGTTGTGTTTCACAAGAACGATATCTTCTGAAACCGTGCTGACTATGTGTCAATAAATCGTTTTCTTCGAGGTACTTCATTACGTTCGAATACACTATATGTTCCAAAACCCTGCTGCAAATCGACGTTAGTGATATAGGCCTGTAATTCAGCGGATTACTCCTACTTCCCTTTTTGGGTATTGGTGTGACTTGAGTAATTTTCCAGTTTTTAGGTACAGATATTTCTGTGAGCGAGTGGTTGTATGTAATTAATAAATATGGAGCTATTTTATCAGCATACTCCGAGAGGAACCTGACTGGTATACAATCTGGACCAGAGGCCTTGGCTTTATTAAGTGATTTAAGCTGCTTCGTTACTCCCAGGAGTACTGCTCGTGTCTGCGTCTACATTTACAATCCGCAAGCCACCTTGCGGTTTGTGGTGGAAGGACATTTGTGTACCAGTACCGCCTCCCTCTTTCATGTTTTAATCACGAATAGTTCATGGGAAGAACGATTGGCGGTAGAGCTCCGTGTGGGCTCGAATCTGTATGACTCTTACTGACTTTTCTGCGAATGGTCTCACTCAGGATTTTAATGTGCATTACAATACAGAAAATAAGGCAAATATAATCTAAGATATTAAAAGTTTGTTTACATGCAACACCAGTACGAATGGTATGAATGGCAGGAAAGATTTCAAGGTCACTTAATGAAAGGAAAAGCAGAGATAAGTAAATAAATATTGAGTCAGGAGAGAATGAAACAATTATCGATGTAATAGACATTTTATGAACATAGCTCTGCATTTTTTCTCATTTCTGTAACGCTGTTCAACAGTGACAATGTAAATTCCATGAAACTGGCTAATTACTAACAGTTCTTTTGTGCTGATGATGAATATCACGAAGAAACTTGAAACTTTTTGTTTTTGAAGGAAAATGGAGTAATTATATGCTTTAACTTGAATTTCACGTCAGACTATTACACACTCATACTTTTAAGAAAAAAAGAACTCTACAGGCATTATTACACGTCACTTTAAAATTTCATTACTAAGCAGTCTCCACAAAATACACACATCAAAAAAAATTTTGCATCACCCCGGTTCCCAGCTCCTGAAGATAGACGTTGACTGTAGATATTGTTTCAGAGACACAGTCCCTTTTACTGTTCAGAGATGTCACTAAACCCGCCCAAAGATGTAAACAACCATGCAGGAGCAGCGCCTATTAGACGGAGGGGGTCCGACGGCCAATCAGTTCGAGTCAATCCACCAGGAAGGGGGTACACGGCTCGTGTTGTATGTAGTTCAGCCATGCCTAGACGGTCAATACCGTGGTTCGTTCGCGTCCGCATCGCTACTTTGTGCTAGGAAGGGCTCTCAACAAGGGAAGTGTCCAGGCGTTTAGGACTGAACCAAAGCGATGTTGTTCGAATATGGATGAGATACAGAGAGATAGGAACTCTCGATGACATGCCTCGCTCAGGCCGACTAAGGGCTACTACTGCAGTGGATGATCGCTACCTACGGATTATGGCTCGGATGAACCCTGACAGCAACGCCACCATGTTGAATAATGCTTTTCGTGCAGCCACAGGACGACGTTTTAGGACTCAAACTATGCGCAATAGGCTGCATGACGCGTAACTTCACTTCCGACATCCATGGCGAGGTCCAGCTTTGCAACCATGATACCATGCAGCGCGGAACAGATGGGCCCAACAACATGCCGAATGAACCGCTCAGGATTGGCATCTCGTTCTCTTCATCGATGAGTGTCGCATGTGCCTTCAACGAATCGTCAGAAACGTGTTTGGAGGCAACCCGGTCAGGCTGAATGTCTTAGACACACCGTCCAGCGAGTGCAGCAAGGTGGGGGTTCCCTGCTGTTTCGGGGTGGCATTATGTGTGGCCGACGTACGCCGCTGGTGGTCATGGAAGGCGCCATAACGGCTGTACGATACGTAAATACCATCCTCTGACCGATAGTGCAACCATATGGGCAGCCTATTGGCGAGGAACTCGTATTCATGGACGACAATTCGTTTCTCCATCGAGCACATCTTGTGAATGACTTCCTTCAGGATAATGACATCGCTCGACTAGAGTGGCCAACATGTTCTTCAGACATGAACTCTATCGAACGTGTCTGGGATAGATTGGAAAGGGCTGTTTATGGACGACGTGACCCGCAAACCACTCTGGGGGATCTACGCCGAATCGCCGTTGAGGAGTGGGACAATATGGACCAACAGTGCCTTGATGAATAATACGGCACGACGAATACAGGCATGCTTCAATGTAAGAGAACGTGCTACTGGGTATTAGAGGTACCGGTGTGTACAGCTATCTGGACCACCACCTCTGAAGGTTTCGCTGTATGGTGTTACAACATGCAATGTGTGGTTTTCATGAGCAATAAAGGGCGGAAATGATTTTTATGCTGATCTCTATTCCAATTTTCTGTACAGATTCGGGAACTCAAACTCTGACATACCGTTGCTAACATATAAGAGAGTAGCGCCTCTGCACTAAACAAATATTCCTCTCTGCAATTTCAGTACAAGAGCTAATATTTGCACACCCTATCTACAGCGTCGTTACAGTTACACTACAGTTCATCTAATAGCCACAAGGGAGCATCGATAAGAGTTTTAAATCCTAGTGTCAGCCGTACAATGCAAAGAAATATGTAGCTACCAATAACTCATCTTATCGGGATACTTCAGAAAATCTTAATCATTACACGCACTTCTCTTCATTGCACAAGTTCGCAATTCAGTAACATGAAACAAATACACAATTAAAATAACGCAGAATTTATAAAGTACTGCTCTGACGAAAAAAAAACAGTTACAGTCAGAATGGTTCTCTTATACAGTTGCTACAATTGAGGCCAGTACCAATAAATATGGTTATTGTTAATCAGTATACGAGGGTTGCCGAGAAAGTGATACAACCCATTTTTTTTCTTCAACAGTTCTTTGCTGAAAATAATGAGAATTACACACACAAAAGAATGGTGTTTTGTCTGCGTAATCTCCATCCCGTGTTATGGCCTTCTTCCGCGCGAAACAAGGGCGTGTATGCCCTGTCGGTACCAACCCATGTCCTGGTGGCTGAGCCAGTCCTTCACTGTGTGAACTTCCTTTGCTGATTGACAGATGCAGCGCCAACTGCCGAGTCGTAATGCGTCTGACCTCTCGAATATCAGCAGCTCGATGCAACATGTCAGGTGTGACAGACGTGGATCGTCTCTCCGACCGCTGCAAATCGTAGAGCGCCGCCGAATCACCTTCCGATGAGCACACCCTCCGTGCCCAGCGAGTATCTTTACTTCTGTCGACAGCAAATACTCCATAGACTTTGCACAAGCATTTGTGAATATTCCCCGTAGTTTCTGTTTCTGCAGTGAGAAATTCAATGACGGCACGTTGCTTGTGACGTACATCACCTACAGACACCATCTTGAAACTGGCCTTCAGTTACGCTGTCGGAAGTGACGGAAACTTGGCGCGCTCACTCAGGAGGCATCAAATAATGCATACGTAAGGTTTCGCATTCCAGGCATTGTCTTCGCCTGAGAAAAAAGTGCGGTGCATTACTTTCTGGGCAACCATCGTATATACGAGGGCTATCCACAAAGTACATTACGTTTTGGAATTAAAAATAAATAAAGTATTGGAATTTTTTTTATTATATACAGATGAAAGCCACACTTAAATACTACTTTTCTACATAGTTGCCATTTAAATTAAGGCACTTATCGTAGCGATGGACGAGCTTGGAAATTCCTTCGTCGTAAAATTCGGCCGCCTGCGCCTTCAACCACGTGGTGACCTCTTCTTGAAGCTGTGGGTCGTCATTAAAACGCTGCATAGCCAACCACTTCTTCATTGCTGGGAATAAGTGGAAGTCGCTCGGTGCCAGGACGGGACTGTACGGCGGATGAGGAAACAACTCCCACTTGAAAGATTCGAGAACTTCACGAGTGGCATTTGCCGTGTGGGCCCGGGCGTTGTCGTGAATCAGCAAGATGTTTGAGCCCAACTTTCCCCTGCGCTTGTTTTGTATTGCTCTTCTGAGGTTGTGCAGAGTTTGGCAATACCTTTGAGCGTTTATTGTAGCGCCTCTTTCCAGGAAATCCACAAAAACCACACCTTTTCTGTCCCAAAAGAGGTAACCACGTGGCTGAAGACGCAGGCGGCCGAATTTTACGACGAAGGAATTTCCAAGCTCGTCCATCGCTACGATAAGTGCCTTAATTTAAATGGCAACTATGTAGAAAAGTAGTATTTAAGTGTGGCTTTCATCTGTATATAATAAAAAAAATTCCAATACTTTATTCATTTTTAATTCCAAAACGTAATGTACTTTGTGGATAGCCCTCGTAATTTTTTCTGTTGTTATGATCAATGACTGACACCTTCAGTACAGGGAGTATAAAATCCTTCAAATTTGCAGATTTCAGTGTCTTTCTACTACGAATATAATGTAGATTTTTGTTTTTCTGCCCCCGTGACAGTGCTTCATTTCTATCGTACTGGAATTTTCCAGCGGTGGACTTCGTTCCATATCTGCTCAGGATACGTTTCAAACATGCACGGGAAAGCATTCCATTGCACACTCCCCTAGCTCAGTGTAATATTTCATTTTGCTGACTATAATAAATGTTGTTGGCACACGACACCTAAAGTAAGTTGTAAAACAATACAACAGAAATCGTGGCTGGCTGGTCACTGCGTTAATAAACGACCTGTCAGCCACTCTGCAACACACCAAAAAACTCCTGCCTAAGATGTTATGGTGGAGTCTGGACGAATCTCGATGTTTTAAAACGCTTTCTACACTGGCCTGGTCACCCGTTAAAATTAAGAGCAGATCCCTATTTAAGTCTACTGCTCCCCTTTCGGCAGGTTGTTAAACGCACTCCGTTAACCCTTAACTCACGAGGTGTGGACTCTCAGACCGCACGAAAATTTTCGAACCCGGTCTCCAACGCCAGTTGTGGTGGAATGTTTCTATACTCCCCCTACACTACTTAAATTGCCAAGCCTACGGTGTTTTGTTGTCGGTTGCGTTATCGCCTTCTGTGTTTGTTGTTGACACGTGTTACTGATGCGTGTTGCAGTCTCCTAGACCGCGCCTCGTGAACTACGTACCTGTTTTCTTCAGTACGGTATCTTACAGCCCAAAAATGAGTTGGCACGAGTGTGTCCTTTTTAACTTTCCTGAGTTTGATGAAATTGTTAGTCGGTCTATGGAGGAAGGTGTCAGTGATATAGATCAAGAAGTAAACGAAAAAGATGACGATTTTACATTAGCCAGTGATCTCAGTTCTGCTGTCGAATTAGAGTGTCATTCAGAGGAAGAACTTCAGGAAAGCTGCGATGAGGATCTGTCTGTTTCTTCAATGGAATACTTAAAGTGTCTGTTAAGATCGAATGTGTTCTGAGTGGTGACAAGAAAAATTAGTTCCCAGCAATACATGTCAATTTGACACAGTTTCTTTTTGTACCTATCGGGTGGAATTTTTATGTGCAAATTTAAACTCTGGAATTTAGTTTTATTTCGAAATTTATTTGCTACAGATATTGTATAATTTTTCAGAATATAAAATTCAGTACTCTAACAATTTATATGTACTATTTAAAAGAACCCTACAAAATTACGTGCTTGTGTATGATAAATAGTAAAATGCTGCATGCTTTGTTTAGCGCAATAAAATGAACTATAAACATTTAAACAACACTTAAATAATTCTAAAAATAAATGTTATATAGCACAAATTAAAAATTTCAAGTGATTTTTGTCTTAAATCTCGGTATGCGTTACAGAAAAGTGACCTCGCGAGTTAAGGGTTGATTAATATACACTCTAAAGCCAAAGAAACTAGTAAACCTGCCTAATGTCGTATAGGGCCCCCGGGGAGCACACAGCAGTGCCGCAGCATGACGTGGCATGTCTGAAGTAGTGCTGGAGGGAATTGGCACTATGTAGCCTGCAGGGTTGTCCATAAATCCATAAGAGTACGAGATCTCCTTTGAACAGCACCCTGCAGGGCATCCCAGATATGTCCAATAACGTTTATGTTTGGGGAGTTTGGTGACCAGCGGAAGTGGTTAAACTCAGAAGAGTGTTCCTGGAGCCACTCTGTAGGAATTCTGGACGTATGGCGTGTCGCATTGTCCTGCTGGAATTGCCCATGCCCATCGGAATGCACAATGGACATGAATGGATGCAGGTGATGAGACGGGATGCTTACGTAGGTGTCACCTGTCAGAGTCGTGTCTAGACGTATCAGGGGTTCCATATCACTACAACTGCACACTCCCCACAACATTACAGACCCTCCACCAGCTTGAACAATCCCTTGCTGACATGCATGAACCATGGAATCATGAGGTTATCTCCCTACCCGTACTCGATACAATTTGAAACGAGAGTCGACCAGGTAACATGTTTCCAGTCATCAACAGTCCAATGTTGGTGTTGACGGAACCAGGCGAGGCGTAAAGCTTTGTGTCGTGCTGTCATCAAAAGTATACGAGTGGGCCTTCGCCTCCGAAAGCCCATATCGGTGATGTTTTTTCGAATGGTTCGCCCGCTGGCACTTGTTGATGGCCCAGCATTGAAATCTGCAGCAGTTTGCGGAAGGGTTGCACTTCTGTCATGTTGAATGATTCTCTTCAGTCGTCCTTGTTCCGTTCTTGCAGGATCTCTTTCCGGCCGTAGCCTTGTCTGATGTTGATGTTGATGGTTTATCGGATTCCTGATATTCACGGTACGCTCGTTAAATGGTCGTACGGGAAAATCTCAACTTCATCGCTACCTCGGAGATGCTGTGTCCCATCTCTCATGCGCCGACTATAACACCACTTTGAAATTCACTTAAATCTTGACAACATGCCATAGTAGCAGCTGTAAGCTATCTTATATAGGGTTTGGTGACCGCAGCGCCGTTAATTAATATACACTGTAGAGCCAAAGAAAACAGTAATGTCGTGTAGGACAATTACTAGGGCGCTATACCAGTTTCTTTGGCGATTCAGTGTATAACTTCCCGAGACGTGTACGAAACGGACCTGCTGCCCACACTAATGTTGATAACAATGTAATGGTTGTATGCGATTGCTAAGAAGAAAGAGCGTCAACTCCTTTCCTAATGAAACCATCTTTCTGTAACGTTGTGGTGTCCGTTAAATTCAAATTTGTCGACTCTAGTCCATCTGGAGACTCACCAAGAGATGTGGTTAACACACTGGACTTTCATTCGGAAAGACCGTGGTCTCATTTGTCGTTTGGTCATTCAGATTTAGTCTTTATGTGTTTTTCCTAAATCAAGTAACAGGAAATAACTGGACGGCTCCATTGCTATAATGAGAAAAACTGTGGAAAACGACATGGGCGTATGTTGGAGTGAGAAGTCTAGACTTACGATCTGGATTTTGCAGGTGACATCGTCCTTCCGGCAGAAATACTACAAATATTGCAGCTAATCACTACCAAAGTGGATCGAAAGGCCAGTTTTGTACAGCTAAAAGTAAGTTGTGATGAGAGAGACATGAATTGCATTAGTAGAAATGCATCTAGTCAAATTTTAAAGCAGTTGAAGGTACTACAAGACGTTGGGTGATTTCCGTATCTCGGCAGCCTTACCTGCGACGATGGGGACGCAGATGGAGACTTAAGTAACAGAGCTGGGGAAGCTTCTGCAGTCTTCCAACGAATGCTACCGATTTGGCAACTGAGCTCTATAACTAGACTCACAAAAGTCGGCTATTCTCTTCTCTCTGCCTACAAATGGCCATATGTGAGTGTCACACCTGCATAACGTCATTAAAATCGACGCTCAATATTTTTCACCAACGATGTTTGAGGCGAATTTGGATCAGTTATAGCGGGAACCTTTTAAATGATAAACTTGATGTACTGAGTAGAGGTGAGCTACGCTGCCAGCACCAGACCGTTGCTGAAAGAACACTGAAGCCTGAGGGGCACATTCTACGCATAAATCGGCGCAGTTGTGGAAACCAACGGTTGAATGCGGAAGTAGAGGAGGATCTCTTTACACCAGGATATGAACTTCTGTAAATTACGAGGGCGTTTTGAAAATAAATCCTCCGAACTGTTCATGTGAAAATTCTTAAAGTTTATTAAATAAAACTAATTATTAACATTGTATGTCTTTATTCTTCATGTGTACATATTTGCAGCCCTCTGCCGTTAGAGGGCTCCAAATTGTAGCATGGCGGTATTAAGGTAACTAAGTCACTACGTGAGAAACAGCGTGCAGCAATCGAGTGTCGAGTTTGAAGAGTTTTTATTAATTGGTTTTACTTTTTTTATAGTGGTCGTATCTATATATCAGTAAATGGTATAATGTGAATTGGGTTGTTTTAGATACTCTTTACTATCAATATATCTTTTTTATTTATGATTCAGCGTGAACCGCCTAAATGTATGCCACGTAACTACGTACGTAAGAATATTACAAATAGAATGTTCATCTCAGGGACTTATCACAGATGAAAAGCATGAGAAGTTAATTGTCGTGGAGCCGCATTGTGTATGTAGCTTTTAATAATTTCTTTGCTTAGTGTTTTTTCTCTTTAAGTCTTCAAAAGCTATTAATAAAACATCGGCCTAGAAGCGGCTTAAAGAAATCGCTGGACTGTAGTCCAGCTTGAATTTCTTAATATTTTTAAAACAACCGGTATTGCTATATTTGAAATTTATTTACAGAGTACGTATATGTCGTACTCGCAGCCGTATCTCGTGCAGCAAGCTGTAAAGTAATTTTGTGTTAACTGCAGCGCTGTATGATGCCAACGACGCTGCCGATCTAGCAGTGCTTAACTCGGCTTAGCTTCCTGAAAACGTGTATAAATATATTGCTTTGAGAGGAAGTAGACTAAAATACTGTTTAAGTATTTACAAATTTGGACTAGATAACATGTAATTATAAAGTTATTGCAATAGTTTACACTTACGTAGGCAATGGCCGACGGTGCGTGCTACCAGACGAGTACAAGAGAGAGAGTCGCAGCTATTATTTGTGAATTTCATTGTGCTGTGAAGCGCTAAAAATGTCCTTTGCCTTGCAGAATGTATTTTTACATATTTATTGTTATTCGTAGTTATTAATGTTTCGTTAAACGAAGAGTCTTTTATTAACTGACATTCCCACGAGCACACGGCACAAATTCGTTCAGAAATGGAGCATTCTCTCCTTTAGCGTGTCAATCCCAGAAAACAAACGAGTGATGCGACAAGTTTTACTGTTATCGATCATCCTCTTTGCAGTCCAGAAGTATCGCCTTACGATTTTCATCTGGTTCCAAAACTTCGAGAATTTCCCTTTGATAGTGACGAAGTGGTGGAGGCGCAGGTGAGGCTGTGGCTCCGTCAACGAAGCCAAACATTCTATAGGGTCGGTATCAACAGACTGGTCTCTGGTTGGGAGAGATGTATTCGTCACCAGGGTGAATAAGTTGAGAAATAAATATGCAGATATGAAGAATAAAGATGCAGAAGGACAATAACGTTTGTTTTCACAAAAAAATTTGGAAACATTTCTTTTTAGCACGCTTCGTATCTATAGTGCATGGACATGAACTGGGAGGAAACTGTAAATCCGGCAGTTGAGGGAGCTCGCTGAACGAAATTTGTTGCCCGATGTGTTACTGTCGCCATGCGGAGTGGCCGCGCGGTTTGAGGCGTGATGTCACGGACTGCGCGGCCTCTCCCGCCAGAGGTTCGCGTCCTCCCTCGGGCATGGGTGTGTGTGTTGTTCTGAGCATAAGTTAGTTGAAGTAGTGTGTAAGTCTAGGGACCGATGACCTCAGCAGTTCGGTCCTTTAGAAATTCACACACATTTGAATTTTGAGCATTTGTATTACTGTCAGAGCATCTAAGTAATTGCCTTGAAAAGGGCACTGCCTGTTCCATCGTCAACCTTCCCCCAATCCCAGCTTTTTCTCAGTCGCTAATGACCTCATCACGGATGGGACATTAAGCCTCCTTTCCTCAATTTCAAGCTGCAGGACTTTTAGCATTTCTTTTACGAGATCGCTTCCATTCAGAGAATGAAATGAATGCAACTACGTGATTACTCTGCAATTCAAATTAAGTGCTTGGCAGAAGGTTCATCGAACTATCTTCGTGTTATTTTTCCACCGTTTCACTCTCTAAGAGCGGGCGAAAAAACGAACACTTACATCTTCCCGTAAGAGATTTTATTTCTCATAGTTTAGTATGAAGATCATTTCTACCTATGCAGGTGGACAGCAACAAAATATTTTCTCGCTCCGAAGAGAAAGTTGGCGAATAAAATTTCTTCAGAAGTCCTCCAGCAACGAAAAACACCTCTGTTTTAACCCGCACGTCGAGTCATGTTAACAGATGTATTTTGCATTCGTGGCAGGTTAAAATTTTCTTACCATCCCATTCTGCAAATGGCGGAGGTCTTCCAATAGAATCAACGAAGTATCACTAAAGAAAATGCCGAAACGATCAATCTCTATGTATTGCTTTCCTCCAGATTCACGGCTATTAAACATTAGACCGGGAAAGAAGTCCATGTTTATGATAATGTAGTTCTGTGTAACTTTTCGTAACATTTTCGTTCTGATCCAGGGATTTACTTTAACCCGTTTGATCCCAAAAAGGTTTGCCATTCAAAACTTTTACGAATTCCTATTTAAATCTTATGTTTGGATTGTAGATAAACCATAAATACCACTTTCATGATTGTAACAATATATTTAGTACCAAAAATGGAACAGTGGGAACGAGAGGGTTCTGGTACCGTGTTTATAATACTGTGAGAAATGAATGTAAATTTTTCATGTTTACGTTTATTTTTCTCACTGCATGTTTTATACAGCTCGTTTACAGATTATATGAAATGTGAATATATAACCAAACAAGGAATAAACAAATTACACTGTGTTTTAGTGAGTTCAGTTTCAACTTTAGTTTGTATGAAACTGCGCAAAACAATTTGCATGCAGGGGAATTTTACGTTTTTCACATTGTTTTGTTGTGTTGTTCTTGCACTGGCCACATCCTAGTTGTTTGCCTAATGGTACAATAAGATGATCTTGTCCACCTTAGCGTACATCATTGAGCACTATTTTATGTAAGGCTTTTCGATTTCGCACTGGATGGGCAGTTTACTTTCGGGAGCTGTACTTCTGAAAGTAGCAGTTGACCACATACCTTGTGCAGCCAAGAAGATCGAGTGGATTTCCCTAATACTGTATTGTTTGTGTATACAACAACCAAGCATTGTTTATTGATGCATTTAGCGGATAAGCAAGAAGTTGATTGTACCATTTCTTTGTTCTGAAATTAATCCTGTATTTTCCGATGTTGTCATAAAGTCTGTCCACTCCTCCCATGTAAGTGTTGTAGCTAACAACTGCAGCAGGAGTAATTGTATCAATCAACTTTCTCTCACTCCTACTGTATTGTTTCGGATTGTCCAGTTGGTTGAACTGCATTTCTGTTCGAGGTGATGGCAACAGTACTGTGGTCATGCTAGCGAATCAGAGTCAATCAGGTTTATTATCTCATTTGTTCCTCTTGGAGCTTTTTTTCATTTTATGGAGGTCTTGCAGAGGAGCATCCTCTGTTCTATTTGAGTGAATTGTTCCTGCTCCAGTGATTCCTTTTCCTTTTAGTGCATCCAAAAGTGGCAATGAAATAAAAAAGTTATCAAAAAGGAAATCATATTTCTGTTCATTCCCAAATGTAAGTTTTGATACTAGGTCTCACACAAATGAACCATCTACACCAAGCACAGGTCTTGTGTTTCAATAAGCATATTTCCATCTTGTGTTTCAGTAAGCGTATTTCCTAACCAAAGTCTTCTATTCATAGTAGTGTCTAATACTTACCTCTTGGTAACAATTTCCCCATCACAATATTTTGTAACTTTTGCTTCTGCAACAGATCTTAGCTGGTTGCTGCTTAGATGATTTATATCACTTTCACACACGTACCTGAATCTTCATCTGACCGCCATAGGTCATCAGGGGGATTTACGTATAAATCAGCATCAGAAAAATCAGTATCCTCTTCCAATAACGCTATAATTTATCATTCTTGGTTCAAATGGTTCAAATGGCTCTGAGCACTATGGGACTCAACTGCTGAGGTCATTAGTCCCCTAGAACTTAGAACTAGTTAAACCTAACTAACCTAAGGACATCACACACATCCATGCCCGAGGCAGGATTCGAACCTGCGACCGTAGCGGTCTCGCGGTTCCAGACTGCAGCGCCAGAACCGCGCGGCCACTTCGGCCGGCTATCATTCTTGTACTTGTATTTATAGATCATATTTAGACACTATAATATCGTTATCCACTGTCAAATATAGTAAAACTTACTTACCCTTTCCTTTGTAGTCATTTTTCCATAAACAACAATTACTACATCACCAGCAATGTTGCTATGCAGATGGTCGCAGCACAACTGGCAGTTTTGTGTAAAAGCAAAGAGCATGTAGAAGGTCAGCAGTGTGACAAACGTACCAAAAACTAAAATCCCTGTGCACAAGAAAAGTTACAAACTTTTGTTCCAAAAATGGAACAGTGGGATGAGGTGCGTTAATGTTTCGGTCTGTTAGCCACTGGCAGCTGCCAGAGACCGTGAAACGCCTCAGACGTGTCCTCGAGCTCCTCTATAGTCACCCCAACGATAAGTTGTTCCTCCGTGTAATGGTGGTCCGTTCTCGTGGCAGCGATCTCGCCTGTGCGCCAACGAAGTGTAACGAAGGGTTATGTGAGGAGAGGTCCTGCTGCCTTATGAGATAAATGCCGCTCGCTAGGTGCGCGGACAACTCAGCTCCACAGCACGACTGCTTCCGGCTGCTGCGCCTCGTTACGACACGTTGAAAGACGCGTGTTGCGATAAAAACCAAAGACAACTCTAATAAGTAATGCTAATCGAGGTCTGAAACTTTCAAGCTAGGCAAAATGTATAGTTACCCTGCCCCACAAAAGCAATTTGGAAACGTTATGTGACTCGTATTGTTTAATCGACATGTACTTTCATAATTCAGGGTACGGAAAGAAACATTGGTTTGCACAGCTGATACCTTAATATTGCGCAGCGAGTACTGATTCGTAAAGGCATTGAACTAAATTGAACGTGAGTCAGCTTTCCGGTTATAGCATCCGGCTGTGGTATGAGCATGTTGCCTCAGTTTTGTAATTGTTGCCTTACAGTACAAAATACCATTAAACCACACGGACCAAAATGTAATTAATGAATATCATCCTTGCATAACGTCACAATAAAGTCCGAAATCTCTCTGCGGGATATACAGACTGTTAAAGAAAACTGTCGAATGCCGGCCGCGGTGGCCGAGCGGTTCTAGGCGCTTCAGTACGGAACCGCGTGACTGCTACGGTCGCAAGTTCGAATCCTGCCTCGGGCATGGATGTGTGTGATGTCCTTAGGTGAGTTAGGTTTAAGTAGTTCTAAGTTCTAGGCGACTGATGACCTCAGATATTAAGTCCCATAGTGCTCAGAGCCAAAACTGTCGAATGTTTTGAGAGGTGACAGTACCCACCAAAACAAGGAAAAAAGTCTGGTGGGCATCAGCTCTAAAATACATAACTTAAGAGCTATGACCACTTATTCATCTTTATATTGTTAAACACCTATCTTCTAATGCAAGCTATTTGCTTTAAATATTGTGGGAGGAATAGTATGAGCCGAAGGAATCTTCGCTACTTTGAAACACATCTTTTCTTCTGGACAAATGTTCATAGCTTTTAAAGTATGCATTTTACAGCCCATGTTTACTAAACATTTTTTCTCATTTTGATTCATACCACTTCCTCCAAAAATATGGAAAGCAAAGAGCTTACAGCAGGAGATACAGTTTCACAGTATCAAAGATGTACAAGTGCTCATATCGCTTAAACTATGTATTTTATAGCCCATGATTATTATACATTTTTTCTTCTTTTAGTGGGTATTACCACCTACAATATATTCGAACCTTTTTCTAAGCCAATGTATAACAAATAGCAATCGGCGAAGCAGCATCAATGAACGTACCTTAGCTGGACCTGGAACCTAATAGCACGCAAACAAAGTAGCTTACTATCAATGTCTTGTGAGATCGGAATTCAATATTTGATCTCCGATACGGCCTGAGTATTTGTAGATCGTGAAGCGAGGCCACAAGTTTCACGTAGACGGCTGTCATGCAACGTGACTACATTCAATGAATGATAAGGTGTGTGCTTAAGTAAATCTGAAAGAAGAGGATAAGCGATTATATTGTGACGGAAAACGATTTCACAAGCCTACATATAAGTACTCAGTTCTACGATATTCAGATTCGCAACAAGTAATCGGAACATCAAGTTCTACGCTCGTGGTTTTATGAACACCGTCCAGCGACAGTAATGTGACTACCTGTTAAAAGCCTTAATAACCACCTTCCACCTGTTAAAAGCCTGATACCCACATGATGCTGCGCCTGCCTCTGCGAGACATGTAGAAAGAAAATCAGCGAACGAAATTACAATTATATTAATACCTTCAGCTGCTGACGGGCATTTACATATATCAACGGGGACAGGTGAAAATGTGTGCCCCGACAGGGACTCGAACCCGGGATCTCCTGCTTATATGGCAAACGCTCTATCCATCTGAGCCACCGAGGGCTCAGAGGATAGTGCGACTGCAGGGACTGTCTCGCGCACGCCTCCCGCGAGACCCACATCCTCACCTTGTATGTCCACACACTACATTCGTAGTGTCCCACCCCAACACACTCATTACTCGTGGAAGACATTCTTTCCAAGTCCCGTAAGAGTTTGGGGAATATGTGTGCATCCGCACAGAAGGAGAAGGTCATGGCCAGTATTGCCAGAACTATATACTTATATGGATATGGTGTTTGTTGTTTCGGACATGTCCGAAAGAACAGACACCATATCCACATAAGAAAATCAGTGAGGTTCTGCAAGATACCGACAGGGATGTGGAGCCTTGCCGACTTCAGCTCCGTGGCCAGCTGCGCGAGTTTTCTCGGTTGAGGATCTATGGTGCGAAAAGCCAGATTGAGATGGTCCCATAGAGCTCCGGCTGGGTTTAAATCCGGGGAGTTAGGTAGCCAGGGAAGTACGGTAAACTCATCCTGGTGGTCTTCGAACCATTCACGTACACAACGAGCTGTGTGACACATTGCATTGTCCTGCTGGTAGATGCCATCGTGCCGAGAAATACAAACCACATATAGGAGTGTACTTGGTCCCCAAGGATAGATGCACATATGTGTTGATCCGCTGTGCCTTGCAGAATGACGAGATCACTCTCGAAATGCGTACGGAACGATTTGAAGTGGAGTGATCATATAAAATTAATTGTTCGTAAGGCAGGTGCCAGGTTGAGGTAGTCCATCAACAAAAGAGGTGGCTTAGAAAACACTCGTTCGACCTATACTTGAGTATAGCTCATCAGTGTGGGATCCATACCAGGACGGGTTGACAGAGGAGATAGAGAAGATCCAAAGAAGATCGGCGCGTTTCGTCACAGGGTTATTTGGTAAGCGTGATAGCGTTACGGAGATGTTTAGCAAACTCAAGTGGCAGACTCTGCAAGAGAGGCGCTCTGCATCGCGGTGTAGCTTGCTGTCTAGGTTTCGAGAGGGTGCGTTTCTGGATGAGGTATCGAATATATTGCTTACCCCTACTTATACCTCCCGAGGAGATCACGAATGTAAAATCAGAGAGATTCTAGCGCGCACGGAGGCTTTCCGGCAGTCGTTCTTTCCGCGAACCGTACGCGACTGGAACAGGAAAGGGAGGTAATGACAGTGGCACGTAAAGTGCCCTCCGCCACACACCGTTGGGTGGCTTGCGGAGTATAAATGTAGATGTTGATGTGGAAATGCCATGAAAACATTCCCCAGAGCACAACGCCCCCTCTTCCGCCTGGATCATTCCTACGATTGTTGCAAGGTCTTTATTTTCAGAAGTTTTATGCCGACTGAACATGAAAGGTGATTTATCTGAAACGACCACCTGCCGCCAATCAGCGGACCTCCATATCCGGTAGTAGCGTGCAAGTTCCAGCCTTCACGTATAAACAGCAGTCAGCATGGGTGCATAAACCAGGCCTCTCTTGCGAAGGCCCATACTCAGCAACGTTCAATGAACGGTCGCTGAGGAGACACTGTCGGCAGCTCCTTGTTTCGTCTGGACGGTCAGTTGCTCAACAGTTACATGTCTGTTCGCCCGTCAACATCTCCGCAACCGTTGTTCAGCCCTATTGCCTATGAGCCGCGGCGCACCACTGTTATCTCGTATCCGGTTTCGGATAGCACTATTTTGAACAGTTTACAAACGTAGCTATGTCGGAAATGCTTCCACCATTGGCTTGAAAGCCAATGATCACGCCCTTTTGGGCGTCACATGAATCGCTACATTTCCGCATTACGACAACAACGGGATTGTTTTCCGCGTCCCCTCGACTCGCTTTATATACCTGTACTGCTAGTGCTGGGACCTGCCCTTTGTGAGTGGTGACTGTACATCTACGTCGAAAATAGGCTGTGGTCACATTAATGTGAATTATGCCTATTTTATACTTCAGGAGAGGCAATATCTTCGAATTTTCGGCGTAAGGAAGTGAAAAGATACTACGCTACGATCAGCTTTCATTCAAGTATGAGCAACCCGTGTCCCCATTTTATTACTCGCAAGCACACGACTCGTTTCCTACTCGCGGAGTCATTACCACCAAATGATGCAAATATAGCCTAGCCAATGTAAGTAAGCTTCACCATGACAATTACATTAAAATTGCTCGCACGAATCCTTATTCATTGTAGAATCTCTACAACAGCATGGACTTCCAGCAGACAAAGACAGTCTTATCTGTAAAAAGCGCTTCACCAACTAGCATCCAACAGAACCTGTAACAGAAACAGGCTCCAACGTAATCGCAACTTCTCTTTCACAAAAGGAGGGTCTCGTGGTCTAAAACCAGGGAACTATTTCCATTGGTCGAAAACAAATTGACTTCCCAAAGAAGTAGTGAACTTAAAAAAAAACCTGGTTCCTGGTTACTACGGTACTTATATCGATTAATCGAAACTGATTGGAGCACACTTACATCAAATATTGCAAAGATCGCAATCCACTAAAACAGAATATAATGGTAAGAAATAGAAGTGTCGATGAAGAGCAACTTTCATCATCCGTCAGGCACGCGAAGGAGACTGGACAACACTGACAGATTTCTTGTATTTTGCTTGTGTGTCGGTTAATCAGATGACTGTAGTGATCTACTCGCAAACAACCAAACCAATCTTATACACTGTGTGTGTCACACGATAAATAAATCAATGGGACACTAAGAAAGATGTAGAAGAAAAATCGTCATTCATAAGGCCTGTTTTAAGCAAGGAGGACATAAGCGCTGTAACTAAAAATATAAGAAAATGAGATGAACAACATACGTAGGGAAATGATTCTGAAATGACAGAGATTTAATAAGATGTGCTGATTCTACTGTTAAACTTAATTTCCTGTCAGGCAGTGGCACTGATGTGGAAATGCGAGACGAATCAGTCCGGATACGAGAGTGCTCACCTACACCAAGACATTGAGTGAGTGAATGAATGAATGAATGTCGTTAGCGGAAACTTCGAGCTGGGGAAGTATAGGGCCTGGCTACATCGGGGAAAGATAGAATTATTTGTATCCGGTGAGGTGAAAGAAAGAGAAATTTCTAAGGTGCCAGGATTCCTGACACGCATTGGTAAAAGGCCAAAAATTTGTGCTTAATTAAATCTACCAGTTCAAGAGAGCTATCTTGATGCCTCACGATTTCTTGTACTTCTTATGTATTTTCCTACTTTATTTACTTTTAGTATTGATACTTTACGGCCGGCCGGAGTGGCCGAGCGGTTCTAGGCGCTACAGTTTGGAACTGCGCGACCGCTACGGTCGTAGGTTCGAATCCTGCCTTGGGCATGAATGTGTGTGATAGGTGAGTTAGGTTTAAGTAGTTCTAAGTTCTAGGGGACTGATGACTCAGAAGTTAAGTCCCATAGTGCTCAGAGCCATTTGCACAATTTGATACTTTATTCGCACTTTACTTTGGTCTTTGCTTTGCATTGAAATAAAAGTTCTGTTGTTACTATCTTACTTTTATTTGGCAGATCCCATTAAACGTCATGATATGCCCCCGCGGGACATGCCAAACGTTCCATGTCTGGTTCAAGTTGCCATGAAAGGTGGCTTTGGAGAAAATTTTCTACACTCACTTTTGGAAGTTGATTGTTTAAATCTGACCGGTTGGAGGTAACACCTCTTCTTAGCTTTTATCTGTCTTCTGTCATTCCATGTATGTAACATCTCCTTACCTCTTACCTCTAACGTCTTCGAGCATAACTTCTGTATACGAATGTAAATTCGTTGGGTGGTAATAGTCCCGTTTTGCTCATATTTCATACTCTTTTAAGCAGAATGAGTGCCTGAATGTAGAAATATTGTGCTTTAGATGATTACTCTGAAGTCAAATAAGCAATTAACTTTTTGAAAGTCGATCTGTATGTTACTACATTATATATTCGACACATGTCTGTATACACTTTCACTTAACGTCTCCGTAGTAAACCTCACATAATTTACCTTATATGTTAAGCTGTGAAACGCAACGTAGAATGTATAAAGACGCAAGTCAATGTAATCACCTGAAGATGGGCATAATCCCTAAACAGATCGTGTTTCAAATACACTGAAGAGCCAAAGAAACTGGTACATCTGCCTAATATCGTGTAGGGACCCCGCGTGCACGCAGAGGACCCGCAACATGACGTGGCATGGACTCGATTAGTGTCTGTAGTGCTGCAGAGAATTGACACCATGAATCCTGAAGGGCTGTCCATAAATCCGTAAGAGTACATGATGGTGGAGATCTTTTTTGTACAGCACGTTGCAAGACATCCAGATATGCTCAATAATTTTCATCCCTGGGGAGTTTGGTGGCCAGCGGGCGTGTTTGAACTCAGAAGAGTGGTCCTGGAGCCACTCTGCAGCAGCTCTGGAAGTGCGGCATTGTACAGTTGGAATTCGCCAAATCCGTCGGAGTGCACAATGGACATGAATAGAAGGAGGTGGTCAGACAGGATGCTTACGTTTGTGTCACCTGTCAAAAAAATGGGTCAAATGGTTCTGTCCACTATGGGACTTAACATCTGTGGTCATCAGTCCCCTAGAGCTTAGAACTACTTAAACCTAACTAACCTAAGGACATCACACACATCCATGCCCGAGGCAGGATTCGAACCTGCGACCGTAGCAGTTGTCACCTGTCAGAGTCGTATCTAGACGTGTCAGGGGTTCCATATCACTCCAACTGCACACGCTCCACACCATTGCAGAGTCTGTCATTGAGGCTGTCATACAGGGTCCATGGATTCACGAGGCTGTCTGCATACCCATACACTTCCATCCACTCGATACAATTTGAAACGAGACTCATCTGACCAGGCAACATGTTTCCATTTATCAACAGTCCAATGTCAGTGTTGACAGGCCCAGGCGAGGGGTAAAGCTGGACTTCGAACGCCCATATCGATGATGTTTCGTTAAACGGTTCGCATGCTGACATTTTATGGCCCAGTATTGAAGTCTGCGGCAGTTTGCAGAAGGGTTGCAATTCTGCCACGTTGAACGATTCTCTTCAGTCATCGTCGGTCCCGTTCTTGCAGGATCTTTTTCTGTCCGCAGCGATGTCGGAGATTTGATGTTTTGCCGGTTTCCTGATATTCACGGTACACTCGTGAAATGGTCGTACAGGGAAATCCTCACGTCATCGCTTCCTCGGTGATGTGTCCCATCGCTTGTGCGCCGACTACAGTACTACGTTCAAACTCACTGAAATCTTGATAACCTGCCATTATAGCAGCAGTAACCGATCTAACAACTGCGCCCGACACTTGTCTTATATAGGCGTTGCCGACCGCATCGCCGTATTGTGCCTGTTTACATATCTCTTTATTTGAATACGCATGCCTGTACCAGTTTCTTTGGCGCTTCAGTATATATCGCCTTCAAAAATGACTGCTAACGGATTTCCTTCAACATTAGCCTTTAAAGGGGCAGTCACGAAGGTCAGCCCACTTTGGATAAAATTTATTTAATGCTACAATGATTTAAGTGTCCACTGTATGTTTTCCATTTGCTTTTTGTACCAGTTAACTTCTTTACGTCATGTAGTAAATTACTGGCCAATTTCAGCCTGTGGCCATTTTTAGATGCGTTGGTCAAATGTGTGTCATATTTCAAAACTCTTTCGTGTTACGTGGGAGATGTCTTAACTTATGTTTGTAAAGTTGTAAAGTTTGCGTACATGGTTTTTTACGAATTAATCACACAATGTTAAGTGAAAGTTTCATCGTAACTCAAATACGAAAGAGTAACACTATCAACATCAGGAATAAGTGGAATAAGTGTTGTGAGGAGAAATTGCGCAGTCGGAAACTAATAACTGTGTCGAATAGCCCTCGAGTTCCTTACCTATCGTATAAATTTATCGTTGCTCCAGTTCCAGGACATCATGATTGGTTGCTCTAATTGTTATGACCTATGTACTTCGGACGGCAAAGTGCCTTCCTGTCCTTGTAGCTTGTCCTTGGCACCAACTGCTCTGGTGCACCGACTAAGCTGAACGTCACTGACTCTGTTCAGTTAAAGCTAGTACGTGGCGGTTCATACCCTCGACATTCACAGATAATGCCCAGCTGATACTGTGATTTTGTCTGCAAAATATCAAAGCCGCAGCCGTTTTTTTGCAGTTATATTTTCGATGATGTCAGGTACTTTCGGTTATCATTCTTTTCCGTTTTAAAGCAGACGTAAACGAAATGAGTCAGTTTCTATTAAATACGGTAGTGAAAACGGAATTGGAGGTAGCAGCTGGGTTGAAGAGATGCACCATTAGAACATCGATTTGAGGGAAATCGACGCTATCTGAGTCAACTGCAGTGTGTAACACCGTGTTGGAATATATATGGGCCGTCGTTGCCAAGCATAACTTGTTAGGGCAATTAGATGAGCCACAATGCACCAGATTACTCGTCATTTCTGTGCTGAAGAACAGCAATCGGTGGTCAGCCATTCCATCCACCACTTCCTTCTTCTTTTTATGGAGTGCAGAGGCCACTGCTTCACACGTTGATCTCTACTCAGCGCACATTCACAGCACGCACAGATTAGTACGAGCTCAGAAACAAAGCGATTGCAATCTTAAAGTGCAGCAAAAGGCCACCTAGACTATGAGCATGCCGAAGACAAGAGGTGCATCTCGATTCCCAGCAGACGACCGTTAAAGACAGCTGGTGGAGCTTTTCTCGTGTTGTGGGGGATGTGTTCGTGGGATAAAACTGTTCCTCGTTTTCATTCGTGTCTCACTGATGAAGGATACAGAACCACACAGGCTACATGTGTCTTCAGCGAAACACCGGCCAAGGCACCATTCTTGAACTGTGTCCGGATGGTTTGAGGAACACTCCACAGACGTGAAGCTGCTTGTGTGGGTATCTGGTGCTCTTTCCCCAAGTCTGTTTTTCAATTGTGCGACCCCGCCGTTCAAGATGCGCACGTTCCGAACCCATCATGAACGCAGACCCGACCAATCAGACATTTGCCCACCAGAATTGGACGGTCGTAGACCACTTAAGTTCACCAACTTTGGAAATCTTGTAGAGTCCATTCCATCATGAACCCAGACATTTGTTTCTGTATCCTTCATCAGTGAGACACGAAGGCAAACGAGGACGAGACATTTGTATGCCACAACTGGACGGTCATGGATCACTGAAGTCCACCAAACCTTGGACGTCTTGTAGAGTCCATTACAAGATGCGTCGTCCCCAGAAAAAACGGGATCCTATGCGCTACTCCTCTTTTTCGATAGTGCCTAAATCCACAATTTAAGCACAACGTATTTCTCTTAGAGTGCAGTAACGAGTTGAATGCGTCAGACTAGGATATGGATGAAGAAGCCCGCTAGATCCTGATTCCGACAAGTGCGAGAATGCTGTCCTCTAGTTAAAACTGAGAAATTCGTGTGACCAGCTTACTGCTCTTTCCGCTGAAGCAGCTGTTTCTTTGAATTACAGTCACACAACGTCCCACACACTAAGTACAGGTATCTGAATAAACACAGAAGGATGAAACCCATATAGTGACTTCCAGTAACACTCCTTGGTTCACTGCCAGAACTCTTGGTGCGCTGCAAGTTTATCAGTCCATCACCTCGCTTTCTTATTGGCGGATTTTTAGTCCTCTATATATTTTTTGGTTTCGTAGTTAACGGAATCTGGTTTCACCACAGTGTATTTCTGATTACGAGTTCTTGTGTGTATTTCACTCTTTCGATTGCATTGCAAAACATGTTGGTTGTATTCGGATTGTGTTCTGCTCGCATCCGTAATATTGTGTTGGATAAATGATTCAGTATTTGGTTTCGTTTCATATAAAACAGCAGCTGGTTTCGTCATATGATGTTCTGTGGACTTTTGTGTATTTGTTGCTACTTACGAACCTGTATGTGAACTGCACGATTCAAATGTTAAATATATTACATTTATTCTATTTTATTTTTGTTTGTCACAGTTTTCCGTACTTTCTAGCATTTAAAGAACTCTGTGTTAGCAGGTTTTGACAGTATTGATACTCAACTTCATTACATCCTGTCACGGAATGGGTATGTAATTCAGCTTTGAATGATGTTGCTTCTTTCCAGTGACTGCCTCGCATTTCGTAATGGTTTGCAGAGTACGGATGCAGATGTAGATGAGTAGTCTTGGTGATTAGGGCTGTCTTCTTTGCAAATGCTAAAAATGCGATAGTAGTTACGCAGATGTTTCCATACAGTGTTAACAGGTACTACAAACAGTACATTTTGACAGAAGTCAATGAATATTTCGATGACGTCCATTAAATGCGAGGGTACGAAATATGGAAAGATACAAAAATAACGTACAATACAGCAATATACAAAAAATGCAGTTAAATCGTGCAGTTCACACACATATTCGTTAACAGTAACAAACAGACGAAAGCGCGCAGAATGTCAAGCGACGAAACTAGCTTATGTTTCAATGAAATAAAAACAAATATATAATCAATTATCCTATCCAACATTACATACGAGAGCAAAAATTAAACAGAATAATAAGAGCATTTACAATGCAATTCAAATAGCGCAATACCTACAGGATGGTCGTAATTACGAATGTAATTTCCCAACGATAAAATTCACGCGGTCGAAATTGATATACTAGGTTTTTACAAAGAAATACGCTTTACTACCAGACCTACGTATAAAGTATAAATGAAACATATTATCACCTTGTGCTTGTATTTAGCAAAGGAAGAATACAGATTATTGAGCCATATTTTCCCGAATTAAAAGTTCACTGCCAGACAACGAGGCGCGCTGTTGTCGGTCTCTGTCTTCGTCTCGGAACTTTTGATAGTTCGGTGTTCTGTGAGCAAACATCTCCTCTCTCATTGGAAGAGCCACCAACTCTAGTTGCTTACTATATTCCACGCATTACCAGAGACAAATGTTAGAGGCTGTGCACATGTACATAATACACGATGTTATCGTGAAACGGGAGCGTTATAGACGGAGAAGATCTAGTCATTACTCTAAAACATCTAATAAATTGATTTGATGATGTTGCAACTTTTGCCGGTTTGAGCTCGGATTGTTACTTTTGGTCGCTGAACAAAGAGCGTTACTACATACAGCAGAATGCTTCTCATACTGCGCCAGCAGTTCGGAATCGGTCATTCTTCGCTTCGGCACAATAATAGTGCTTATGATGAAGCAAAAAGGGTAATTTCATCTGCTGAATCCAGCCAGAATTCATTTTGTACTCTTTTAGTTACAATGGGAGCCAACTGGTACCTGACAATGACCACTTATCAATAAAAAAAAGTTCAGAGTTATACAACTGCTAAGTAAACAGGGACCCATCGTAGTATTGGTGTTTCTGTAAATGAGGGCAAGCTTATTCACTTTGTATCTTGTTGAAAGCACTTTTGCATAGCATGAACATGATATGAGCTTCATGGTTCAAAAGTTGCTCAGAATGTATCAGAAATGAAGTTTAACCATTAACTTAGAGGATAAGGAATATTTGGTTACTGGAGGAGTAGATCAAAATTTTGGGACAGTAAAATGAGTGAACTCTTATAAACGCAGTGTTCTGCGAAACTTAAGGATGAGATACATAAAGTAACATAACACACTCACGAATGAATTTTCAATCTGCAGCGAAGTGTGCGCTGATACGAAATTCCAGGGTTTGGAAGGCAGGAGATGAGGTACTGGCGGAAGTTAAACTGTGAGGACGGGTCGCTGGTCGCGCTCGGATACCTCAGTTGGTAGAGAGCATTTCCCCTCGATAGGTAAAGGTTCTGGGTTCGAGTTCCAGTCCAGCACTCCGTTTTAATCTGCCAGGAAGTTTGAAAATTATACACTCCTGGAAATTGAAATAACAACACCGTGAATTCATTGTCCCAGGAAGGGGAAACTTTATTGACACATTCCTGGGGTCAGATACATCACATGATCACACTGACAGAACCACAGGCACATAGACACAGGCAACAGAGCATGCACAATGTCGGCACTAGTACAGTGTATATCCACCTTTCGCAGCAATGCAGGCTGCTATTCTCCCATAGAGACGATCGTAGAGATGCTGGATGTAGTCCTGTGGAACGGCTTGCCATGCCATTTCCACCTGGCGCCTCAGTTGGACCAGCGTTCGTGCTGGACGTGCAGACCGCGTGAGACGACGCTTCATCCAGTCCCAAACATGCTCAAAGGGGGACAGATCCGGAGATCTTGCTGGCCAGGGTAGTTGACTTACACCTTCTAGAGCACGTTGGGTGGCACGGGATACATGCGGACGTGCATTGTCCTGTTGGAACAGCAAGTTCCCTTGCCGGTCTAGGAATGGTAGAACGATGGGTTCGATGACGGTTTGGATGTACCGTGCACTATTCAGTGTCCCCTCGACGATCACCAGTGGTGTACGGCCAGTGTAGGAGATCGCTCTCCACACCATGATGCCGGGTGTTGGCCCTGTGTGCCTCGGTCGTATGCAGTCCTGATTGTGGCGCTCACCTCCACGGCGCCAAACACGCATACGACCATCATTGGCACCAAGGCAGAAGCGACTCTCATCGCTGAAGACGACACGTCTCCATTCGTCCCTCCATTCACGCCTGTCGCGACACCACTGGAGGCGGGCTGCACGATGTTGGGGCGTGAGCGGAAGACGGCCTAACGGTGTGCGGGACCGTAGCCCAGCTTCATGGAGACGGTTGCGAATGGTCCTCGCCGATACCCCAGGAGCAACAGTGTCCCTAATTTGCTGGGAAGTGGCGGTGCGGTCCCCTACGGCACTGCGTAGGATCCTACGGTCTTGGCATGCATCCGTGCGTCGCTGCGGTCCGGTCCCAGGTCGACGGGCACGTGCACCTTCCGCCGACCACTGGCGACAACATCGATGTACTGTGGAGACCTCACGCCCCACGTGTTGAGCAATTCGGCGGTACGTCCACCCGGCCTCCCGCATGCCCACTATACGCTCTCGCTCAAAGTCCGTCAACTGCACATACGGTTCATGTCCACGCTGTCGCGGCATGCTACCAATGTTAAAGACTGCGATGGGGCTCCGTATGCCACGGCAAACTGGCTGACACTGACGGCGGCGGTGCACAAATGCTGCGCAGCTAGCGCCATTCGACGGCCAACACCGCGGTTCCTGGTGTGTCCGCTGTGCCGTGCGTGTGATCATTGCTTGTACAGCCCTCTCGCAGTGTCCGGAGCAAGTATGGTGGGTCTGACACACCGGTGTCAATGTGTTCTTTTTTCCATTTCCAGGAGTGTATATTAGCAGCTCAGCTGAAATGAATGAAACTGTGGGATCATGTTTCCAGCGGTCTTAAAGTCTTCCGCATAAAGCTGGACGTCACATGGCGTGTGGCAAGCATGACTATAGCTTCTCAACGGAAGGCAGCTGAAGGAACAGCAAAACACGGTGAGTGTCAGTCAGCGAGCAGTTGCGGTGCACTTTGGTGGCCTCCTTCATTACAACATGGCTCGGAGGCAACGTCTGGATGACTTCACACGGGGAAAAATCGGAGAAAACTGGAAGGAGCACGAAGTGTAGCCCAGGAGTTTCGTATTGGTCACAACATTGCTTCCTGCGAAGGGACAGCATTTCGAACTAAAGGCACCGCTGCCCGAAAGAGTGGAGCTGGTCGACCAGGGTCAATTGTAGCAGCAGACGACCCCAGCATTATGCAACAGGTAAATAGGGATCCATAACAAACAGCGGATGTAATTACTACCACATTTAACAGGACTGCAAGGTGGTAATCTCACGCACCACAATGGCATGGCGTCTGCACTGCGGTTTTATCTTTGTCTGACGACCAGTACGTTGTGCTCCGTTGACAACCGCACATTGAAGGTACTGGACCTCCGAGGAAGTGGGATCGAGTGCTCTTCTAAGATGAGAACAGATTCAGTCTCAGTATTGATTCTGCACGTACTGTATTATTACGAGAGGAACAAGTAATGCAGCCAGAAACATTGTCGAACCTGATCGTTATGGAGGTCCACATATTATGGTGGGGGGAGGCATAGTGTTGCACCGGTTTACTGATCTCCAAACCTCTGAACACGTACACTCACCGATCAACGTTATTGTTCGTCTTTTCAGGGCTGCATGCGACCCTGACTTCATTTTTATCGATGACATTTCGCGACAGCATCTAACAGCGCAGGCGGAGGATGTCTTGGAACGAGAGGATATTCGGTGAACCGATTGGCCTGCCCGTTCCTCCGAGTTAAGTCTCATTGACTACGTGTGGAATGCGTTTGCAGAATTATTGCAGTACGTCCACGTGCACCAACGACTACTCAGGATTGTCAACCGCGCTGGTGGAGGAACGGTATGCTCTACCACACGGACTCCTTACCACACTTGTGGCCAGCATGGGAGCACAATGCAGAGCATGCATTGCCGTCCATGGCCGACACACGCCCTGTTAAGAACTATATCCCATCTTCGGTTTACTGTCCAGGGGACCATAATAAATCGCAGTGTCATTGCGAATTTCTTTCATTTATCGTATGTACTATACTGTAGAAATTCTTTCTGCGTATGGCCCAAATTTCGTGGAGCAGGCCGGCCGGGGTGGCCGAGCGGTTCTAGGCGCTACACTCTGGAACCACGCGACCACTACGGTCGCAGGTTCTAATCCTGCCTCGGGCATGGATGTATGCGATGTCCTTAGGTTAGTTAGGTTTAAGTAGTTCTAAGTTCTAGGGGACTGATGACCTCATAAGTTATGTCGCATATTGCTCAGAGCCATTTTTTTCGTCGAGCAGTGCTAATTGACGGTGACATATCATGCGAAAATTAGCTCTGTCGTTAAGTTTTGCACAACAGTATATTTTGGAGTAATTATTAACAACGATCTATCCAGTAAAAGCGAAATTAAGAACCATACTGGCTAATGTAGACAAGCAACCAAACAAGTAAATGGTATTTCGTGGAGCACACGTTCTACAACAGAAACGAAAATTAGGGTATTTAAAAGTTTAGCAGCATAAGGCGCAGAATTAATTAAAAGGATCTTATTGTCAGTGGAGATCTGATCTAGGAGGTGTTGCTGCAGATTGAGGGATACACCTTCCTAATATCGTGTAGGGTCCCCGCGAGCACACAGAAGTGCCGCAACACGACATAGCATGGACTCGATTAATGTCTGAAGTAGTGCTGGTGGGATTTGACACTATGAATCCTGCAGGGCTGTCTATAAATCCGTGAGAGTACAAGGTGGTGGAGATCTCTTCTGAACAGCACGTTGCAACCCAGATACGCTCAATGGTGTTTATGTCTAGATGTTTTGTGGTGAGCAGAAGTCTTTCAACTCAGGAGAGTGTTCCTGGAGCCACTCAGTAGCAATTCTGGACATGTGGTGTGTCGCACTGTCCTGCTGGAATTACCCAAGTCCGTCGGAATGCACAATACTCATGAGTGGATGCAGGTGACCAGACGTGATGTTTACGTACATTTCACCTGTCAGAATCGCATCTGGACTTATCAGGTTTTCCATCAGTCCAACTGCACACGCCCCACCCCATTACAGGCCTCCACCAGCTTTAACAGTCTCCTGCTAATTTGCAGGGTCCATGTAATCTTCGAGGTTGTCTCCATACCCGTACACGTCCATCCGCTCGATACAATTTCAAAGGAGACTCGTCCGACCAGGCAACATGTTTAGAGTCACCAACAGTCCAATGTCGGTAGTGATGGGCCCTAGTGAGGCATCAAGCTTTGTGTCGCGCAGTCATCAAGAATACACGAGTGGCCCTTCGGCTCCGAAAGCCAAAATACAGGGTGGCGCAGATGGATCGGGTGGTTTTAAAATACTTGTCAAACTGTCAATTGTAAAGGTATTGGATTGAAATAAAGTGCAAAACGTGTAGTTACAATGGAAGTTTATTAACAAAAAAATAGTAATGTTAGTTTTTAAAAATTACATCCATCAAATGCCCTCCTTCTCGAGCGACGCATTCTTGGAGTCGGTCCTTAACGTTCCGCATTGCCCGCTCAAGCACATCACCAGGAATTGATGTGATTTCGGTGTGAATTGCTGCCTTCAACTCCTGAATGGTCCGGGGTTTGTTCATGTAGACCCTTGCTTTTAAATAGCCCCATAAGAAAAAGTCACATACCGTGAGGTCCGGTGAGCGAGGGGGCCAATGGACATCTCCATTACGGGAAATCAAACGGCCAGGGAACAGAGCGCGTACAGCTTGCATTGATATCCTAGCGGTATGTGCAGTTGCCCCGTCTTGTTGGAACCACATATTGCCCATGTCGTAATTGTTCTCTTCAAGTTGTGGGAGAAGAAAATCTTCAATCATGTTCACATAACGCTGCGAATTAACAGTAACCGCCTGCTCCCTTTCATTTTCAAAAAAGTAAGGACCAATTATCCCTACCTTAGAAACCCCACACCAAACCGTCACTTTGTCACTATGGAGAGGCCGTTGGTGTAGATCTCTTGGGTTAGTGTCGGCCCACTAACGGCAATTTTGCTTGTTTACGTATCCATTAATGTGAAAGTGAGCCTCGTCAGACATCATGATAATCAGGTTTACATCTTCCAATAACTCCAACATCTGTTGGCTAAACTGAAGCCTTTGAAGATGGTCTGTTGGGAGAATCTTCTGTACCAACAGGATTTTATAGGGGTGGAATTTCAGTTCTTCGTTAAGAATCCTTTGAAGGCTCCGACGTGACATTCCAAGAGCTTGAGCACGACGTCTCGTTGATCGACGTGGGCTCGCAGTGACATCGCGTCTCACACGCTCTACGTTCTCAGGCGTTGTTATTGTTGGCGGTCTAGGCGTCCATTTTGGAGCACATGAACCAGTAGTGCGGAAATTATGCACCCAACTCAATATCGTATCTCGCTTAGGAACACTACCGCGAGGTGGGATGTTGAAACGCCGGCGAAAGGCACGCGTCACAGCAACAATTGACTCGTTATTGCGTATGAACTCTTCCACTGCGAAAACACGATGCTCAACGGACCACGTAGCCATCGCGACTGACTGCCAGCCTGCAACTGAAACTTCCCGTCCCCCCCCCCCACCACAGGACGAAGTCGCCGAACACCTGGCTCCCCCCCTCCAGACGTACAGTCCACTTCAAAACCACCCGATCCATCTGCGCCACCCTGTAGATGATGTTTTGTTGAATGGTTCGCACACTGACACTTGTTGATGGCCCAGCACTGAAATGTGCAGCAATTTGCGGGACGGTTGGACTTCTGTCACTCTGAACGATTCTCTTCAGTCGTCGTCGGTCCCGTTCTTGCAGCATCTTTTTCCGGCCGTAGCGATGTTGGAGATTTGATGTTTTATCGTATTCCTGATATTCACGGTACACCCGTGACATGGTCGTAAAACCCCAATTCCATCGTTACCTTGAAGATGCTGTGTCCCATCGCTCGTGCGCCGACTATAACACCACGTTCAATCTCACTGAAATCTTTATAATCTGCCATTATAGCAGCAGTAACCGATCCAACAACTGCGCCAGATACTTGTCGTTTTATGTAGGCGTTGCCGGCCGCAGTGCCGTATTCTGCCTGTTTACATATCTCTGTATTTGAATAAGCATGCCTATCAGTTGCTTTGGCACTTCAATGAATTAAAAATTAAGGTATACCCACTGTCAAAATAACCACTGTCAAAATAAAACGATTAAAATGTGGGCGTGATGCCTTATGAGTGAGGACATGTGGCCTCAGATGGTAATGGAATGGGTTCCAACAAACAGAAGAAAAGAGAACACCTGCAAATAACATGGGAAGAGTTATGTCAGAGAGAAATTTGCTGGCGGGAGATTGGGGAGAGAGACTTTGGAGGCTAGGATGCGAGAAACAGCTACGAGGGCTACCTTTTTCAACATCTGTTCGATCGCGAGGTTAAAATCACACCGAAATTCAGGCGAAGCCTTGTGTATGTGTGTTGCACAGTGTCTCTAGTATGTCCGTCTATGGCGGCATGTCGTACTTTTCAGTTCCGAGCTCATAGTCAGCACATAAAGATGCCTTACCGACAGTGTCTTCCACCATGTATGAAGTGCCTGATTTTACGCAGCCCACATAATGGAACTGTCATGCGTTTCCTTCTTCGGCCCTACGCTGCAAGTACAACGAAGGCGCTTCCGCAGCGGTTTCGATGGGAAGTATTTGATCACCAAGCGTACAGCCCAGACTTGACTCCATCTACTTTTCATGTCTACATTCATACGAACCGTTGGGTATGAGGACTACATTTTGGCACAGATAATGAGCAGCAGACCAGCGTAGGAAATTAACGGAAATGATAGACTGCTGCTTTCTATGACAAGAATATTAGGAAGTTGGTACCACGTTACAACAAATGTAAAGAAAAAAAAATCGGAGCTGCGATTGTCTAGGGAAGTAGCTGTCGCATGTAGCTAAATGTTGCAAATAAAACGTTTTTGATTTTCACTGTGATTTCCTTTTCGCGACCGATCGGAGTTGAAAAAAGAATCATTTATGTAATGTTTTGTTAAACTGTAATTTAAAGAATATAGGTAGCAACCAAAGTAATAAAATTTATACGAGGAGCTCATATACATGATGTAAAATAAGCTAAGTTAATGAGTAATAATCGGCGCACATGCAGGGTATTTGTACAATAGGTTGATAAACACGTGTAGAGATGATGATTATACTGTTACGATATGATGGTGTTCGATAACGTTTATTATGGAGATGAGAAAGATTACTGCCATAAGGGAACACTGAAGGAACCGTATGAGGCACATGAGGGTGATTGGAATGGATTGCAACATGAGTAATGAAACGAGGTGATACACAGAGACAGTGTTAGGAGGGAGCATTGTTAACTACTATTATGAAGGATTTTATTTTTAATAAGTGTGAACAGCTCGTAAGGAATGTTTAATAGAATGATTTTTGCTTCTACTATCGTTTACTTTTACCCGTGTCAGTTTCATTACGATAGAACCGAAAGATATAGGTGTAGATTTATGCAGATAATAAATCACTTTACGCAAATAATGAGTCATGTGTTTTCGCGCGCCACTAGAACAGTTATTCCACTTGGCTTCATAGCTTCTGAGTCGTTTTCGGAGTTGCGTCTTGATTATCGAGCCCTACACTTTCACACTCGAAAATTTGTATCATCATCGTCGTCACGGAAACGCCCTATGTATCTATTTCAGATGTTCTCGGTAATCCACACTTGTATTTAGCAGAACGGTAAAAGCCGTTAATCTGCAAAGAGAAAGGGAGATTTGGCAAAGAAGGCGAGTACCATTGTCTCAGGCACACCTGTCATTCGGCGAGGCGACCTTGGCGGTAACCCAGGCAATATACTCGGATCAAGTGTCCGGTTCCATCCAGCACTAAGTGGCCCGCCTCGGAGAGATAAGCGCGCGGCGGCGTTCGCCAGAGCAACAGTCATCCAGTGTCGGCCGAGACGGCGGCCATCCGAGTCGATTCGCGCTCCGCGAGGACTCCAGCGACCAGCATGCCGCGCAAAGTCGCCTTCCGCGACGTCGAGGACATGGAGTGGAGCCCCTTTCTGTGAGTAGCGTATTGAGACCTAACAGAGCCATTGCCGTTATCGCCACAGACCAGTGGAGCGGAACCGCGGAGGGTGGCTACCGGCGTCTTCCCAGGATGGCGTTGGGAGGGGGGGGGGGGAGAGGCAGGGTGTTGCTACATGGTCCTGTATCGACCTGCAGTAATCGATGGATGTCGATGTGGGCCACCGTTGTTTACCAAGGCTGTCCGAGGCAATTCACGTGCGACAAGTCGAGTGATTTCAGTGGTGACTGTACTGCACAAGTCGATACACTTGTGTTCTGTTCCCGAAAGTCGCGTCATACAGGTTCTCGTGTTGTCTGGAACTCCTATGGTGCACCATTTTTATCGTCCGAGGATGCATTTAGTAAGGCACACAGACTGCGCGTTTTCAATAGTATTTTGACTTGATTTGGTCCGACAAGGCACGCTTTCAAGCCAATATTTAAATGTCTGGTGAATTTATTTTACCTGTAAGGTCCCTCCGTCCACTCCCCCCCCCCCCTTTGTTTTTTTAAAGGCTCTAACTTCCTTGTATTAAACTGCGTACAGTGATATAGTATTACAGGTAAGTTCGTTGGTATGTATGGATATTGTGTACGAAATCGTTGTGAATAGGGTTCGTATTTCCGGGCAATCAAAAGGTTTCCGTTCTAAAGCCTACAGTTCAGAATCGGTACGCGGACAGGAAAAACGTTCTGTGGACTGAAGCAACCATCCCAGCAATAGGTTGAAGATATCCGTTTGGTAAAACACCGTGTCCTGCTGTGCGAAGAAGTTCGTAACTGCCAACGGCGCTTACTCGTCCGACGGGCATTTTCGTCCTTCAAGGACTTTTTTTAGGGGACAGAAGGCATGACAATCACATAAGAAGAGATCAGGTCTATAAGGCGGATGCTCGAGTGTCTCCCAATTGAGGCTGGCCTCCCAGATCGACCGGTGTCTTGTGACGACATGCGACCATCAAGGAACATGGCACATCATTCCACAACGGTGGCCTTCGACGGACATGTTGCCCCATACACTTTCTTCATTCTCCGATTGATATGTGTCGGTGTTTGTCCTTCGGCAGCCAAGAAAAGAACAGCAGCGCGTTGGTCCTATTTGGAGGCGTTAGGTAATAACTTCGCCACAGTTCACCTTTCCGCATTTACCGTACGCAGTCGGAAAGACACGTATGGTACGCTAATACAATGCCTACAAGTGGCGCTTAGATATCCGTATCGGAATAGCGCTACGTTGCCTGTACACTGCACCAATGCCCTCAAACGGAAAATTTTTGATCCCCCCTTATAATAAATTAAACTGTCGTGCCTTAAGCTGAAGTGTTACTGCATGAACAGCGAAAATGTAGTAAACGTTAAACTTTTCCTGTCATAATTTTGTGAGCGATGGCCTGCGAGGAAAAGTTTCTTAAATATTTGAAATTATGGTTAAAGTTCGTTGGAAATCCCTAAGTGCTCGCATTCTCAAATACTGGATGAATATAGTCTGCGTAATCTGCGCGCCTTGTGTTATGCTGCCTTTCGCGTACACACAGTTTCTGACTTAAATACTTGACTTATTGTGTTAAACGTTACGTGAGATTCTACCTCTTAATGCGTAGACTATGAAAACATTTTAAAAAATTTAAATTCGCTTAGTAATTATACGGAATATTGAAAATCTAGTTGCCGCCCGGTGTGGCCGTGCGGTTCTAAGCGCGTCAGTTTGGAACCGCGTGACCGCTACGGTCGCAGGTTCGAATCCTGTCTCGGGCATGGATGTGTGTGATGTCCTTAGGTTAGTTAGGTTTAAGTAGTTCTAAGTTCTAGGGGACTGATGACCTCAGTAGTTAAGTCCCATAGTGCTCAGAGCCATTTGAACCATTTTTGAAAATCTAGTTTTTGTTGCCCTTGGGAACAGAAAGGCAAACGGCAACTGGGATCGTGCGCCTTATTTGCCGGTTAGTAACACAGATGGACATTAGCTCGAGACCTAAGGTATGTTTCTGTACCTAACGTTTCGTCTTCTACTGCTGGAGACGTCCTCAGCGGTTATAAAGAAGAATTTAATTATCAGACTTACACAAGCTCAGTCAACCAAACTATTTATATGTAACCTTGCAACGGTTGCATCGTGACATCATTTGACTGCTGCCAAATTTCGGTTTTCTGAGCTTTATAGCCCCTGAGGATGGCTCCAGCATTGGTAGACGAAACATCGCGTGCAGAAACAGGCCTTAGACCTCGGGGTAATCTCCATAAAACAGAAATTACCAAGTATTCTGTTTTCCTCTTAATTCTTGCCTCTGCTGACGAAAAGGTTCCATTACTGTAAGACATAACAAATCCTCGGTTCTATACGGTGAAACACAATAATTCACTTACTCAGACTATACAGCTCAAATTCTTGCTTACTAGTGGCTCATAAATTTCTATAACAAACGTCCTTCTGTGAAAATCGGCAGGAAATGTTCGTCAAAGGATGAACATTTGGAAACACTGTAAACAGATTACAACAGGTGTCTACAATGAGTAAGTAGAATAGCGCTTCCCAGTCAGATTACTGCTATAGGCCTGAAGGCAAGGGGTTCTGTCCTGGCGTTGGTTGTTTAATGCTTTCTGAACTCTTAATCGTTATGCTGCAGCTATAGCAGTTTTCGTACAAAACATGTGCAATTACTTAATACTAACCTAGAAATGAGAGTGCAGTTTCTTTGTTACTCCATTCCAATTACACTGTTCTCCTACCACACACTACACTCCGCAATCTTTTCCGCTTCATTGCCAGCATTGCTTCTGCCTCCTTTAGTTACGCTCCGAAAGTGAAACATCAACTCCACCCACCACTGTACTCGTCTACCACTAGTTGTCTCATACTCTGTTACTGAATTCGTGCTTCTCCTAGGTACGACCACAAGCATCACACAGCTACATCACAGATCTATATCACGAAGCTGTATCAACTATTACATTCGAACACAGATTCTAATATACCCTTCTGCCATTGTGCCCATAGATTTCTACCATTTGTCATTGTATTTGCTTAGAGGCTCTTCAGGAAAATTAGCAACGCCAGTCGGAGTCACTTTCCAAACACTGATAGTGTTTGCTTCGGGCAAAGGGGCGTAACTGAAGAAAGAAGAAGCAATGATGACCTTGGACAGGAAATCACGAAGGATGTAACGTGTGGCAAGCGAACAGAATGAACATTTAACGGCAAAACACGTCTTTGAAAGTGTAGTAATGAAAACGATTATATAATTTACATGTTCGTATTAAGTAGTTGCTTGTGTTTTGATCGAGAAATGATGTCCTTTCTGTAGAACGATAAACAAACCAGATACCGAAGGTTCTAAATGCACACTAAAATTAGCTTGTATACAAGTGGTATTCGGAAAGTAAGTTCAGATCGACTGCGAAATGAAAACCACTACGCAAATCGAAAATGTTTTATTTGCATTAGTTAGATACAACTTCCAGCTAATTTTCTGCATAGTCCAGCTCCGACTCTGACTTTTGTCGAGCGTTGTACCAATTTTCCAACACCCTCGTCATAGAAGGCAGCCACCAGTTCTTTCCCCCAATTCTCTCATCTGGTCTACAGCCCGTTCTCTGTGACAAAATGTTGTCTTCATAGCCAGCAGTTCAAGTGAGCAGAGATAAAACTAAGAGGGAGCCTATTACAGGATGTATTGTGGGTGATCAAAAACACACTTCTTCATTGCCCCTGCAGAATGCAGGTGAGAATTGTCTTGAAGGAGGAAACGCTTGGCAGTTGTGTTATGTAGGATGCATAGCTTTAGGCCCCCATACTTGGCGGGAGACATTATTTTCCAGGCATCTTTATGTGCTCTCTGTGCGCTCGGAACTGAGGAGAGTGACACGAAGCGGTCGACAGGCGTACTAGAGACACTGCCCGACGCATCTGTGGAAAGCTCCATCGGATTTTCACAGTGGTTCCCTTTTTGCGTCCGATCGAAACTTACTTTCCCAGCCGGTCGGGGTGGCCGAGCGGTTCTAGACGCTACAGTCTGGAACCTCGCGACCGCTACGATCGCAGGTTCGAATCATGCCTCGGGCATGGATGTGTGTTATGTCCTTAGGTTAGTTAAGTTTAAGCAGTTCTAAGTTCTAGGGGACTGATGACCTCAGAAGTTAAGTCCCATAGTGCTCAGAGCTATTTGAGTCATTTACTTTCCCAACAGCCCTCGTACTTACACACAGGATCGAATCCTGCTTTCCCGATCTTTCGAATCCAACACGCTACGCCCAACTTGATAGCGGCCTTGCACATGTTGAATGAAGGCACTTGTTCCACACGTGATCACTGTAATGCGAAATTGCCATCCTCTGACACCCATTTACTGGAACTATGCACAGGACAAAAAATTTTTTACACGTTTTTGTATTGTACATATGCGATGTGTGGAGATGTGAATACCGACCACCCTAATTTTTCTTTACCGTACATGTTAATGTGGGACTGGCAGACTGTGGTGTTCTGTTCACTTATTTTACGTAGCTATATTACGAGAAAAACAGGAAAACTAAGAGAACTGGTTCTCACAAATAATGGAGACAGAGTAGGATGCAGCTCTCCAACTGGACGACATATTTAGAATATGGGAATCTAAGGTTCATCCTAGGTTTGGATGTAGATCGATCAGCTGCTGTAGTTTAAATTTTAACAGGGAAGTAAAATTGACTCGTGAATGCATGTTACGGAGACAGCCATCTTCAAATGCGGTACTTACATGTAGGACGGAACGTTACATTGATTAGGGTTGCTGTGCTGACAACGCAGAGAGCAGAAGCAAATGATGTTAAAAATGTAATTATTGGTATGCAGGACTAAGTATTACGATGAGAGAGAGAAAGAGAGAACAGATCGGTAGTTAAAATCCTGAGCGAAAAGTTCTGGCCGTAGCTGTAAGACTGCTAAAGGAGTCTTTCTACAGAAAACGAGGGTGCATTTGCATGTCGCATTAATGAAAAGTAACTTTTTATGGGTCAGTGAGACACACGCAGGCTTTGTTATCGGCTCGTTCTACTACTTCGTCGCAGACTTGCTGGTATCCTGAACGGATTCCTCTGGGAACATCCTGAAGCCGAAACGAATGCTAATGCTTCACCAAGGAATAATCGTCACGCTCGCACTTATTGAAAAATAGCGGAACTGTTTGATGTGAGACAGCTTTCTATTTCGTTATATATTACGGCAGGAAATGAATTGCAGGTAATGGACTGCTATCTCGTTTTCAATGGGGAACTGATTATTTTTCTGCTCTGGGCGCACCTCTATCGGATAATCCAGATGTAACCGGTGCAGCCGTCCCCTGATACCGAACAGCTGTTTGACTGTGAACAGCTCCCCTTAATCACACGAGCCCTCTGCTGTTGATGAGCAGGGGCAACTACAAATTGACAAGCGACTAGGACCATTCCACCTTACCATACCTGCCCCTTTAGAAACACGCGTCAGTATTTCTGAAAATCTGTCCGAGTTAAACATATTTAATTATTGTTTATTTGGATGTGAAAAATTAATAAGATATTTAAAATGTTTACTTATTTCTCGCTTCCTTGAAAAAACTGGAATTAATTTTATGACTGACGGAAATTTCGCAATCTTGGTAATTTTTTATTGTTACAGATAAAGGCTGTCAACGCTGAGTACGCATGTATTTGTGTTTAAATAAAAGCGATTTTTTGTGCTTAGAGAACCTCTCTGCTCCTCTTTCTCAGTAATTCTCCGTGTTTGAAATCAAATTTTCACAGGTAAATAAGAAATGAAGCTCAAACGTTTATGTTCAAAGAGTGCAAAACAAATATTCATAGTATAAATTTTCTTAGTTAAATTTTTTTTTTACATTTCAGTTGTGATGGCAGATTCTATTGAAAGTTTGCAAAGTAATATTTCAGAGCTAGATCAGAAATGTAAGGACTATGGTATGAAGATTAGCATCTCCAAAACGAAAGTAATGTCAGTGGGAAAGAAATATAAACGGATTGAGTGCCAAATAGGAGGAACAAAGTTAGAACAGGTGGACGGTTTCAAGTACTTAGGATGCATATTCTCACAGGATGGCAACATAGTGAAAGAACTGGAAGCGAGGTGTAGCAAAGCTAATGCAGTGAGCGCTCAGCTACGATCTACTCTCTTCTGCAAGAAGGAAGTCAGTACCAAGACTAAGTTATCTGTGCACCGTTCAATCTTTCGACCAACTTTGTTGTATGGGAGCGAAAGCTGGGTGGATTCAGGTTACCTTATCAACAAGGTTGAGGTTACGGATATGAAAGTAGCTAGGATGATTGCAGGTACTAGTAGATGGGAACAATGGCAGGAGGGTGTCCACAATGAGGAAATCAAAGAAAAACTGGGAATGAACTCTATAGATGTAGCAGTCAGGGCGAACAGGCCTAGATGGTGGGGTCATGTTACACGCATGGGAGAAGCAAGGTTACCCAAGAGACCCATGGATTCAGCAGTAGAGGGTAGGAGGAGTCGGGGCAGACCGAGGAGAAGGTACCTGGATTCGGTTACGAATGATTTTGAAGTAATAGGTTTAACATCAGAAGAGGCACCAATGTTAGCACTGAATAGGGGATCATGGAGGAACTGTATAAGGGGAGCTATGCTCCAGACTGAACGCTGAAAGGCATAATCAGTCTTAAATGATGATGACATTTCAGTTTAATTCAACTTGATACCACGTAAGTGTATTAACAATGCTATGTGTACGTTAAGTGACGTTTGCTTCTCGAAAATGTAAAATGAGTCCATTAATAAAGACAGCATATTACCTACCTTTACTTCGCCCTTAAAGTAGATGAGGCACCAAATATTGGCGTTCAGTCATGTGCAGTAAATCGCTGTTTTTGGTTAACCAAAACGTCAAAATCAGTGCCATTCGCCTTCCCCATGACATGGTGAGAACCTTAAGCTGTTCTTCTTGGTAGAAGAATTATGGTGTACACGTACGTGGAAACGGTGTTTACGCAGCAGTTGCCGACATAGTGTAACTGAGGCGCAGTAAGGGGAACCAGCCCGCATTCGCCGCGGTTGCTGGAAAACCGCCTTAAAAACCATCCACAGACCGGCTGGCATACCGGACCGCGACACAATCCGCCGGGCGGATCCGTGCCGGGGACCGGCACGCCTTCCCGCCTTGAAAGCAGTGCGTTAGACTGAACGGCTAACCGGGCACGCTAAGGAACAATTACTTAAGACTGCGCTATAACTGACAACCGAGGTGACACACCGAAAATTATTTAAGCAGTGGAGATATATCGAACAACCGTCTCGATAAAGCTTGTAACGACCGCGGGACTGACCAGTCGTGCTTTGCCCGACACTTTGAAGTACGCAGCTGTAAGTGAGCCAGCTCGCCGCGCACCAACTCAGCCATGGCCGGTTGGCACTTCGGTCTGCTGTTTGCTGTCCGGTCCATCTCCCGCGCGGGACTCACCCCGGGCGGGTCGTATCCGTCCACACGGTCCAAGGAGAGGACAACAACGCACCCTGTATCGCCCAATTGCCTCGCTTGACAGCTCCGCCGGGAAATTCAAGCTGAAACGATGCCGTACTCATCACGGCACAGTTTCACTCGCGAAATGCTGTCTCCCATACAGCAAAAGAAATGTTTCATGAAATTAGTTTATTTGACTGTCGTTTTATCGTTGTCCTTATCTGTCATTGACGGATATAATTAACACATTAAGGGGGCCCGTCCCTGAACTGGCTACTACGTTTTTAGCATCCTCTCACCCCCCCGCCCCCACCCCCCACAGCACTACTGATCCATAAGCAGAAGCAGCTCAAAATTTGTACTAATAATTAGGGTTATTATTCAGAGCATTTTTGATAAAATCATTTGGATAATCATTATATTGCGATATTGACAACAATAATTATGAAAGGCTAAACACATTAACAGGTTTTAACTGAGGTACCATTTTCTTTGGTATCACTGCCTGCACAGCTTAGAAAAACGGTCAAGCTACAGACAACATTCAGGGAAGTATGTTATAACCCAAATTTCTTCTTGCAATGCTGATCTGCTAAAAAATGTGCGTAATTCATTTGAGTACCAGATATACACTTTTGGAACATTCAAGTTGCATATCCCTATTAGTCATGTGTTTCTTTATCCTTCTCACTCTCTCTCCATTCTTTTATTTATCCTGGCCTCCTTGATAGTAGCTTCTGTATGTCTCTCCGCTTCGGTTATTCACAGCTGACCAGTAACATAGTTGAAACTATATTCCATTCAATCTGTTAATTTTTTTCAGATGAATCCTATAAACTGCACCGTCATTGAAATTTATTAATGCATCCATTGCATCTATCTTCAACACTGTCAGCCCAACAAATATTATTTTCGATATTCGCTCTCTTATGCAGCTGTTGAAAATGTCTTTGGGATTATGTGAGAGACTATGGAGAACGGCAAGGAATATTTGTGAGTGTACTATTTGCCTGAACACAATTTTTTTTAATGGTAATTACGGCCTCTTAATTCAGCCAGGTAGGAAAACCGGGAAGGACCGGACCAGTGGGAATTTTACACACTTCTTTCACTGCTAGAAAACAAATTAATTTTACACAGTTTCAATCATATAGTAGGCAATTACACTTATTTTTTAATTAATTAAAACAATGAGGCTGTCATTTTAATTTCAATTCCAATTTAAGTAATTTACAGAAAATTATAGTTAAATAATTTACAGAAAATTTAAAGTTAACTTTAACCGAAGATGACAATATTCTTTACGGTAAGACACGCACTACGTAAGACACAGAACGAAATAAGGGTAAAGTTATAAAGGGAGACGTAAATCTAAACAGTACAAGAACAGATCAGAAGGGCCATCAAATAAATAGTTCTTTTGATAGGTTTCATTAACCTGAGCTCTTACCAAAAACTATGACAACTGTTTTTTTTTTTTAATAAATTAACCAAAAGATTCAAGAAACGAGCTACAAATATTTTAACAAATAATTTTAAACGTAAAGTATTAATATCAGAATTTTGTTTCGCAAACCATTAAAGCGGCCACAAAGACACTCGCATGACATTCAAATCTCATTAGTCCATAGCGGTTCGGAGAGGACAAATGTGTCCTGGAACAGTCTAAAATTTATCTGAGCCACTTAAATAGAACAGACGCACTATATAATTTCTTAGTCGGCATAGACCCTTGGCATTAGCTTAAAGAAAATCAGAAAAACAGATGCAAATTATTAACGGGCCAATAAAATACCAAAACCGACCACTTTCTGACATGAACAATTAAATATACGTGGTAACTGGTAATACTAAACATTTCACTGCGCGTCCAATTGAAAATTACATGACCAGTTATTTACTTTAAAAATCAGAAGATTTAATGGAAGTCGGATAATAACAGCAAACGCATACACTAATGCACACCTCCAAATTTCCAGATGAACTTTCCTCCAGAACACGGTGCTTTACACTGGCTAAGGGATCACAAGCACCACGGAAAAACAAATTATAATAAGATATCAGACAGTGAATCAGTTTAAAATGTCTGCCAGATCTTGAAATCACATTCCCCTTTGAATACCGTGGAGACACCGGCGTCCTACCCAACAAACAGAAGGAAGACAGACCAACATTGCAGTGAACACTGCCATGACAACTCGGCGCCCTTCTAATAAATCACAGCCCAAGTCACGCCGAAACTTGATAACTTACACGGGGTAACATGACCCAGTATTGCTCGCCCGCCAACGGTTAACACCGCGACGAAGAGGCCTTACGGAAAACTCGTTACAGCTTCGTCCCTCAGCTCATGCTGCCTACCAAACCGGCCACCACGCCCGGAGCAGTCAAACCAGGGGGCGCTGCGCTCCAACGACAACATATCAGTCAAAGATAACAATAATAGTGATATCGATACATTGCGAAAAAGCCGCCACGGCTCAGTTTCTGAATCACATGATGTGTATTATTCGACGTAACTTTGAACTAGGTGCCTCGAAACCTCCGTTTGATGTTCAGTTTCTTTATTCTCGGTATTTCTAGCACAGAAAACAGATACACTGTGATCAAACAACACAGGTGTAACTACTAAGCAGGAGTTACTCAAATACCGAAAAGAAGATATATATCTTAAGGTTTTTGGTTGCAACTACGCCACAGCCTTCTAGATACATCTGTACTTGGCGTTCCATAGACCCATAAAAGAGGGAATCCTCGTAGGTGTGGAACATGTCAGATAAACACATTGTTTGTTGTTGTGGTCTTCAGTCCTGAGACTGGTTTGATGCAGCTCTCCATGCTACTCTATCCTGTGCAAGCTTCTTCATCTCCCAGTACCTACTGAAACCTACATCCTTCTGAATCTGCTTAGTGTATTCATCTCGTGGTCTCCCCCTACGATTTTTACCCTCCACGCTACCCTCCAATACTAAATTGGTGATCCCTTGATGCCTCAGAACATGTCCTACCAACCGATCCCTTCTTCTCGTCAAGTTGTGCCACAAACTTCTCTTCTCCCCAACCCTATTCAATACTTCCTCATTAGTTATGTGATCTACCCATCTAATCTTCAGCATTCTTCTGTAGCACCACATTTCGAAAGCTTCTATTCTCTTCTTGTCCAAACTATTTACCGTCCATGTTTCACTTCCATACATGGCTACACTCCATACAAATACTTTCAGAAATGACTTCCTGACACTTAAATCTATACTCGATGTTAACAAATTTCTCTCCTTCAGAAACGCTTTCCTTGTCATTGCCAGTCTACATTTTATATGCTCTCTACTTCGACCATCATCAGTTATTTTGCTCCCCAAATAGCAAAACTCCTTTACTACTTTAAGTGTCTCATTTCCTAATCTAATTCCCTCAGCATCACCCGACTTAATTCGACTACATTCCATTATCCTCGTTTTGCTTTTGTTGATGTTCATCTTATATCCTCCTTTCAAGACACTGTCCATTCTGCTCTTCCAGATCCTTTGCTGTCTCTGACAGAATTACAATGTCATCGGCAAACCTCAAGGTTTTTATTTCTTCTCCATGGATTTTAATACCTACTCCGAATTTTTCTTTTGTTTCCTTTACTGCTTGTTCAATATACAGATTGATTAACATCGGGGAGAGGCTACAACCCTGTCTTACTCCCTTCCCAACTACTGCTTCCCTTTCATGTACCTCGACTCTTATAACTGCCATCTGGTTTCTGTACAAATTGTAAATAACCTTTCGCTCCCTGTATTTTACCCCTGCCACCTTTAGAATTTGAAAGAGAGTATTCCAGTCAACATTGTCAAAAGTTTTCTCTAAGTCTACAAATGCTAGAAACGTAGGTTTGCCTTTCCTTAATCTTTCTTCTAAGATAAGTCGTAAGGTCAGTATTGCCTCACGTGTTCCAGTATTTCTACGGAATCCAAACTGATCTTCCCCGAGGTCGGTTTCTACTAGTTTTTCCATTCGTCTGTAAAGAATTCGTGTTAGTATTTTGCAGCTGTGGCTTATTAAACTGATTGTTCGGTAATTTTCACATCTGTCAACACCTGCTTTCTTTGGGATTGGAATTATTATATTCTTCTTGAAGTCTGAGGGTATTTCGCCTGTTTCATACATCTTGCTCACCAGATGGTAGAGTTTTGTCAGGACTGGCTCTCCCAAGGCCGTCAGTAGTTCCAATGGAATGTTGTCTACTCCGGGGGCCTTGTTTCGACTCAGGTCTTTCAGTGCTCTGTCAAACTCTTCACGCAGTATCGTATCTCCCATTTCATCTTCATCTACATCCTCTTCCATTTCCATAATATTGTCCTCAAGTACATCGCCCTTGTATAGACCCTCTATATACTCCTTCCACCTTTCTGCTTTCCCTTCTTTGCTTAGAACTGGGTTTCCATCTGAGCTCTTGATGTTCATACAAGTGGTTCTCTTATCTCCAAAGGTCTCTTTAATTTTCTTGTAGGCAGTATCTATCTTACCCCTAGTGAGATAAGCCTCTACATCCTTACATTTGTCCTCTAGCCATCCCTGCTTAGCCATTTTGCACTTCCTGTCGATATCATTTTTGAGACGTTTGTATTCCTTTTTGCCTGCTTCAGTTACTGAATTTTTATATTTTCTCCTTTCATCAATTAAATTCAATATTTCTTCTGTTACCCAAGGATTTCTAAGAGCCCTGGTCTTTTTACCTACTTGATCCTCTGCTGCCTTCACTACTTCATCCCTCAAAGCTACCCATTCTTCTTCTACTGTATTTCTTTCCCCCATTCCTGTCAATTGTTCCCTTATGCTCTCCCTAAAACTCTGTACAACCTCTGGTTTAGTCAGTTTATCCAGGTCCCATCTCCTTAAATTCCCACCTTTTTGCAGTTTCTTCAGTTTTAATGTACATGTTATAACCAATAGATTGTGGTCAGAGTCCACATCTGCCCCTGGAAATGTCTTACAATTTAAAACCTGGTTCCTAAATCTCTGTCTTACCATTATATAATCTATCTGATACCTTTTAGTATCTCCAGGGTCCTTCCATGTATACAACCTTCTATCATGATTCTTAAACCAAGTGTTAGCTATAATTAAGTTGTGCTCTGTGCAAAATTCTACCAGGCGGCTTTCTCTTTCATTTCTTAGCCCCAATCCATATTCACCTATTACATTTCCTTCTCTCCCTTTTCCTACACTCGAATTCCAGTCACCCATGCTATTAAATTTTCGTCTCCCTTCACTATCTGAATAATTTCTTTCATATCATCATACATTTCTTCAATTTCTTCGTCATCTGCAGAGCTAGTTGGCATATAAACTTGTACTACTGTAGTAGGCGTGGGCTTCGTGTCTATCTTGGCCACAATATTGCGTTCACTATGCTGTTTGTAGTAGCTTACCAGCATTCCTATTTTCCTATTCATTATTAAACCTACTCCTGCATTACCCCTATTTGACTTTGTGTTTATAACCCTGTAGTCACCTGACCAGAAGTCTTGTTCCTCCTGCCACCGAACTTCACTAATTCCCACTATATCTAACTTCAACTTATCCATTTCCCTTTTTAAATTTTCTAACCTACCTGCCCGATTAAGGGATCTGACATTCCACGCTCCAATCCGTAGGACGCCAGTTTTCTTTCTTCTGATAACGACATCCTCTTGAGTAGTCCCCGCCCGGAGATCCGAATGGGGGACTATTTTACCTCCGGAATATTTTACCCAAGAGGACGCCATCATCATTTAATCATACAGTAAAGCTGCATGCCCTCGGCAAAAATTACGGCCGTAGTTTCCCCTTGCTTTCAGCCGTTCGCAGTACCAGCACAGCAATGCCGTTTTGGTTATTGTTACAAGGCCAGATCAGTCAATCATCCAGACTGTTGCCCTTGCAACTACTGAAAAGGCTGCTGCCCCTCTTCAGGAGCCACACGTTTGTCTGGCCTCTCAACAGATACCCCTCCGTTGTGGTTGTACCTACGGTACGGCCATCTGTATCGCTGAGGCACGCAAGCCTCCCCACCAACGGCAAGGTCCATGGTTCATGGGGTGGGGGGTAAACACATTACAAAAATTTAATTAGAAAAACTTGAGTTTCATTAATTTTAATGATCCTCAGTCAATAAACAGTAAAATTATGTACATAAACTTCTAATATTTACAGGTTTAATACTTACATCTGCTTTCATTAAATCCATCATTCAGACATTTGCTAGTTTCTTGGATATTCCAACCAAGTATTGTCAAAAATTAAAGTAAATTACTGATTTCAGTGATCCTTAGTTAAGAACAGTCAGATTATGTACAAGATTTAAAATTAAACTTCCACTATTTACAGACTTAAGACTGCTTTCCATACATCAATCATTCACACAGTAGGTGGTTACTTGGCTCTTACAACCAAGTAATCAGCATGAAATGCTCTTTTCCAAAGACCAGGAATATTTTTCAGATTTTTGTTAATTTTCACGAGCACGTCTCCCTGAATTCAAATTTTCGCTTATCAACCCGTAAGTTCATGGTGTGGGTTCCTGTAGTCATGTCCTAGTTCATGAACCACGGGCAACGTATGAGTGGCCAAGTAAGTGGTCCCGACTGTCGGGATACCAGTTACTTTGGAATAAGGCTGGGCATCTCGGATATATTCTGAGTCGTGGCCACCTTTGTGCTCATACGGCAAAGACTACCAAATCCACCGGTTAGTCCCTCAGCCGTTAGGGGTAAAACCCAATGGGACTCGGGGCAAGTAAGGCTAGCAACCTGCTTCCCTGGTACTTTAAATATGATGCTGGCAACAATCAGAGCAAAATGCCTCGGACCTTTGGAGGTGATGGAGTCCCACCTCTAACTGACAAACCAGGGACTCCTAAGATACGACTTGGCAAACAAATGGTAATGAGATGGGGAGCTATAAATATCAATGGGGGCTACTCTGGGAAGAAGGTGGAGCTGGCAGAGGCTGCAAGTAAGATGGGGCTGGACGTTTTAGCTGTTAGTGACATTCGGGTAAGGGGTGAGAAAGAAGAGGAAGTGGGAGAATACAAGGTCTACCTGTCAGGAGTCAAAGCAGGAATAGCACAATGGGGTGTAGGGCTTTACATCAGGAAAGAAATGGAACCCAGCATAGTTGCAATAAGGTATGTAAACGAACGACTGATGTGGATAGATTTGACAGTGTCTAGCAAGAAAATTAGGATTGTGTCAGTATATTCGCATTGTGAAGGGACAGATGAAGATAAGATGGATAGTTTTTATAAGGCACTCAGTGATGTAGTTGTTAGAGTAAAGGACAAGGACAGTGTTCTGCTCATGGGTGATTTTAACGCCAGGATTGGAAATCGAACAGAAGGGTATGAAAAGGTTATGGGTAAATTTGGAGAGGATATGGAGGCCAACAGGAACGGGAAACAGCTCTTGGATTTCTGTGCCAGTATGAGCTTAGTAATCACAAACTCCTTTTTTAAACATAAGAACATTCACCGGTTAAGAATGATTTTGAAGTAATAGGTTTAACATCAGAAGAGGCACCAATGTTAGCACTGAATAGGGGATAATGGAGGAACTGTATAAGGGGGGCCATGCTCCAGACTGAACGCTGAAAGGCATAATCAGTCTTAAATGATGATGATGATGATGGTGATGAACCCGTAAGTGAATTTCCAAGTCCTCGACAACATTTTTAACTAACGTTACAGTTGTTGTGTCAAGAGTCGTAAGGTCTCTTACTATCTTTAATATGTATCTGAAAGTGTGGGAAAGTCATGCAGTAATCTGTTTGTCGAACTTCAGGCTGTAGATATGGATCTAAGTGACAAAAACTGAGCATATCAGTCTTTTAATCGAAATTCTGTGATAAGACTTATGACACATAGTTCTGAAACCCTTTCCAGGATTTCAGGGTTACCGATTTATACTGTCTTAACTGATGAGCATGTTATCTAGAGGCTAACTGAAGTTCGTACATATGCCTTATTCGCATAGGGAAGTCGTAAGCACTCTTTCTGACCCCCTACCTGCGAGTTTTGCGACGGTTCAACTTATCAAGCTTTTCTCCTGCGCTGTCTGCCAATAGAATGTCATCGGCAGGGTCGCAGTATTGCTCTTATACTCTGATAACGAAGAACATTGGCCAACGTACTGGAACTTACTATTCGTAATGGAAGTTACGTTAATGCTGCATTACTTGCCAGATTGGAATCTTACCGGACCGGCGCTCGTTCCACAATTTTTATCTCTCTCAGGGAGCGTTATTGCCTATTCAAGCTCTGAAAAGCCCAGTCAACTTTACCTGGTAAACTGAGACCCAAGTAGCAGCAAACAGAAGTTGCAAGCCGGATAGTGAGACATTTAGGAATGAAGCATGTCTTACAGTGTCCAGTCACATTAATGTGACTACCTGTCAAAAACCTGAACAACGACAGTTTGGACCACTGCAAGACGTGCATGAAAAGAGTCAATGCCGACTCCAGTGCAGTGGCTAGCTGCGCTAGGGGTCTCGGTTGAGGATCCGTGGCGTGAACAGCCCGATCGAAGTGGTCCCACAGATTCTAAATTGGGCTTAAATCCAGGGAGTTCGGTAATCTCATCCTGGAGTTCTTCGACCACTCACGTACACTACGAGCTGTTGGACACTTTGCATCGTTCTGCTGGCAAACAAGATGGTACCGGGAAGAAACAAACTTCATGTAGGGGAGGACATGGTTCCCAAGGACAGATGCCTACATTTGTTGACCCATTGTACATTCTATAACGACGAGATTACCCAGGGAATGCGACGAAAACATTACCCATACCCTAACGCTTCCACCTCCAGCCTGGACCCTTCCGATGACTGTTTCAGGATGTTTGTTTCCAGGCGTTTCACACTGTGCATCCCAAAAGCCATCTGTCTGATGGAACATAAAACGTGATTCATCTGAAAAGACAACCTGTTGCCACTCGTTGGACGTCCAGTTCTGGTAAAGGCGTGCAAATTGCAGCCCTCGTAGCCGACGAACAGCACTCATGGACCGGCGACTGCTGCGGAGGTCCATATGCAGCAGCGATCACTGGACAGTCGTTGAGGTACACTGTTGGTAACCCCTTGGTTCATCTGAGCTACCAGTAGCTCAAGAGTTGTACGTCTGTTCGCCCCTACACATCTTCGCAGCAGTCGTTCACCTCTGTAATCTATGAGCTGTGGGCACCAGTTGCCTCAGCGCCGGTTTTGGATAGCACCGTTTTACTGTGCACGGTACTCCTCAACCACGATATTAATGCATTTTACCGATACCGGAAACACGGGGTAACGTTACATTAAACAGGTACTACGAAATTAAGCAAAATGCATCGCACTTGCAATGCTTTGAGGACGGTTGAATAAACTCTAATCAAAAGTGTTTTGCATCACCTCGGTTCCGAGAGTTCCGGAACATGTACAGAAAATTGGAACAAAGATCAACATAATCACCATTTCTGCCCTTTTTATAGCTCATGAAAACCACACATTGCATGTTGTACCAACATACAACGAGACCCTCAGAGGTGGTGATCCAGATCGCTGTACATACCGGTACCTCTAATACCCAGTAGCACGTCCTCTTGCATTGTTGCACATGCCTGTATTCATCCTGGCATACCACCCACAAGTTCATCAAGGCACTGTTGGTCCGTATTGTCCCACTCCTCAACGGCATTTCGGCTTAGATCCTTCAGAATGGTTAGTGGTTCACGTCGTCCATAAACAGCCCATTTTAAACTATCCCAGACATGTTCGTTAGGGTTCATGTCTGAAGAACATTCTGGTCTCTCTAGTCGAGCGATGTTGTTATGCTGAAGGATAGTGGTGCGAAATGTCGTTCATGAAGACGAATGCCTGGCCAATATGCTGCCGATATGGTTGCGCTACCGGTCGGAGGATGGCATTCACGTATCGTATAGCCGTTACGGCGCCTTCCATGACCACCAGCGGCGTAAGTCGGCCACACATAATGCCACCCCAAAACAGCAGGGAACCTACACCTTGCTGCACTCGCTGGACAGTGCGTCTAAGGCGTTCAACCTGACCAGGTTGCCTCCAAACACGTCTCCGACGCCGCGCGGGGTAGCCGCGCAGTCTGTGGCGTCTTGTCACGGTTCGTGTGGCTCTCCCCGTCGGAGTTTCGAGTCCTTCCTCGAGCATGAGTGTGTGTGTTGTCAATAGCGTCAGTTTAAGTTATATTAAGTAGTGTGTAGGCTTGGAGACCGATGACCTCAGCAGTTTGGTCCCATACGACCTTACCACAAATTTCCAACCACATCTCCGACGATTGTCTGGTTGAAGGCATATGCGCCACTCACAGGTGAAGGGAATGTGATGCCAATTCTGAGCGGTCCATTCGGCATGTTGTTGGGCCCATCTGTACCGCGGTGCAAATATGGACCTCTCCACGGACGCAGGAAGTGAAGTTGCGCATCATGCAGCCTATTACGCACAGTTTAGTGGTAACACGACGTCCTGTGAGTGCACGAAAAGCATTATCCAACATGGTGGCGTTGCTGTCAGGGTTCCTCCGAGCCATAATCCATTGGTAACTGTCATGCACTGCAGTATTAGCCCTTGGGCGGTCTGACCGAGGGATGTGATCGACAGCTCCTGTCTCTCTGTATCTCCTCCATGTCCGAACAACATCGCTTTGGTTCACTCCGAGACGCCTGGACACTTCCCTTGTTGAGAGCCCTTCCTGGCACAAAGTAACAATGCGGACGCGATCGAACCGCGGTATTGTCCATGTAGGCATGGTTGAATTACAGACAACACGAGCCGTTACCTCCTTCGTGGTGGAACGGCTGGAAACGATCGGCTGTCGGACCCTCTCCGTCTAATAGGCGCTGCTCATGTATGGTTGTTTACGTATTTGGGCGTATGTAGTGACACCTCTGAACAGTCAAAGGGACTGTGTCTGTGATACAATATCCAGAGTCAACGTCTGTCTTCAGGAGTTCTGGAAACCGGAGTGATGCAAAACTTTTTTTGATGTGTGTATTATCTATCACCCCCGATGACGGACTGACTCACAGTAAGCCTACCGACTTCCGGAATAGTATTGTGGTTGACTAATATACTTTACCACGGTGGAAAGCAAGCAGTTTACAGTCTTGGCCGTTTCGAAAATGCTTCCACCCTTGTCCCGAAAGCCAATATTTATTCTTTTTTGGATGTCAGATAATTCGTTCCGTTTCCGCATTACGACAACAATCACACTGTTTGCCGCGTTTGCTGCCACCAACCGTCTGGGAGTGGTTCAAATGGTTCAAATGGCTCTGAGCACTATGGGACTCAACTGCTGTGATCATAAGTCCCCTAGAACTTAGAACTACTTAAACCTAACTAACCTAAGGACATCACACACATCCATGCCTGAGGCAGGATTCGAACCTGCGACTGTAGCGGTCGTGCGGTTCCAGACTGTAGCGCCTTTAACCGCTCGGCCACTTCGGCCGGTTGGGAGTGGTTACTGCACAATGACGCTGAACGTAGGTGGTGGTCACATTAACGTGACTTGACCCTGCAGAATCACACTCACGATGCAATTCCCGAATTGGCGTGCAGAACACGTAAGTCTATACACTATGCTGTCTGCACAGCAGCATACCCAAGAACAATCTGCTACCTATGCACCGAGGACGTAAGGTAATCCTTGATTCCAATAATCTAAATTTGTCCGAGATCTTTGTAGTTTCAATCAAAATACGGGATTGTCACGAATTAACAGTTAGCATCATTAACATGTATGCGAATGTACGAACCCTCTTGATTTTATCATGTTCCGTAATATGTTGCCGTGCCAGTTGATATCTTAAGCTGTAAGGATGTGAATCACCATCTCGCATGCTGCTAAGAAAAAGCCTTAATTTTTAGAGCTGAGCAAGTTCACCCAACATCAACAGGTGACAAGTAATGTTTTTCGACTTGCTCGTAATACTGATTTGCAGCACAGATAACGTCGTAGTTTTACGTGGAATTCCTATCATGCAGGCGTTTTTAGGGTAGGAAAAAAAAGAATTACAAGAGGTAAAATTTGCGTAATTTAATTGGAATAGAATTTTTCGGAACTTCTCAAGTGCACTTACGTCACTGAAGGTGCCCATGTGTAAGCAGGTACATTATCTTTGCGCAAGACCACTTATTTTTTCGCTAATCTTGACCACTTCAGCTTCAATCCTGTAATAAAGTGATTAATTATCATTTTTTATATCTTCTGTTTGTTCCTTTGTCGCAGACTTGATTATTATTTTCTTGGAGATGTTATCCCGCTGTGTAACTAAATTAAAAGATCTTTGTTTTGTGTCATACGCGTTTTTTAGTCATCTTCAGTGACGTGTACAACATCTCTATTTTATATATATAATAATGACGTTTATACGATATGTCACTACAATACAGTTTCTTGTTCTTCTTTTGTGCTAGGTGTGAAACATCTTACAACACAAGTTTGATGCGGTTAAAATACCATCGGTATGCACCAAGCAGCATGTGATACCTAATATTTTCCGATAAGTTGCGCATAGAAACGATAATCTTCGGGGGCTCATGTCTCAGTTCCCGAGATTCTGATCTCGAACAACCTTGAAAATTTTCTTGATCTTTATCCGTTTCCGATAGAGGTGTTCAGAATTACACTACTTGCTAACACGTGAAATAGGTATGTAAAATCCGGTGTGGGGCGAAAACGTAAATTGACGTAGCACGAGAAATTTGCTGTGAAATGTCTCCGTTTTTATCACAATGGTTCTGGTAACGCCATGTTGTAGTACTGAAGCACGTCGAAAATTTCTGTGAGGATAAACTGTTGTCTGAGCTCTAAAATTAATTTTGCGTTACTGACTCATACAATTCTTTTCATATCAGTGACATGTCCTGCTGTGGCAGGGGAAAGAAGGGAACCAGATGCAGAATGTTCTTATCGAAGTACAAAAAAGGCGACTGTACTCCTGGTTGAAAAACTCCGACTGAAAAGTAGGGTATCAGCTGCCTCATTCTGCCTTAACGAGCATCTTTAAAAATTTTGGTTTCCATTAATATTCGTGCGTTTCTTCTAAGAGAGAAGGGGACAGTGACAATGGGAAGGAGGGGGGAAAAGTAATAAATGCTGGAAGGTAGTAGACAGTGGTTGTGTACAGAAAGAGGGAAAGAGAGGGATAAATCAAATGGTTCAAATGGCTCTGAGCACTATGGGACTCAACATCTTAGGTCATAAGTCCCCTAGAACTTAGAACTACTTAAACCTAACTAACCTAAGGACATCACACACACCCATGCCCGAGGCAGGATTTGAACCTGCGACCGTAGCATTCCCGCGGTTCCGGACTGCAGCGCCAGAACAGCACAGCCACCGCGGCCGGCAGAGAGAGACACAGTGGCAGCGGAACAAAGTAATAGTCACTGAACAGTGCTAGGGCAAGAGTGAAGGAGACAGTGCCTGTGGAACAGGAATAAAGAGAAAATGAGAGCCAGCGATAATGAGAGCAGCGTCTTTGACAATGGCGAGGAGAAGAGAGAGATAGTGACAGTGAGAATAGACAGCAGCAGTGGGAAGGAAATAATGAGATAGTAGCCGTAAGAGATACACTATGTGATCAAAAGTATCCGGACACCAGGCTCAAAATGACTTACAAGTTCGTGGTGCCCTCCATCGGTAATGCTGGAATTCGGTACGGTGTTGGCTCACCCTTAGCCTTGATTACTGCTTTCACTTTCGCAGGCATACGTTCAAACAGGTGCTGGGGAGTGGCAGCCCATTCTTCACCGAGTGCTGCACTGAGGAGAAGTATTGATGTCGGTCGGTAGGCCAGGCACGAAGTCGGCGTTCCAAAACATCCCAAAGGTGTTCTATAGGATCCAGGTCAGGACTCTGTGCAGGCCCGTCCATTACGGGGATGATATTATCGTGTAACCAATCCGCCACATGCCGTACATTATGAACAGGTGCTCGATCGTATTGAAAGATGCAATCGCCATCCCCGAATTGCTCTTCAACAGTGGAAAGCAAGAAGGTGCTTTAAACATCAATGTAGGCCTGTGCTGTGATTGTGCCACGCAAAACAACAAGGGTCGCAAGCCCCCTCCATGAAAAACATGACCACACCATAACACCACCACCTCCGAATTTTAATGTTGGCACTACACACGCTGGCAGATAACGTTCACCGGGTATTTACCATACCCACACCCTGCCATCGGATCGCCACATTGTGTTTCGTGATTCGTCACTGCACACAACGTTTTTCCAATGTTCAATCGTCCAATGTTTACGTTCCATACACCAAGCGAGGCGTCGTTTGGCATTTAGCAGCGTGATGTGTGGCTGATGAGGAGCCGCTCGACCATGAAACCCAAGTTTTCTCACCTCCCGCCTAATTGTCATAGTACTTGCAGTGAACCCTGATACAGTTTGGAAATCACGTGTGATGATCTGGACGGATGTCTGCCTATTACACATTACGACCCTCTTCAACTGTCGGCGGTCTCTGTCAGTGGAGACGAGGTCAGCTTGTACGCTTTTTGGCTGTACGTGTCCCCTCACGTTTCCACTTCACTATCATATCGGAAACAGTTGACCTAGGGATGTTTAGGAGTGTGGAAATCTCGCGTACAGACTTATGATACAAGTGACACTCAATTACCAGACCAGGTTCGAAGTCCATGAGTTCCGCGGAGCGCCCCATTCTGCTCCCTCACGATGTCTATTGACTACCGAGGTCGCTATGGAGTACCTGGCAGTAGGTGGCAGCACGATGCACCTAATATAAAAAACGTATGTTTTTAGGGGTGTCCGGATACTTTTGTTCACATAGTGCTGCAAGAGGGAGACAGTGGCAGTGAGAGGAGACAGTAGTAGAAGAACAGAACGAAAAAGACCATTCTGTGACACAGGAGACATTGGCAGTTAGACAAACACAAGGAGATAATGACAATATGTTGGGCTAAAAGAGTGAGTGAAAATTGGCAATGGGAGTGGGCCGCTTTGAGTGGCTTACAGCGATAGCCTGGTGGGTGTGAGCGAATTGTAGTTGGGAGAGCTTGTGACAGTGAGATGTGAGTTGCATATTGGTTCAAATGGCTCTGAGCACTATGGGACTCAACAGCTGAGGTCATCAGTTCCCTAGAACTTAGAACTACTTAAACCGAACTAACCTAAGGACATCACACACATCCCTGCCCGAGGCAGGATTCGAACCTGCGACCGTAGCAGTCACGCGGTTCCGGACTGAAGTGCCTAGAACCGCAAGGCCACCGCGGCCGGCTGTTGCATATTAAAAAGACCGGATGTATGTTCACATGCCAGATTTTTGGGAAGATTTATGAAGCTGCTTAGTAAGATAGAATGTGGCACACCTCTCTTCAGTCAGAGTCTTTTAAACAGGAGCATATCAGCTCTTTTTCTGCTCTAATGGGAGCGACACATATGAATTAATGTGCTCGCAAATCTTAAATAGAACCAAATCCTAAAAAGAAGTGAAATGCGAGTGGCGTAGATACATCACATCTTCAAGAATATAGATGCAACTAAGGAACGATGGAAAGTATAAAAAATTTTTTGTTATTGTTTTGTTAGTTAATGACTAAATGAAGGCTATTTGTTTGTCAACCTTACGTATTTTGCATATTTTATTTGAGCATTCTCAGTTTTCTTATAGACTAATGGAACAAAACATTATGAGCACCAGCTTAACATCGTGTTGTTCCACCTTTGGAACGGAATAGAGCAGCGTGTGTGCGTAGTATGGACTGGCCATGTCCTCGGTAGGTTTCGGGATGTATGTAGTACCAGAGGTCTATGCGCAGTCCTTTAAATTATGGGCCGGGAGCTCAAACTCTCTTTCCTAAACGGTACAGCCTCAAAACAAGTTCCAGTAACCTCCATATTAAACAAAGCCGCTAAAAGTACAAAAGTGAAACCGCTCTCAACGAATGCTCAGAACTGCGTTACTCTGAGCCGTAGGAATAACGTTGCTGGGTTTTCTCTGTTGGGCAACCACTGATGGACGCTTCCAGCCGTTGAGGACGAACTTCTGCGCGATGTCTACAGTCCTGGCAGGTGTCACTACCTAAAGCGGCCCTTCTCGTCTATGCCTCAGAACTTCATTAGCGTCGGGCCGAATGATGATGCTGATGATGATATTTGGTTTGTGGGGTTCTCAACTGCGCGGTCATCAGCGCCAGTACAAATTCCCAATTTTTGCACAGTCCAATCTAGCCACTGTCACGAATGGTGATGATGAAATGATGAAGACAACACAATCACCCAATTCTCTGGGCAGAGAAAAATCCCCAACCCGCCTGGGAATCGGGCCCTGGACCTTGTGATCCAGAGGCAACAACGCTAGCCACTAGACCGCGAGCTGCGGACTTGGGTCGAGTTAAGACACACTCGCAGTCGTGGCCAGAACCCAGTTACTCTTAAGCCTTCGTCACATGGGACGTGGCAGCTGATGTTAGCGTGGACGTGGACTGGAAGTCCAATGTCACGAGACACAGCGCCGTCGCCACATGGGACTAGCTGATTAACGTTAGCCGGCCGCGGCGGTCTAGCGGTTCTGGCGCTGCAGTCCGGAACCGCGGGACTGCTACGGTCGCAGGTTCGAATCCTGCCTCGGGCATGGGTGTGTGTGATGTCCTTAGGTTGGTTAGGTTTAAGTAGTTCTAAGTTCTAGGGGACTTATGACCTAAGATGTTGAGTCCCATAATGCTCAGAGCCATTTGAACCATTTGATTAACGTTATTTTGCCCTCTCGGCGCTCTCTGGCGGCAGTTGTCGGCTTTATTTGGCTCACGAACCACACAGTCTGTTCACGAAAATGGGCGCATGTAAAACGTCTACATTAGCTCTACTGAAACGCGTTTCCACCCTTGTCGATATGGTACTGATGTTCTACCTGTAGCATCCATAAATAAAAACTGCAGTACTCATGAACTTGTAATATGAGACAAAAAGGAAAGGAACATGTGCTGTCGTTAAGGACACCACTTTATAAATGTTTACAAAACTGAACAAATTCACTCCTGACATTTACATAACATCAAATATTACAAAAATTCTTTCTAATAGTTTAAGGATGTCCTGGAAGCTTTTAGAAAACGTGAAGACAGATGTCCTGAAAGCTTTTAGAGAACGTGAAGACAAAAAATCTAGACACTGCGGAAAACGAACCTGCTAGCTACTGTTTCGTAACATTGCGTCCCTATCAACAATCTTCAATGCTGCCTTTGGTAACATGCGAGTTATACCATGAAAATAATTGAATACCAAAATTCTGTAACCACCAGTATGATGTTTCCCGTCACTTTATTGCAACTGGTCATACTAATAACGATGCGTTCTCGACAGATTCAATGTGTCGGTGTTTAGAAATACCATATATTCCCCAAGTGTGTTATAGCATAAAACCCATCAACTCAGCACGTCAAATACAGACGGCGTATCGCAAGTTCTGCTTGTGACGTAAAGAGCGTTCTGCTTCGTGTTAATTCTGCTTGTCAGAACTTACTTCGTGTTTTATGTGACGGAATGTCTCGTCAACGTGAAATAGCAGGAAGTGACCGTCAGAGAACTCGAAGACAGTCATGTCAACGTTAGCTAACTCGTCACGTGTGAGGCCAAATTACTTGATTAACTACTGTATAGACTTCCTTGGAACAGTTTACTGGCGAACCCAGATTTAATCTCTGCATTGCTACACGTATGATGTCAGTCCACAAGTGTCGCTATCCCGTTTAGACTCGCCAGATTAAGTTAAAATATTCTGATTAAATATTATTTCAGCTTGGGGCGATTAACTGCCCTGAAGAGGACCTCTGCAAGTCGGTCGAAACGTCGTTGACTTAGTTGTTTTAGGTTTTTATAATGATGCGCTCTACTATCCAGAATTATTTTGTACTAAACGACACTGGTGGTGGAAGCCTAAGAACTTATATCAGAGTGAAAATAGACACTTTTCCTACACCACTTCTAACTGCCCTGTAGAAATCCAACTACTTGCAAAAGTCTCTCTGACCCGATCTCTGGACTGGAAAACGAGCAGTGAAAAATGTCACACCATCTCAGACTGGTTTGTCTGCTCTCCTGATTACAGGCTCCTCTATAAACAAAACAGTACAAGCAGTCTAAAGACAAAAAGGTGAAGAATAGCAGAAAAATGTCATACTTCAAATTTTCACGAGAACAAATGTAGAATATTGGCTTCTATGGAACCTCAGTACGTCCACTCCGTTCACCAAAACGCTACCGGCCCATTAGCTACTTATTCATATGTGATATGTATTTGCAGTTGCGAATATGTACAATTTCCAGCTGTTTAATGGAATAACGACACTGAAAATTTGTGCCCGACTGATATTCGAAACCAGATTTCCTGATTATCGCGAGCGATCGCCGTAACGTCTTTGGCTATTCTAGCAACTTCAAGGTCAGACCCAAACTTCCGTATATCGTCGCCTATCTGCCCCTAGCTACTTGGCTCCACGACGCGATGTAAACCTCTGCTCGCTCATCAAGGCACACCCCTGCTCGCCAAAACAGGAAAACCCTGAGCCCTCTACACATGTGCACAGGAACTCCAATTCCATCTCTTTCAGTTTTCTGGAGAAGAAGAACAACTTGTTTCATCTCTGAGGATTACTCACTCCCGACTTCATATTCAAAACACTTTTGCAACCTCCACAGCCAATTTAAAAGGATCAGACCGGCCCGTCCTCTCCGGACAGGACAGAAACTCCCTTCCTCCAGGCCCAGAAAACTGGCCCTCACCTGCAAGACAGCCACAGAATAGGGACACGGGCGCCGCCAGAGGAATGGTTATGTTATACGCATAGGCTGATCTACCTTTCTGGCCATTAATTTTATGTGGTCATTCCATATGTATACTCCCACATATTTAATGGTTATTGTTGCTTCCAGTGATCGTTCAGCAGTAGTCATAAAGTGAAATGACTACTCGCCTATTTATACGCACCACATTACATTTGTTTATGTTGAGGGTTAACTCCCAATCCCTGCACCAAGTGTCGATCCGCTGAGGGTCCTCCTGCGTTTCTCTAGAATTTTCTTGCGTTTGTGACATCTCTGTACAGACCGCCATCACCTTCGAGCAGCCTCATGGAGCTTTCGATCTTATCCACTAGCCCATTTATGTATATAGGGTGGTCCATTGATAGTGACCCGGCCAAATATCTCACGAAATAAATATCAAACCAAAAAACTACAAAGAACGAAACTCGTCTAGCTTGAAGGGGGAAACCAGATGGCGCTATGGTTGGCCCGCTAGATGGCGCTGTCATAGGTCAAACGGATATCAACTGCGTTTTTTAAAATAGAAACCACCTTTTTTATTACATATCCGTGTATTACGTAAAGAAATATGAATGTTTTAGTTGGACCACTTTTTTCGCTTTGTGATAGATGGCGCTGTAATAGTCACAAACGTATAAGTACGTGGTATCACGTAACATTCGGTCAGTGCGGACGGCATTTGCTTCGTGATACATTACCCGTGTTAAAATGGACCATTTACCAATTGCAGAAAAGGTCGATATCGTGTTGATGTATGGCTAATGTGATCAAAATGCCCAACGGGCGTGTGATACGAATGCTGCTCGGTATCCTGGACGACATCATCCAGGTGTCCGGACCGTTCGCCGGATAGTTACGTTATTTAAGGAAACAGGAAGTGTTCAGCCACATGTGAAACGTCAAGCACGACCTGCAACCAATGATGATGCCCAAGTAGGTGTTTTAGCTGCTGTCACGGCTAATCCGTACATCAGTAGCACACAAAATGCGCGAGAATCGGGAATATCAAAAACGTCGGTGTTGAGAATGCTACATCAACATCGATTGCACCCGTACCATATTTCTATGCACCAGCCACTGTGCTCAAGAGAAATTACGCGACGATGACAGATTTTTTGCATGCGTTCTATTTAGCGACGAAGTGTCATTCACCAACAGCGGTAAGGTAAACCGGCATAATATGTACTATTGGGCAACGGAAAATCCACGATGGCTGCGACAAGTGGAACATCAGCGACTTTGACGGGTTAATGTATGGTGCGGCATTATGGGAGGAAGGATACTTGGCCCCCATTTTATCGATGGCAATCTAGACGGTGCAATGTATGCTGATTTCCTACGTAATGTTCTACCGGTGTTACTACAATATGTTTCACTGCATGACAGAATGGCGATGTACTCCCAACAAATGGATGTGCGGCACATAGCTCGCGTGCGGTTGAAGGGGTGTTGAATAGCATATTTGTTGACAGGTGGATTGGTCGTCGAAGCATCATACCATGGTCCGCCCGTTCACCGGATCTGACGTCCCCGGATTTCTTTCTCTGGGGAAAGTTGAAGTAGATTTACTATCGTGATCCACCGACAACGCCTGACAACATGCGTCAGCGCATTGTCAATGCATGTGCGAACATTACGGAAGGCGAACTACTCGCTGTATTGCCAAATGCATTGAGGTTGACGGACATCATTTTGAGCATTTATTGCATTAATGTGGTATTTACAGGTAATCACGTTGTAACAGCATGCGTTGTCAGGAATGATAAGTTCACAAAGGTACATGTATCACATTGGAACAACCGAAATAAAATGTTCAAACGTACCTATGTTCTGTATTTTAATTGAAAAAACGTACCTGTTACCAACTGTTCGTCTAAAATTGTGAGCCTTATGTTTGTGACTATTACAGCGCGATCTAACACAAAGCGAAAAGAGTGGTCCAACTAAAACATTCATATTTCTTTACATACTACACGAATATGTAATAAAAAATGGGGGTTCCTATTTATAAAAACGCAGTTGATATCCGTCTGACCTATGGCAGCGCCATCTAGCGGGCTAACCATAGCGCCATCTGGTTTCCCCCTTCAAGCTAGACAAGTTTCGTTCTTTGTAGTTTTTTCGTTTGTCGCTTATTTCGTGAGATTTTTGGCCCGGTCACGATCATTGGAACACCCTGTATACCATGAGCAATAATGGTCCTCCTTTGGGGTACGCCCAGACTTACAGTTTGAGTCAAAAAGGACTTTACAGCTATGGAGTGATATAGAAATATATGGAGGTAGCTTACAGAATCGAAAGATGTGTCATTTTCTAGGAAACAACCTCAAGTTGATTCTCGTAGTGCATCAGTACTTCATTCCGTCACCAGAAGCGGCAGCGTCGTGCGCAGTTAAAATGGCTACTTCCACTGGTGCATAGCGTGCTCGCTGTATGTCTTGGTGTCAGCTCTGCAGGAACTGATTGGCGTAAATTTTGCACCTAATACGCTTAAGAACCTCCAAGCACGCCTAAAATTTACTCTTGGCACTAGAACTTTGTTGAAACGAGTTTCCTCGATAATCGCTTCTCAAGTCGGTGAACTGGCCGTGAAGGGCCAATCGCATGACCAACTCGCTCTCCCATACTTCACACCACCGGATTTCTTTCTCTGGGGTTTCATTAAAGAACGTGTGAATGTTCCTCTCCTACCAAACAATTTATTTGACTGAAAAATCGTATATACGCTGCCACTGCACAAGTGTGGGAAGAAACTGGTTACCAGTGAGATGTTTGGAGCATCACAAATGGTAGTCACCTCGAACCAAAATGACACTTGACACTTTATGTCAAATTTGAGGTTATTTGCTACAAAATGACATATCTTCTGACTCTGTAAGTCATCTCAATAAATTTCTATATCATTTCAAAGTTATAAAGTCCTTTTCGACTCACCCTGTACTTTTACGTCTGACCATTTCTCTCCGTTGAAATGACTGTTGCCGTACGTGAGTTGTTGCTGCACGATCGAGTTGTTGTTGCAGAAGTGCTTGGACTGATGTATTTCCCGCATCCGGAAGCTTGCATCATCATCATCATCATCATCATCATCCTCACATCCACGGGTTAGGTTAACTGCCTGTTCCATCTTCAAAGGTTATGGTTGAGGCCATCTCATCTTGGGCCAACTTGGGTTTCGTCTTCTTCTTGGCCTCTGTCTCTACAGTTATTTCGTCAGTATCTCTTCTGCCATTCTGCTCACATGCTCTTTATACTTGTTTCTACATTTCTCTATTCTTTTGTTTATCCCTCAGTATTTAGTTATTCTCCAATTTGTTCATACCCAAACCTGTCTTGGTGCGGGCAACCAATCACTCTTCTTAGAAATGTCTGCCTGTACTTTGCTCTTATCTCTCTTTGTCAGAATCTAGGCTTTCACTCCCGTGCAGCAGTTGCGTCACAGCCCTACTTTTACCAGAATAAAAAATACTCCTGATATAGTACCAAAAAAGGCGAATGTGTCATGGGCAGCGTCAGCGATGTAGAGGAAGTAAACTATCTTTTCGAATTATCTGGCAGCTTCAAAGACATTTAAAACAAAACATCTTCACATATTCGCGCTTTTTTGCTTGTTAGTATTAGTACCAATCTCATGTAATATAATGCATCGTGTCAAGTAAATTAACTTGATACATGTATTCATGTCCTATGACATGACACATGCAGTCATGTCATTTAATATCGCGTTCGTCATGTCATGCAGTATGACATAATGTGTCATTAAAATTTAGGTTGCATGCTCCCCAAATAAAGGATAACGCCTATTATAGATACGCCCACACTCTCAGGTACTTCCTGTTGTAGGCGCATCCCACTCTCTAGAAGCACATAAATCTGTGTCTATTTTTCTTACATCCGTCACCATACATGTTACAGGGGGGTGGGTTTGGGGATAAACGGTCACTTACGCAAAAATGTCACCCCCCCCCCCCACAAACAGAAATTATAAAATTGTTTTAGCACTCCCCCTTCCCCCCCCCCCCCGCCCCCAAGGAACAATTCCACCCCTAGACATCTTATCTCCCCAGAAAAACTTTTTAGCTATTACGTATATACTCTTCAGCCATATGGCATTTTGCATCGTTTACTATGGTTGACGAATCTTCCGGATTTTGGACTTAGGATCAGGGAACTTAGTTTGTATACCGTATTGCAAGATCCAGCTGTGCCAAAACCTTGCGGCTAAAAGAGCTCACTGTGCTGGGGAAGTAGGAGTAACGTGTAAAAAAGCGCGAAAATGGGTTTTTCGATTTAAATGTCTTTGAAGGTGCCAGGGGTCGGATAATTAGTTCCCTTCTTCTACATCCCAAACTGTGCTCAGAACATATTCGCTTTTTTGTGCTACGATAGGGCCAGTTTTTATTCTGGTTCTCGACTTTTACTCTACCATAATTTGGCAACAGGCATGCAAGTTTGGCAACAGGCGTAGATTTTGTTTTTGTCGAGGACTGATCCGGCAAGGTTTCTTTGTTGTCTTTTGAGCAATGTTGCTTATATCGTGGTAACGGATAAAGCTTTCATAAAACAACAGGATGAACATTAATTACACATACTTGTCTACCTTCTTACAAAATTTTAATCGGTGTGTACAGCTCTGGAAATGTAAGTGGGGCGCGTAAAAGAACTCACGGAAAACGTTTTTTTTCTTTTCGTATAAAATCCGAATGAAACTAGATTTTTGAAAGCGAGTTTTCAATTTTATCGTAGGAATGCATTTTTTATTTACTTTATTCACTTTAAATTGTTTCTGCGAATCGATTTAATGTAGTAACGTATCGTACGTGCTACATGTAGCTCGGCTTGAAACCATCGAATCACAAAAACAGATAAATATTATTCGATAAAAAAAATTCGTTTTGACTTTATCTATTTATCTGTCTTCGTGCAAAGTTTGATCCAATTCGCACAAGTTTGAAGTATAGAAGCTGCGTGCTTGTGAAAGCTCCCAGTAAAACTTTTTTTTATTTAACTGCCACGTTTAGCTCGACTTTAAATGATCGTTTCTCGACAACGGCTAGTAATTATTGGATAAAAAAATTCGTTTTGGTTTTATCCGTATACCTACCTTAGTGCAAAGTTTGAACCGATTCGCACAAGTTTAATGTATAGTAGTGGCGCGCTTCAGAAACCTCCCAGAAAAAGATGTTTTTTGCATGTTTTTGCACGTAAAATCCGAAGGGGCACATAGAAATGGTGTCTTTAGCTGAGCATTAATTTCAGCCCAATTAAAATCTTTTGCAAAAGGGATTAATCGATTCGCAGAATCTGCCTGAGAGCCAGATCCGGTTCGTCGTTCAAATCTTGCTTAATATGCTGTGACGTAGTTGCAGTAAGACAGTTCTTCGAAGGGCGACACAAATGGCCGATGGTCCGAGGTAAACCAAAAGCTTCTCACTCCACGTTCCTAACTGAAATAGGAACGGAGCACCAGGGCCCCCCCAAACCGCGATTCTGCGCGCTGCCTTCTCAGACTTATTTTTTCAGCACTATCTGAAATTCTTGCAGTGTTTTAATAATTATTTTAGTGTCTGTGTTTCGGATAACTTCGTTTCTTTAGTATGCTCCTAGTATTTGCCTATGTACACGACAAAGGCTTTTGCGTAATCTGTAAAGGCTGTATGCAGTCCATACTAACTTCGCACCTTTTCTCTATTAACTGTTTTATAATAAATACGTTATCTGCACAAGTCCTTTTCTTCTGGAAACCATACTCTTCTTATAAAAAGAGAGTTTCACTTAAAGCCTGTAGTCTCTTGTTAATAATTATAGGCTACTTCCGCCAAAAGTGTTCCTCCATAATTATCACAGTTATTCCGTTTTCCTCTTTTTTATAAAGAGGAATGTCAATTTCATTCTTCCACGACCTTATATTTGTCCATTCTTTCAGCACATGTTAAACAGAAGGAACATTCTTAAATTTATCAAGGTACCACTGTATTTTTATACCTCAGCGTTTATTCCGTCCTTCCCGGTCCCCGGTCGCCTATCTATTTTTTATTCTTGACAGAAGCTCATCACATCCTTCATGTGTCAAAATATCACCCGAACACGGATGGTCTGTGACTTCATCTACTGATACGACCCTGTTTTACTGTACCATAAGTACCGGGCTTTCTCCCCTAGAGCGGTTGACTTGCCTACGCCTGTAGAGCTCACCAGGCCCTGATTTTCTGTCGAGGTTTACTCCCTTGGCTCTTCAAGGCTAGTTTGCCTCTACACCAGCACCGCTGTATGGCGATTTTTGTCTCCGTAGTTGCTACCGCCAGTGTCTTCATTAAACGGAAAGGGTGTGAAATAAGGAGTGAGTAGGAAACAGAAATGAGGAAGGTGTGTGTTTGTGAGAGACGATGTGTCTGGCTCTCCTGCTAAGACCAACCCGGCTAGGCTAGACCAACAGCAGCTACTCTACTGCCGTTAAGGCTATCAGCTTCATCAGGCCACAAACTCTCCCGCCCACACGGACACTGCTACGATAAAGCATTGCCACCTGGGAGAGATCCAGAAGCTTGTCCAAGCTCAGTCTCAAAAGTCGTAGAAGGCAACAAATCTTTAGCCTGTGGGCTTACATGACTTTTGTAGAGTCCAAATTCATTTGGAAGCGGTGTACATCACCCGACCTTGACAGGTCTGGGCGATTTGTCAACCCAAAATGTCAGAACGTTGGGCGTGGGGTAGGGGAGGGGGGAGTGGGGACGTAGTGGTAACAGAGCCATTCCGTGATGCGGACGCAGCGAGCAGCTCGGGTTTCCCGGTTTGGCGTGCTGCCTGCGGTTCTGCAAACGCACAGAGCGCTGCCAAATTAGCAGCCCAGCCGGCCTTACATCACTTCCTGCACTCGTCCTCACAGCTGCCCGGCCGTCCGCCGTCCCATTTGTGTTTGTGAGAGCACTGATTGTTAGATTTTGTGTCTTACTACTTAGCTTCTTGATCAGGTTTCTTAAACTGTATTCTGCGGAACCCTGATATGCCTTGGAGACCCCTCACCGTTTCCGCGGAACGTATGTGTGTGTGTCCGGGAAATTAAAAAAAGTTGAATAACAACTAAGTTTTGCTTCCAGTCACTAATTTGGATTGTCTGCGTGAATGCAACACAGACAGCGCATAAAGTTGTATTTATCAGAGACCACACGGAAACCTGTAATGAATTTGATTCTTGCCCAAAATTAAAACATTAAAAGACGTTTGAGAAGAGCAAGAAGTCGAAATAGGAGAGATACTTATGGAAGTAGTTGTTCAGCACGTATTTTAAACGAACAGCAGAAATTTAAAGAAATGAATTGTGAGTTTCAAAAGAATACAAATCTTTTGTTGAACTAATATCTGATTTGTTGAAAGAAGCATATAAATTAATATTGTTATCGGAATTGTGATGCATTTTAAAATATGAATAACCTGAAACGTCCCTAAAGTCGTGTTGATACTTTAGCCAGCGCGAAACCAGTCGTGTGTTCAGAAATCAGTGAGTCCTTCACCATGTTAAAGAAACGCCACTGTAGTCCAAGATCTTTAATAAATAATTTTTTACTCCAACCCCACCATTCTTATTGTCTAAATTAGTAATCCAATATAAAAATTAATGAAAAAGGCATGCAGATCTGCCAGCCACACTTAATATAGTGTAAAGGTTTTAATGTGTGCAATGACTGAGTGTGATAAATGAATTGACAGTCTAGCATCAGCCTTTTGCATGATTAAATAACTTATTTGTAATACATTATTGTACATGAGGAGTAAACCGAATGAGGTAGCACTTTTTAAACAGAGAGGTCTTGTATTCTGGAGGGTGCAGGCTTCATTCTTCATCCAGCCTTTCTGATTTAGGTTTTCCGTGGTTTCCCTACATTATTTGACGCAAGTGCCAGGGTGGTTCCTACTGTAAAGCCAAAACTATCTGTCGCATACTTGTCATACTAGACCTATGAGTCGTCAAATGTCTGTGGATGTGAATTATTTTATTTCTGTTGTTCTTAAATTCGAACACCATGGCCGATATCTCTGGAAAAGATATCTACAAATAAATACAACAACAACAAAAGCTACTAATAGTACTGCTACTACTACAAGTGCCATATGCATCCTTTCATAGACGATGTCTTCCTCGATGGCGACGACATCTTCTAATAGATAACTGTTTTGTGTCACAAGGTCAGACCGAGCGAGGTGGCGCAGTGGTTAGCACACTGGACTCGCATTCGGAAGGACGACGGTTCAATCCCGTCTCCGGCCATCCTGATTTAAGTTTTCCGTGATTTCCCTAAATCGCTTCAGGCAAATGCCGGGATGGTTCCTTCGAAAGGGCACGGCCGATTTCCTTCCCCATCCTTCCCTCACCCGAGCTTGCGCTCCGTCTCTAATGACCTCGTTGTCGACGGGACGTTAAACACTAATATCCTCCTCCTCCTCACAAGGTCAGAATCGAGCCACATTGGTTTGAGCCGCGTGATAGTCTACTCATGCTGATGTCTTGGTCACCAAATTCTCGTGATCTGAACCTCATGGAACACATATCGGACGCTATCAGGCGCCACCTCCACTACCACAAACCACCAGTTCGTAACTTACACTAATTTCATAATCTGTGCTTAGACATCTGATGCAATATACCTCCTGAAACCAACGAAGGACTTGCTCAGTCCATGATACGTAGAATCGCTGCTGTATTGTGTTCCACAGGTGGCCCAACACGCTCTTATGCATGTAGCCGTAATGTTTTGGCTCAGCCGGCCGATGTGGCCGAGCGGTTCTAGGCGCAGGTTCGAATCCTGCCTCGGGCATGGATGTTTGTGGTGTCCTTAGGTTAGTTAGGTTTAAGTAGTTCCAAGTTCTAGGGGACTGATGAACTCAGAAGTTAAGTCCCATAGTGCTTAGAGCCATTTTTTTGTTTTGGCTCATCAGTAAACATGTATGACATGCCCAAGCCTTTTAATCGGTTTCGGACGTGTGATACAGTTTTACCCGATGTTTTTTAGTTTATACGCCAATTTCATTGTGTTGCTAGAGTTCCAGGTAATTATGCCTGTTTGTCAGTGTTGTGGGATTCTTTCGTCCTTCGCAGATGCGAGATGGCAACTGGACGCCAGTTGTTAGTAGTTGTCAAACGTGGAATAGGCAGCTGTTTTGCTTAGTTTATTAGTCACATGTACGATCTATAAAATTTACTACTCGCTTTTGATGTAGTTTCCTATTTCTTCACCTACGATATTTCCATAGCTGTCAACTAACTTAGCAACGATATCAAAATGTATAAATTTATTTTTACAACTTTTATTTTAACGAACTGAAAGTGATTTTATCCTTTGCAAGACTTTGTAGATTGAGAAAATCCACAAAAAGACACCAATTAATTTACTGCCTAACCACGACAGAGGTCTGGAATGGTAAAACTGATCATATGCTTGATGTTTGATAAGGAATGTCTAAGCAAAATGTTTACGAGAGTTAATCATAAAGTTTTAAGTACCTCCTCAAAAAATCAAAGTTACGTAATTAAATTTTTGTTTGTTCACTTGTCTTCATTCGTTGCCTCAGTACTGTAGCACGCTGCTAGGGGATTCAAATCGGAGACGCAGACCTTTGATAGAGTGAAGTATCGTGCGCTGATTCGTTTATAGTAGCAGTGTAAATGTGTATGGTATATAGACCGATCCAGATAACGACTTTAGTCCTCTCCACTGGACTTACGTAGGAGCAACACCTCCGCTGCTGCCAAAAGCGAATTAACACACGATATTCCACTCTATCAACGTGCTGCGTCATGTCGTTTTGACTCCCCTATCAGCGTGCTACCGTACTGTGGCTCGGTGATTTCAACGTGTATCAAGACTGAGGACATGTTCCTGAAAATGAACAACAAAAAATTGGTGAGGTGCGAGCAGAACTCGCTCTGAGTGTTCGGCACAAACTTAACTATGCGTACTGACATTTCATCCGTCCAGGAACTGAAGAGTATTGACGATTTTTGTCTGTTACTACGGTCGCAGGTTCGAATCCTGCCTCGAGCATTGATGTGTGTGATGTCCTTAGGTTAGTTAAGTTTAATTAGTTCTAAGTTCTAGGCGACTGATGACCTCAGAAGTTAAGTCGCATAGTGCTCAGAGCCATTTTGCCTGTTACCGACATTGATACTGGCAAGATACCGCTCCCGGGAATTCCAAGACTTTCGAGAACCTTTTAAGATTGAAGTCGGATAACAAGTGACAAAAGAAGTATTTCTTTTGTGTAATATAACTTCAAATTAGCAATATGCTAATTTTTGCATTACTTGTACTGTGAAAGCTTGCTTCTTCCTAATTTCATGAGTCTAGGTCACCGGGAAGTGCACTAAACTATAGGTTTTGTTGAGTAAGTTTGTGAGCATTAAAATATGTTACATAAATCGCTGTATCTTTTGACTGCATTAACTTAGAAGTTTACATTTAATACACCGCCAAGGTACTACAGACCTTAGTATGTGACATAAATTTCAACTCGATATGTCTACTAGTTCGTGAGAAAAAGGGGTCTTAGCAGATGGACAGTCAGACCGAAAGTCTAATGACAAAATTTTTTTCTTGTGAGATAATTACAAATTAATATTTTTCGGTTTTCTTTCTTTTACTTGTAGTGTGAAACCTTGGTTCTTGCGAAATTTCATGATTATGGGCCAATGGGGAATAACCTATAGATTTTGTTGACTAACAAAGCGAGTGTCAAAATATGTGACATAATTGACCATATCTTTTGACTGCAATGACTTAGAAGCTTAATTATTTTACACCGACAATGGATTGTAGATCTTCATATGTGACATAAATTTCAACTTGGTACTTATACCCTTTCGTGAGACAGAAGATTTTTAACAGTTGGACACGTAGACAGACGGACAAGTGATCACCCTATCCGCCAGAGCCGCGCGGGATTAGCCGAGCGGTCTGGGGGAACTGCAGTCATGGACTGTGCGGCTGGTCCCGGTGGAGGTTCGAGTCCTCCCTCGGGCATGGGTGTGTGTAATTGTCCTTAGGATAATTTAGGTTAAGTAGTGTGTAAGCTTAGGGACTGATGACCTTAACAGTTAGGTCCCATAAGATTTCACAAACATTTGAACATTTTTTTTTTATCCGCCCGACAACAACCTATAAGCAAACTCTTCCCAGTTACTGTCAATTACAGGTCTTTCAGAGCTGTTCCTTTCCTGCTTTCATTCAGTATACTCATCCACTGCACAGAGAATTCTTTGCACTGGCGCTTGAAGCAATAGCTTTTGTTGTCCGTGGCCTTGACGTATTATTGCAGAAATTATAGTTTAATTTGAAGTACTTACTAAACCACTTGTAGTTATTACTTTGTGACTGATGCGGGTGATCAGATAAAGCAGCGCTTTGGACTGATAATGTAACCTCGTGACTCTGTATGTGAACTAGAAATTTGGATAACATACTTGTGACTTGTGTTAAACCGAAGGACACGTAATATCAGGATTCCACGGATATAGTCTTTGCGCAACTTCTCAGAACATCCCTCATTACAATAGCGTAACTACAGTAACTCATCTTTCTCATTATCTCTATGCAGGCTGCCAAATGATGACTGAACAAACAAATAAAAAATAACTCAATTTAAAATCTCCATAATGTCGTATTTGGAGCAATATTAAAATGTCTGTCGCTCTTACGAGAAATGTAAGCAATCTTACAAAAAACAAGATTCAATAATAAAGACCTATTACTCGAGTAGTTAAAAAATGATTGAAGGAAGAGATAGACACATAAATTACACAATACTTTCACGTATATCTTGAAGAGACATTGAAAAAGAAAACAGAGTGAATTTTATACACTGAAATAATTAGTGAGTTTCTTTTGAGCCAAATTCGCGTGTTATTTATGTGCAACATGATCAAACCGGTGTTTCACCTGCGTTAGTTCGGCCGATGTTATTTCCGCTTAGCGTTCCAAACAAACCATAATTTTGTTCAGTTGCATTGTTGTCCCTGTATATCATAATGTCATCATAATACACGCAAGGTTCGCTAGATAATCCGTCATAAATATCATAATTATCTGCAGATGAACAAACAGATACAGTTTCGCCCTCAGGTATCATCATTTTGGAACAAAAAGTCTTGACTTTCCTTCTGGTTATTCTACCAGTATGACATCACGTAAGTTTCGACGCCACATTTAGTAACAATTACCTTCAACAATTTTCTTTTGTAGTTTGTATGCAACGCATCTTTCTGGCCATAGGCGTGGTCTGAGGCACCTTCTCACTGTTCGCGCGCTTCCCCCCGTCGGAGGTTCGAGTCCTCCCTCGGGCATGGGTGTATGTGTTGTCCTTAGCGTAAGTTAGTTTAAGTTAGATTAAGTAGTGTGTAAGCCTAGGGACCGATGACCTCAGCAGTTTGGTCCCACAGGATCTTACCACAAATTTCCAAATATTTATGGCCATAGACATTACCATCTTCTTTCTCTTTGATGTCCGCCTCCGTAGGTGAATAGTTAAAGTGGATGACTGCCATGCAAGGGGCCTGGGTTAGATTACCGACCGTCTTCGAGGTCTTTCCGGTGGGGTACTGGGTGTTGAGCTGTCCTTACGATTATTTTAATATCATCAACATGCAAAAGGCTGAATTGGCGTCAAAGATAAAGACTTGCACCAGCCAGCCGAACTCCCCAAAAGGTGATTCCCGGCCAACATATGCCATTCACACCTCTCACGTTTTTTCTTTGATTTCATTTTACAATTTCATCTGTAAACAAATGCTGTAGTTCCGTATCCTGCATCTCAACGTCACTATTGCTTCCGGTGCGTGAAATAATGTACAGTTATTGTACTTAAAAAATCAATCCAGGAAAACTAGAGATGCAGAGTCTGGATTAATGAGTGCCAGATAAAGGAGGTTGTATTGAATTTTCAGTGACTGGTGGTCGACCGGATACATCTGGAATGTACTGCTCGTCCACTACCCCTGAGCTGATCCGTTTTGATGAAACGTGTCACATCGTAAGGATCCAGGTTAAGGCTGAAATAAAGTCATACGTTGATACACCATGACTTACTGTTCTTTAAAAATCCGAGAGGCTCCCTCATTTCTTGGTACTATATCTATTTCTCTAACAAAATATACGGACACACCTTGAAGGATTGTTTGGCGTCGTACCGAAACATCAAAAATGGAAGGCACTTGTGTTTTTCGGTTTACATCGTGAACTGAATTTGTGTGTGGATGGAGTTCTGATGATTTAAAAATTCTTTTAATGTATCTTCACTGTGGAGAAATACTACAAACTTGTCATCAACATACCTCCAAAATACTGTGGGCTTCAAGCTAGCAGATTCCAGCGCTTTTTCTCGAAGTCCACCATAAAAAGTTGGCCACCAAGGCCGACAAAGGACTACCCTTGATGCGTTTTTGGACATGCAGTTTGATCTAGATTTACTCTTTATGATCGTATATTAATTGCTGTTGTAATAAAAATTACTGCCCCGAGAATAGGTGAAACATCTATTAAGTAAAAACATGTTCAAAGAAAGCTGAAATCTCTTTACCAAAGGTTTTACCAATGAGAAATGATTCTGAAAGAAGAACCTTTGTGAGCAACGACACTACATCGAAACTGATTAACATATAAGAACTGTTCAGTTTGAGTGAATTTAGTTTGCCATTGAAGTCCACAGAGTCATGAGAGCATTTTCCCATCAGACGTCTTAATAACGACGCTAAGTGTTTGGTTCAGTCATAGCTTGGAGAGCCAATGTTCCTCACTATCGGATGCAGAGGAACACCTTTCTTATGGATCTTCGGAAGTCCATAAAGTCACCGCACCACTTGGTTTCAATTTTCGCACAACTTCTGGTGGAAAGAGGGAGGCGTTCAGAAGCGAAGCAGTCTTCCTTATCACCTGGTTGGTGGGATCTTTAGTGATCTTCCGGAGTGTAACATCACTCAGAAAACTATTCATTTTATCATGATAGACGTCACGAGTCATTAAAACAGTGGCATTACCTTTGTCAGTTGGAAGACCCACCGTCTCGGTATCCTGGCGAAGCTTACAGGGTGCAGCCCTCTCAGCCACAGACAGGCTATACTCCTTTGTAGGGGAGTCTTCATAACTGAAAGTCAAGTTTCGTGTCTTATTTCTACAAAAATGGTTCAAATGGCTCTGAACACTATGGGACTAAACATGTGAGGTCATCAGTTCCCTAGACTTAGAACTACTTAAACCTAAATAACCTAAGGATGTCACACACATCCATGCCCGAGGCAGGATTCGAACCTACGACCGTAGCAGAAGCGCGGTTCCAGACTGAAGCGCCTAGAACCACTCGGCCACAAATGCACGGCCTTATTTCTTCTATTGAGTCAGTGGAAAGAGGTCGAACAATTTCTTCAGCGGCACTGATGAACTTTATGAGCAGATTGTCGATGTCGCCATGTGTAGTCCTTAGTCGCCCTTCGTGGCCAACTTTCGAGGAAACTGCTCTGGAACCTGCTAGCTTGAAGCTCAAAGTATTTTGGAAGTATGTTGGTGACACTTTCGTAGTCTGGTCCTACGCTGAAAATAAATTAAAACAATTTTTAAATCATCTGAATTCCATCCACAGACATTCAGTTCACGACGAAAATCGAAGAAGATGGTGCCTTCCAGTTTTGGATGTTTTGATTCGAAGCTAAGATGTTAGCACTTTGAGACATGCAGCATATCGAAAACCGATCCAAACGTATTTACATTTACGTGCAAATAGCCACCATCCTTTGCAGACGGTGAGTGTACTCAGAACTCTGGTACACAGAGCACACGTCATTGCTGACGAGAGGAGTCTGGAGGACGAGCTTCTACATTTGAGAAGAGTTTTTGAAGCTAACAGGAGCTCTCCACAGCAGATACCTAACACACAAAACATGAAATCAACAGTGGACATAAAGAATGCAGAAGAAGACACAAAAAGTTTTAAGTCCATGGCTTTTCTGCTATACGTGGGAAGCCTATCGTCAAAAATAGTACAGATCCTCAGCAAAGACAAAGTGAAAGTGGTTTTTCGCCTTTCACCAAAGACAGCAACACTCTTGGGATCTGTTGATGATGAAGTGGTGTTTCGAAAGCCTGGGGTTTGCAAGACCCCCTGTGAGTGTGGCCGCTCATATATCGGACGGATGACACATACAGTCCGTGAGAGATGCACAGAGCACCGCAGGTACACCCGGCTCTTACAACCCAATAAATCGGCAGTTGCAGAGCACTGTATTGACACTGGGTACTCTGTGGTGTACGATAACGTCGAAAGTTTAGCTTCGGCTTCATATTTCTGGGACTCAGTAGTGAAAGAAGCAACTGAAATTCGGTTGGCAACGAATTTAATTTATAGAGATAGCGGCTTTAGCTTGGAAAAACAGTGGAATCCGGCGCTTTCTGTAATAAACTCAAAAAGATGTCCCAACGGTGCAGTTCACAGTGATACATCGATATTACCGTGTGGATCGACCGTGCAACCATAGATCTAATTTCATGCGTATTTTGTACTTTTTTTCCGCCGTTTGACCCCTCCGGCGCCTCGTGTATCTGTGGCGGTATGCGCGTGGCGCGGTCCGCGTGTTGAAAGGATGGAGCAAGTACTGGATGGTCATTCACCTCGGCTCATTCTGAAGATGACTGGACAACATACAGCCGAAATATTAATAGGAAGCGACATTTATGCGGCTGCCAGACCAAAATTTTATGGAACAAACGACGGTATGATTTTATGGTTCTCCTGCGTGATCGATCTCTTAAACGCGATGTTTAAAACATCAGCATCCGTTTTCTTTTTTTCTGTTGCCATACCACACTGGTCAACGAGTGACTGGATAGGAGATTTCGATGAGTTTGTGGAATTTACGTAGGTCCAGAATTTTCTGGTCTTGGGCAGATCTTTTGCTAAGGTATGACGGCGCCGGTTGTTATATGCTTCACGCATCAGTCTTTTTACAGATGCACGAATTTCTGCTTACTTCTGCCTATCATCATACGCGCATTCTCTTTTGAAGTGAGAGTACAGCACCCTTTGCTTCCTCCACATTTTCCGAATTTGGGGTCTTTTCCGTCCTTTATCTGCTTACTGGGCGCATACTTCTCCGAGAGCGCGATTTGCAATCCGTTTAAACTTCGCTCATTACTCCTCTACGTCCATCGTTCTAGAACTAAACGATGTCCATTCATTTCACAAGTGGGATGCTAAAAGCTGCTTATCTCCTAGCCTCCTTGATGGATTTATTAACTTTAGTAAACATCGTCGCTATGATGACATTATGATCACTTGTCCATGTCTCTGTACTGACACCGTCGATAAAATTAGGCCTGGTTCAAGCTAAAGGGTCTAAAACGTTTCCATTGCGTGTAGGCTATCGAACTGTTTGTTCAAGACACGGAAAATACAATTTCAAATCAAACATCTTTCAGCATTCTAATTTCCAAACTATTATTTTATTGGGCTACCAGATTCGGCAGATATCTACAGTACCAGTCTTTGAATGCTGGCTTCTGTTTTGACCGGAATCGAGGTTGGAATCTTCCTATACGTCGGTCGCGAGGCCTGAAGAAGGTGTAATAATCGCCGCAACTGTTAGCCCAATAAAATTAGTTTGGAAATTAGACGCTGAAAGATGTTTTACTTAACATTCTGTATTGAACAGCCGAGGTACCGCAACCGTCTCTGAAAATATGGACATTCAGAGACTTTTCGGAAAACGTCTTCAAAAGTACTTCGCTACTTTGGAGAAAAAGGATAAGGAAATTTTGCGCACCTATGGAAAAAAAATCGCAATACCAAGAAAGAGTTGTGCGACATAAACGAAAGTTGGCAGGCGTGTTTCTACGTATGAAAGGTGATGTCTATTACCATTTCGCGCTAGTCGCATACGAGTGGCGCTAGTAGCCCCACTGTGAGACTGCATATTAAGTTCGCTTTAAATACAAGCTGTCACGGTCTTTTTCTGACGCCCCTTAGCGAAAACGTCAGCTTGTCTGACGGCCACATAACTCACCTGGGTCCGATTCCTGGCCGGGTCGGAGATTTTCCGCTAGGGGTGTGGGTGTTCTGTTGTCCTCATCATCGTTTCATCATCGTCGACAGGCAAGCCGCCAGCTGTGGTATCAGCTGAAAAGACTTGCAATTCGACGGCTGTAGTTCCACAGGTGGTGGTTCCTGGCCATATTGCCATATTATGGTTTCATTTCATTTTTCATCTTATGTTTTTCTTTTGGATAGGTTGATCTTTTGTTTATGAGACTGTTTCTTTTTCAGTACTATGGTGAGAAACTATCGACTATGAACGTCTATATTCGTCAAATTAGTGGTCATCCTGACATAACTTAAACACTACTGGCCATGAAAATTGCTACACCAAGAAGAAATGTAGATAATAAACGGGTATTCGTTGGACACATATATTATACGAGAACTGACATGTGATAACGTTTCCACGCAATTTGGGTGCATAGACCCTGAGAAATCAGTACCAAGAACAACCACCTCTGGCCACAATAACGGCCTTGATACGCCTGGGCATTCAGTCAGACAGAGCTTGGATGGCGTGTACAGCTACAGCTAGCCACGCAGCTTCAACACGATACCACAGTTAATTAAGAGTTGTGACTGGCGTATTGTGACGAGCCAGTTGTTCGGCTGCCATTGACCAGACGTTTTCAATTGGTGAGAAATCTGGAGAATGTGCTGGCCAGGACAGCAGTCGAACATTTTCTGTATCCAGAAAGGCCTGCACGGGACCTGCAACACGCGGTCGTGCATTAACCTGCTGAAATGTAGGGTTTCGCAGGGATCGAATGAAGGGTAGAGCCACGGGTCGTAACATACCTGAAATGTAACGTCTACTGTTCAGAATGCCCTCAATGCGAACTAGAGGTGACCGAGACGTGTAACCAATGACACCCCATACCATCACGCAGTGTGGTATGGCAGTATGGCGATGACGAATACACGGTTCCAATGTGCGTTGACCGCAATGTCGCCAAACACGGATGCGACCATCATGATGCTGTAAACAGAACCTGGATTCATTCGAAAAAATGACGTTTCGCCATTGGTGCATCCAGGTTCGTCGTTGAGTACATCATCGCAGGCGCTCCTGTCTGTGATGCAGCGTCAACGGTATCCACAACCATGGTCTCCTAGCTGATAGTCCATGCTGCTGCAAACGTGATCGAACTGTTCGTACAGATGGTTGTTGTCTTGCAAACGTCCCCATCTGTTGACTCAAGAATCGAGACGTGGCTGCACGATCCGTTACAGCCATGCGGATAAGATGCCTGTCATCTCGACTGCTAGTAATACGAGGCCGTTGGGATCCAGCACGGCGTTCCGTATTACCCTCCTGAACCCACCGATTCCATATTCTGCTAACAGTCATTATATCTCGACCAACGCGAGCAGCAATGTCGCGATACGATAAACCGCAATCGCGATAGGCTACAATCCGACCTTTATCAAAGTCGGTAACGTGATGTTGGTACGCATTTCACCTCCTTACACGAGGCATCACAACAACGTTCCACCAGAAAACGCGGGTCAACTGCTGTTTGTGTATGAGAGATCGGTTGGAAACTTTCCTCATGTCAGCATGTTGTAGGTGTCGCCACCTGCGGCAACCTTGTGTGAATGGTCTGAAAAGCTAATCATTTGCATATCACAGCATGTTATTCCTGTGGGTTAAAATTCGTGCCTGTAACACGTCATCTTCGTGGTGTAGCAATTTTAATGGCCAGTAGTGCATAAATATGATCGTTTGTAGTCTCGCTACCTGTGGCTCACTGCACATCGTCAGCTGCCAAACTACGCATCCCCTACCGCGCGGTGGCCATTTATAACGGAGCCCCAACATTCCTTCTTCTACCACGTCGTCTGTGCAGCTACTGGCCGACCTATTTTGTGCTAACTCTGTCTTCACTCTGTCAAGAAACGACCTCTGTACTGAAAACTCTGTGATAAAAAGTAAAGTGAATCGTCTTGGTTAGTGCCTACGAAGGGCAGTATCTTGAGGTCTGTTTGGGACTGAAACTCTCTATCACTCCGTAACACTCAAAAACTGTATAGATATATCTCATGCATAGATAAAAAAAGTGATTAACAATATGTTAAATAAAGATATCATTTGTGAAATGTAAGGCAACAGTTAACACACTGAACGAAGACTGTCACAGTATGATTCACAACGGAGCAACAGCGAAATGTGATTACATTTAGACGCAAAAAATTTGGGGAATAGAAACATAACACGAGTTCTCTCTCTCTCTCTCTCTCTCTCTCTCTCCCTCCCTCCCTCTCTCTATCTATCTATATATATGTATAGAAGTTCAGAGTTCTTGAAGACCTTAAGCCAAATCTAATACACAATTGGAAATTGTTAATGTATGTATGTTACTCTAAAATGCTTTAAAAGACCATGGTGTAAGCACTAAATACAATATAGTCTTTTTTCTGAGTTAAAAAATTGCTCTGAGCACTATGGGACTTAACATCTGAGGTCATCAGTCCCCTAGGACCTAGAACTACTTAAACCTAACTAAACTAAGGACACCACACACATCCATGCCCGAGGCAGGATTCGAACCTGCGACCGTAGCAGTCGCACGGTTCCGGAGTGAAGCGCCTCGAACCGCTCGGCCACCTTTCTGAATTCCTGAAGACCTAAGCCAAATATAATCACGTCTGAAAATGATTTTGTACGGTTTGTAATGAAATGTTTCACCGATATACTTTAAAAGACCAAGATGTAAGTACAAAATTCATTTTAACTCTAGTTAATAATTTCGTAGCCAACGGCATTGTCGCAGTGGTAACACCGGTTCCCGCCATATCACAGAAGTTAAGCGCTGTCGGTCTGGGCTAGCACTTGAATGGGTGTCCATCTCGTCTGCCGAGCGCTGTTGGCAAGCGGTGTGCACTCAGCCCTTCTGAGGCAAACTGAGGAGCTACATGGTTGAGAAGCAGCAGCTCCGGTCTCTTAAACTGCATACGGCCGGGAGAGCGGTGTGCTGACCACGTGCCCCTCCATATCCGCGTCTAGTGACGCCTGTAGGCTGAGTATGACACGGCGGCCGGTCAATACCATTGGGCCTTCATGGCCCACGTAGTTCAGTTTAAATCTAATATAATCTGGTTCCACATAAATTATTCCGCGTGCCTGTGTCCAATATAACAGCGGCTATTCACACGCGTGTGGCGGAGACTACTTTTTGTGGGCTCGAATCTCTCTCTTTTATAAAGACGTAAGTACGAGGAAGCAACATATTGGTCGACTGATCCAGGAATGTACATTCTCGGAATTTTAACGGTAGATAATACCATGGTGCAGAACGCCTCTCTTGCAGGGTCTGCCACTCGAGATGCCTGAACATTTCCGTGACACTTTTCCACTTACTAAATAAACCTGTAACGAAACGTGCTCCTCTAACAATCCTGCCTGGTACGAATCTCGAACTGCCAAGAGACATTCAGTTATTGAAGTGAGGTGACTTCCGACCCTGTAAATTTACTTCTGCGACAGGATCTCCAGTTGACATCTTCTAATTACCCTTTGTGTATCAAAATAATGCATCCCCCAATGTAACTCCTTAAACAAATTCCACCTTTGTTCTCATCTTCCATTTCCCGCGACTCTATTCCCAGATATTAACGCAGACGTCGTCAATTTCTGAACGTATAATTCCCAAAATCACTGCTCACTCCTCCATCCCACTTCTGCAAGCACTGTCTGCGAGACACGTCATTGCCTACTGACTGGTTTGATGCGGCCCGCCACGAATTCCTTTCCTGTGCTAACCTCTTCATCTCAGAGTAGCACTTGCAACCTACGTCCTCAATTATTTGCTTGACGTATTCCAATCTCTGTCTTCCTCTACAGTTTTTGCCCTCTACAGCTCCCTCTAGTACCATGGAAGTCATTCCCTCATGTCTTAGCAGATGTCCTATCATCCTGTCCCTCCTCCTTATCAGTGTTTTCCACATATTCCTTTCCTCTCCGATTCTGCGTAGAACCTCCTCATTCCTTACCTTATCAGTCCACCTAATTTTCAACATTCGTCTATAGCGCCACATCTCAAATGCTTCGATTCTCTTCTGTTCCGGTTTTCCCACAGTCCATGTTTCACTGCCATACAATGCTGTACTCCAGACGTACATCCTCAGAAATTTTTTCCTCAAATTAAGGCCGGTATTTGATATTAGTAGACTTCTCTTGGCCAGAAATGCCTTTTTTGCCATAGCGAGTCTGCTTTTGATGTCCTCCTTGCTCCGTCCGTCATTGGTTATTTTACTGCCTAGGTAGCAGAATTCCTTAACTTCATTGACTTCGTGACCATCACTCCTGATGTTAAGTTTCTCGCTGTTCTCATTTCTACTACTTCTCATTAACTTCGTCTTTCTCCGATTTATTCTCAAACTATACTGTGTACTCATTAGACTGTTCATTCCGTTCAGCAGATCATTTAATTCTTCTTCACTTTCACCCCGGATAGCAATGTCATCAGCGAATCGTATCATCGATATCCTTTCAGCTTGTATTTTAATTCCACTCCTGAACCTTTCTTTTATTTCCATCATTGCTTCCTCGATGTACAGATTGAAGAGTAGGGGCGAAAGGCTACAGCCTTGTCTTACACCCTTCTTAATACGAGCACTTCCTTCTTGATCGTCCACTCTTATTATTCCCTCTTGGTTATTGTACATATTGTATATGACCCGTCTCTCCCTATAGCTTACCCCTACTTTTTTCAGAATCTCGAACAGCTTGCACCATTTTATATTGTCGAACGCTCTTTCCAGGTCGACAAATCCTATGAAAGTCTTGATTTTTCTTTAGCCTTGCTTCCATTATTATCCGTAACGTCAGAATTGCCTCTCTCGTCCCTTTACTTTTCCTAAAGCCAAACTGATAGTCACCTAGCGGATTCTCATTTTCTTTTCCATTCTTCTGTATATTATTCTTGTAAGCAGCTTCGATGCATGAGCTGTTAAGCTGATTATGCGATAATCTCGCACTTGTCAGCTCTTGCCGTCTTCGGAATTGTGTGGATGATACTTTTCCGAAAGTCAGATGGTATATCGCCAGACTCATATATTCTACACACCAACGTGAATAGTCGTTTTGTTGCCACTTCCCCCAATGATTTTAGAATTCTGATGGAATGTTATCTATCCCTTCTGCCTTATTTGACCGTAAATCCTCCAAAGCTATTTTAAATTCCGATTCTAATACTGGATCCTCTATCCCTTCTAAATCGACTCCTGTTTCTTCTTCTATCACAACAGACAAATCTTCACCCTCATAGAGGCTTTCAATGTATTCTTTCCACCTATCTGCTCTCTCCTCTGCATTTAACAGTGGAATTCCCGTTGCACTCTTAATGTTACCACCGTTGCTTTTAATGTCACCAAAGGTTGTTTTGACTTTCCTGTATGCTGAGTCTGTCCTTCCGACAATCATATCTTTTTCGATGTCTTCACATTTTTCCTGCAGCCATTTCGTCTTAGCTTCCCTGCACTTCCTATTTATTTCATTCCTCAGCGACTTGTATTTCTGTATTCCTGGTTTTCCCGGAACATGTTTGTACTTCCTCCTTTCATCAATCAACTGAAGTATTTCTTCTGTTACTCATAGTTTCTTCGCAGCTACCTTCTTTGTACCTATGTTTTCCTTCCCAACTTCTGTGATGGCCCTTTTTAGAGATGTCCATTCCTCTTCAACTGTACTGCCCACTGCGCTATTCCTTATTGCTGTATCTATAGCGTTAGAGAACTTCAAACGTATCTCGTCATTCCTTAGTACTTCCGTATCCCACTTCTTTGCGTATTGATTCTTCCTGACTAATGTCTTGAACTTCAGCCTACTCTTCATCACTACTATATTGTGATCTATTAATGAATTACTGTGCTTAAAGTGACACAATATTTTTAGCGCAACGGAATCGGACTTTCAAAAATCCCTACAGAAGAATGGCCCTGAGTAACAATAACCTATACCTTTCACGAATCACTTACCTCACAAAAATCTTCGTTACTCAAACTACTGCAATATAGCGTGCGCCAATACTGCCAGCTGAATAATAGATTCTAACTACTGAAGGCACTAACTACTGATAGGCATAGTTGGCAAGTGAAAGATTTTGATAGAGAACAAACAATATGTATTTACCTTAATAGTGTTCAAAAGACATTATATATATATATATATATATATATATATATATATATATATATATATATATATATATATATCTGACACACGTCCAGATCATCCGCTCTCAAAACTCCGCCATTTCTCTCCCCACATCCACCACTGCTGGCGGCTCACCTCCAACTGCACACCGCTACGCGTTGTTCACATCCAACTGCCCAACACTACAATAGCGAATATTCCAACAATACCAACCAGCCACAGGCTGCACACAGCACAGCCAGTGATTTTCATACAGAGCGCTACATGATGTTGCCAACATAAAAATCCAAACAGTCTACTTACATAGTCATTATAAGAAAAGACAGTTTTTCGGCAGGCCTTAAGCATGGATCTATTGGTACGAAAAATATATATAATCTAATCTCTCAGTCCTTGATATTTTTATCTTTTTTTTGTTGAATACGATGTGTCAGTATATCACACTCTCGTTTCCTCATCACTGAGATCTGACATCAACATCAAAACACTTCACGTAGATCCCCGTAAACTTCGAACAATACGGATTATTTCCAGTTAAGCCGATATTGTTATCGGTTGCTCAAAGTTATAAGAGCATATGAGATCCGGTAAGTACTTGGTGTACATGCACTCGGCCTGTTCCCCGCCTCACCCTTCACCCTCTCCATTTTATAACTTGTATAAGAATTAGTGGATCTTTTTTTTTAACCCTTTCACTCTCCCCAATTGCTATGAAGTTCAAAATTTAGCTCAAAGATGCCGACAACATTCTTCTGTAATGGTGCAACAGTGTGGTGCCTTGCAACGTCACTCCTGGCTCGTCGACGCTTCTAACTCGTGTTGGTGTCGACAAATACGAGGAAAAAGGCAAGAGCTCAGGTATTGATGTATGGTGGAAGGTCAGTTAACATGGTCACATTGGCACCAAATTTCACAACAGTTCTGCCCAACGCCATCGTGAACATATCATGCGATGGGAAGTTCATCCCCCCCCCCCCCCCTCTTAACCACGTATCACCCCTGGTCTTCACCCCTCTACGAAGGAAGAGAGTGTTGAAATCACACGATTTTCTTATAGGGGGCCGACGAAAACATTTCAGACCCATCACCAGCCAGAATCAACACGAAAAGGCCTCTGAAGGTAGTATAAGGGCATCAATGAAACATCCGCTTCCCTTGCGGTGTCCATTTTTTTTCAGGCGTAAGATCAAGTGCCGGCACGTCGGCCTGAACGATACAGCAGAGAAGGCTATGAGACGACGTCAGCCAATAGAACGCTGACTGGTACGACACCACGACAGGAGCGGCACTTATACGAAGAGAATACGAGCGCCGCACCAGCTAGCTTCGGTAGCGCTAGAAGACGCGCCCTAGAAGTGCCGAACGAGCTGTCATCCTAATTCTTTAGTCGTGATTTGTTATCTATATTAAGTGCTTGCATGGAAATTGTATATATCGAAGGACTTTGATTATCTGTATGTCGCCAATTGCTCGCGATACCTGTTTGTGAAAAGGCAAAGTTAAGTAATTTCAATTCAGTTTCCTGTAATAAACTCCATTAATAAGATTTGCTTGTATGTTGTCTAGCTATCCGAGAAAACAGCTTTCTAGACACCCTATATTAGACGAGTGGGCAGTATCCCACCCGTTTGTTCACATTTCGCGGTCTGAAACGACAGTTTGTAGTGTGATGTGCAACAGAGCGACATTCTTGACAACCTTGGACACTGCTGTCACTCCGTGAACGATTCAATCCTTCTCTAAGGACATCGTCGTGCAGCAACACAACTGACGTGATCTGACCCTTTTGGAGCGTAGCTCGACACACGTTTTGCTCTGGTATACAGGGCGGAACCAACACAGAATGTTCAAAACCATACGATGAAATTTTAACGCGATTCGAAGCAGCAAAGGTTGTTTACGCTGTTTCAGAACGCCTGTTTCGCGATCTCCTATGGCATTATCGTTAGAGGGGGCGGGGGGGGGGGGCTGCGATATCGACATGTTCATGAATAAAATGGCAAAGGATCTCGTCAATGCCCCCCTCCCCCCCCCCCCTTTGGCAACACCCTCGCACCTTTGCTGAGGACTTTAAAAATGTACCAGGTGGTTATAAATAAACTGACTGTGTTCCAAGTGCTGCATTGTGGGCTGTTATACATCGCAGGACGTTGAAACAATGTAAGTATGTTCGTCAATCAGTGCGCTCGAGGACTGAAAAAATGTAATAGTTCGGTTTCCTGCCACCAGGAGGAAAAATGACACTGCAAGCAGTCAAAATGTGATATGGGTGCAGGAAAAGGTGAAGAACGGTCAAACACGTGATAACGCTGGTTCTGGTACTTTTATCAGTACATGGTCACAAGCTACAACATATGTTCAATATGGTCTCCTGACTCGGCAACGTGTTACTCCGTAACAGAGCGTGGTCAACAGCTGATCGCAGCACACACAGTGTGATCAGCAGTATGTTATTGTATGCTAGCCTTCAGATCTGGAAGAGTGTGCATACATCCTTGATAAACACGATATTTCAGATATTCCCACAACCAGAAGTCACATGGATTTACATCATGGTATCTGGAAGGCTGCACATCTTTAAATTGCTGAGAGATGATACTGTCGTTACCGAGGATTCTCGAAGCAAATCTTTCACGTGCCGAAGGACATATGGTTTTGCCTCCTCTTGCATGGTTCAAAAATGGCTCTGAGCACTATGGGTCTTAACTTCTGAGGTCATCAGTCCCCTAGAATTACTTAAACCTAACTAACCTAACGACATCACACACGTCCATGCCCGAGGCAGGATTCGAACCTGCGACCGTAGCGGTCGCTCGGCTCCAGACTGTAGCGCCTAGAACCGCACGGCCACTCCGTTGCATGGAAATAGTGGTGTGGACATACTTGCGTTCTTGCAAAGCTGGAATCCTTATAAGGTACAAATGTTACTGCACAGCAAACAGGCACACGAGGTGTAGTTTCTTCCAAGAAAAACAGATGGAAAATGAAAGAGCTTGTGAAACGACACCACATAGTCACAAAAGCTGAATACAGCGCTTCTATTGAACCCGCTCTGGGAAAACAACTTTACTACCAATGCACAATCTTTCATTAAAATAGCCATTGCGTTGCGTTGCGAACGAAAATCTTCAACCTTCTTAACGTATTAGAACAGCGGTCACTTCACAGAAGAAATGAAGACGCATCTCCAAGCGACAAAAGCACACTTACATCGAAACAGCAAGCATTCATATTATGACTGCTTACAGCGCCAAATCTTCACCTGGCGCCAGAAAGTAGAACATTGTTTTTCTCAGCATATTCCGACGAGCGCACCGATTGATGGGCACATCTACAATGTTTCAGCATGCGATGCACGCAGCCACATTGCAGCACTTGGAACGCCGTAAGTTTACTAACAATCTAACGGCATCTATACAGGTTCTTGCAGGCAGCCAATCCGTTCGGCATCCTACACTGCTGCTCTAGCGCCTGCTTGCGGGCACGTGAAACCTTTCAGCCAAATCGCATGCTTCTGGTCACAATGGAGAAAAATGATGGAGGTTTAAAAAGTGAGCCTTTGATTCTTTTGCGCAGTGTATTTGTGGATGATATGCGGGAAGAGAGTGTTCTTTAGTTCCGATAGTTTTTCACTTGTCTCCTCTCGCGCAGTTACCAAAGACGCAGATGTGCTATTCGGATGGTCATCAGTAAATTGGAATTTCATTGTGTGTGCTGTATATTTGTGCAACTATGAACTTGAAAACTGTCCATTGAGAAAGTTATTTTGAACCAGTACTTTGAGCATACCATTTCAGCTTTTCCCAAGATATAGCAGCCTAATTCAGAAATATCCTTCATGCTGCGTCTCTATAGCTTAACCGAAATTCCCTGCTTACGATAAAGACTGGGGATTATCCCTGGCACATGCACTGCAAGCTGTCTCTTGATAAGCCGCCTTAAAACTCTATCCCTCGTCCCTGTCTCGAAATAAAACCTGCAACAGCTAGAGGCTAAATTAGTCACATTGTTACACTTGAATGGTGCATTGCACACACAAGCGTTTTCTACTTTAGCCTTACACGGCGTTGTAGAGTTCGCAAGTAAGGCACTGAAATAAGAAAAGTCGTCTGGCACGGCCAGTATTGCGAGTTATACAGACGAATGTCATTGCCTTGAACGGACTCGTTAATACATAAAACTATTGTCTTTGTCCTCTATTGTCTTTAACTTGTTATATCAAGTTTCAGGGTGTAACCTACCCACAGAAATATTAAAATTAAATGATGAACCAAGTGTAACCTCCCCACCGAAATAATAATAAAAAATGAATTTTTGTGTATTGTAACCTCTGAACAAAATTGGCTCCCATTTATAATCTCCGTGCAGAAATGCATTCACATTCAATGTACCCACAAAATTCTTTTCTCATTTAATGTTAAGTTCGAAACAGAAAAATTCCTAAACACCAAAATAATAAAAAATTCAGTAACCTGGTAAATTTTATGACGACAGTAGCGCTGCGCCTCGGCCCTGTATTCTGAATAAAAAAAGGAAAAATTCTTACCTCATTAAAAACTGCGAATATATCTGCTCTGACATAAAAAATTTTCGGCACAGCTCCGTGCAGTGCTGGCCTATGCTTTGTGATTCATGAAAGGAAAGATAATCCATTGAATAAAATCTTTAAATTGAAATGAATGCTTTTTTTAAAAAAAATTACTTTATATTATAAAAATTATTATTGGGCATTTTTTTTAAAGAAATTGGATGACAGTTAACATACATTACTAGATATGCGCAAGGCTGCTTCTTTACCTTCTACAATAATACTCATCCTCCAGAGTCCCGACCAGAACAGACTGCCGACACGCGCTGACTACCGCCGACTACTGCCGACTCACGCAGACTACACAAGACTACTGCCGACTAGCGACAAGCAACAACTAACTACATACTGCTCTCTGGTCAGAGACTCTTCTAAGTCTTGCCTGTTGCAGGTAGCGCATATAGCGCATACCTCTTAAGGGCCATAGCAGTAGTTCGGAACTGAAAAAAGCAAAATTGTTCCTTACTTTCAGTACTAAATTTATTTGCCGCTATTCGTTAAAGTGCAATACATTCGAAAATATCGTAGAGATTATTCTTCTGTTAAGGTGTATTAAGAAAACAAGTTGTAGTGATATTTATTGTGACGAAGCAAAGGGAAACAAATTATGATTAACTGCATTTATTAATTATAAAATGGTTGCTGTCAGTTTGCCATATCAGAGTGCGGTACTTCCAATAAATATCGAATAAAAGGACGAAGTGCACCAGCTGCTCTATTCTAAATAGCGTATGTTTCAATTTATTTCGTTTTGCTGACATAAAATGTAACTCTTTTCGACCGCGGATAGACTGATTGTAAAATGTTAATATTCAAGGCCGGAAATGTCACAGTTAATAAAATATTCTGGTCGAATGGATTTCACGTTAAAAACCGACGATTCGTCCCCATCTGCGAAGGACATTTTCCAAGGGGATAGTAGCTTTGTTGAATGTCTGTCAGTAGCGAGCCAGTGTGTGAATCGGACATTCAACAAAGCTATGATCCCCCTTGAAATTGTCGGCAGATGGCGGCGAAACGTCGTGTTTTAAGGTGAATCTATTCGACCACGGCATAATAGCCCGGAATATTTTATTAATTGTGGGTAGATGGATTGCAGTTACCTTTCGCAAAATCAATTTTGAAGCAGTTACTGTTTTCCAGAACAACCAAAAATGAAAAAGGAAATAATTTGATTGATGATAATGTATTATAGTAACGAAACTTTGGGGATCACTTTCTCGGTTGTTAGTTATTGACTGCCTTGTAATTAGTTTTACTGTGGCCACTTCTTTCCTGTGTTCGTGGCATACACCGATACATTGATATAAAAAGGAGTCGGTCTGACTGAAAAATTGTCAATACTATAGGGATGTAATCGTTCCACATCATTCCTAATAAGAAAGTACGGAATCCCAGATCCACTAATTGTAAAAAAGAAAAAGCAAAAAGAACTTTTTGAAGGCAGTTGTCTTGAATCCTATACTGCTATGTCGGCTGCGAAAGACAATGTTACGATTTCGACAAGTGACGCAGCATTAAGTTTTAATAGTTATGTGGATAGCTTATTAGACATTTGTTGATTCCGTTAAACTAAACTGGTTATGGAACCACATTTCTCATTTTCATGTTTGTCACTGTGTGAATGCGACAAAATGCCATTAAATGACGTAGTGTGTGCTTACTTCAGAAACATGCTCTAGGACAAAATTCTTACATTGCTTTATGATGAAATTTATGTGTATCCATTTCCTCTATGTAGAAATGAGACATGAGAAGGCATTATAAGCTAAAAACGTAGCAATTTTACTACTTTAATTTCTTGTCGTATCTAGGCAAGCAGTGAAGTAAAAACTTCTCTTTGTGTGTCACCGTACTTTTAACGTTACGATCTTGTGCGGTGTGATGCCTCCCTGTTGGAAACGAAAAGCTTATGGGCTGTCACGTAGCCACAACTGCGTCTGATAATTGTTACCGTATCGTTAGTACGATTCATTATTTCTTTCAGGTTAACAAATTTTAATTTTGACGTTGTTTGGACTATCGCGTTGTAACGTACGTCGTAACCATAAGTGTAGCAGACTTCGATTTTCTATAAACTACAGAACAACGAACACATAAAATTATGATACTCTAATGTTGAAGTAACCTTGGGGTAACATTCTACGATGCACCAATAAAGTACATATGTCAACATCTCTTTGTTTTTTTCTTGTTCAAGTCCAGAAGTGTAAAAGCTTATAACACATAAACACAGAATAAACCCGAATCACAGTCACAAAATACATGGATGTCGTCATATGTGAAAACAAGGGACATCTAAAAACGCAACATTCGCTCCTTTTCCTTTCCTATATGCTGAAGCTACCCTTTCGACGACCATGTCTTTTTGGATTTCTTCACCGCCTCCATGTAGCCATTTCGTCCTCGCTTCAATTTAGTTTCCTTTTATTTCATTCTTAAGTGCCTTAATGTTGATATAACAAAATCTCTCAGTTACTGAATGAATTCTGAAGCAGTATCATACTTTTGACATGCAGAAAACATACGTACACAGATATAATAGTTGACAACTCAGCAGGCCATTCCACTGCACTGTAATGTTCTGCCTTTAGGTCTGTGCTACACAGAGCACACTCAGTTGATATGCCGGCCGCGGTGGTCTAGCGGTTCTGGCGCTGCAGTCCGGAACCGCGGGACTGCTACGGTCACAGGTTCGAATCCTGCCTCGGGCATGGGTGTGTGTGAGGTCCTTAGGTTAGTTAGGTTTAAGTAGTTCTAAGTTCTAGGGGACTTATGACCTAAGATGTTGAGTCCCATAGTGCTCAGACACACACCACTCAGTTGATATAGGAGTAAACAGCTTTCGGACACAATAAAAAGTATAGGCTTAGCAATGGCTACATAGCAAAGACAATTGTAATTTGGACACACAAATACATAAAAATAAAGCAACAAAGTGCCACACTAAGAAGTAAGAAAAAAATGTTCGGCAGCGTCTCATACCAAGACTTCATATAACAAAAAAGTGCAAACCTTAAAAAATGCAACAGTTGCATTCGCCATTAATAATAAGTTAGGACACTTATTAGTCCACAATACAAAAACAAATACCCAAAAATTCAACGACAGAGGAGTGTATCATTTTCAAGCTGTCTTGCCTACTATATAGGGAAAACAGGCAGAAATTTAAAAACCCATTTCGAAGAACACGTAAATGCTTCCAGACTCAACCACTTTGAAAATCAGTTATTGCACGGCATATGCTATAACCAAATATCTGATCAATGAGATAAGCAATTTGATAGTACTACACATTGAAGCCAGTGGTAAGACCCTAAACCTGCTAGAACAATTGGATAGATACCTCCACAAAATCAATAATTCGAAGTCTATGTATGTTAAATGAACAAACAGAATCCGATAGTCATAGTTATTTTAGTAATTTTCAGGACGCACTTTAAATTTATTTCTTGCATTTATCGACTTCTTAGAACTCAGCTCTCTGACACTATGTGTCAAACATCATCTTAATCACACCAAGTTAAGTTACTTCTGTGAAGTGTTTTAACAGTGTAAGCAAAAGGTCGCTTTGAGTGACGTGACGTGCGACGACAGTATAAATAAACCAACGTATGCTGACCTCAAAAAGTTAAAAATGTTCTTCCTTGTTTGTTCCTTGTTTTTTCACTGTTGTTTCCCACTGTTTCACATAGTTCCACACTCGATTCACGAAACACGGTTCCTATCATCTATCTTTCTTGCAATAGGAAAATGCATTTAACCTCACTCAAGAGCACATATAAATTATGCTTGAGACGATTTGCACCTGAAATTGGACCCACAGGGTTCGAAGTGCGACGTGTAATTTAATGGAACACGAAAAATTGCGACTGATGGAGTTTGTATTCAAACTTCCTGTGAACTGTTGTTGTTGGCGTCGGTTTGCTATTCTGATGATGATCTTCGGATTATAAGGCGCTCAACTTCGCAGTCATCAGCGCAGTCCCGATTTTGACACAGTCCAATCTAGCCACTGTCACGAATGATGATGATGGGAATGGCTCTGAGCTCTATGGGACTTAACATCTATGGTCATCAGTCCCCTAGAACTTAGAACTACTTAAACCCAACTAACCTAAGGACATCACACAACACCCAGTCATCACGAGGCAATGATGATGATGAAGGAATGGTGAGGACAACTCAAACACCCAGTCCCCGTGCACAGAAAATCCCCTACCCGACCGGGAATTGAATCCATGACCACGTACTTCAGAGCCAGCGAAAAAAATGGTTCTAATCGCTCCAAGCGCTATGGGACTTATCATCTGACGTCATCAGTCCCCTAGACTTAGAACTACTTAAACCTCAGTAACCTAAGCACATCACACACAGTCATGCCCGAGGCTGGATTCGAGCCTGCGAACATAGCAGCAGCACGGTTCCAGACTGAAACGCCTAAAACCACTCGGTCACAGTGGCCGGCTAGAGCCAGCGACGTTGGCCACTAGACCACGAGCTGCGGACTGGTATTCTGATGTGAGTGATCACATGAATTGTGAATACTTTCTGACCTGTCTTCCTATTCATATGGAATTCTACTGGCATTATACTATTTTCTGCTGTATTCGTCTGGCCATAAATCCATATCTTCTTTCCATTTCATTTCACTGACACCCACTATATAGCTAGATTAACCTTCCGCATTTCCCCTTTCCGATTTTCTAAATTCTCTACGACACTAAATTTATGAACATTTTCATTTCATGATTTTCATCATCATCATCATCATCATCATTATCACCACCACCACCACCGCCACCACCACCATCTTCGACAGAGTAAGATCATATTGCCATATTTACATCGCAGAGGTCATTGCCATTCTTAAACAATTTACCAGTGTCTGTCAGACTGATTTAGTGTTGTCTTTCTGATAATCTCTTCAGTTAATCTCGGGCAGTAAATTAACAAAGTGAAATGCCCCTGCGGCATTTTAGGCGGGAGGCCCCATTCGGGGAAGTTCGGCCGTCGAGTTGCAAATCTTATGTCAGTCGACAGCACACTGAGCGACTTGGACGCCGGTGATGATAGTGAAGGATGATGAGGTTAACACAACACTCACTCCAGAATCGTCGAAAATTGAAAACCTGGCCGGGATTCGAACCCAGGCCCGCTGCATGGGAAGCAAACACGTTACCACTCAGCGAAGCAGGCGGACAATAAATAAAAATTGCAGTTAGACAGATAATTCTAGTAAATGCGTTATTTTAACAGATGCGTTTGTGTTTCATTCCTCAATGCAAATATCTCTCGCAGTATCACTACCACTGATTTCGTCTTCCAAACACAGGTAGCTGTACGGAATGTGACAATGGTGGACACTAATGACTCAAATATGAATTCGCAGTTTAGGCCACGTCGTCGCCAACGCGCCTGTGTCTGGGGTGATATTTCCTTGAAAGAGCGTCAGTCACAACTAAATCTCTTGAGTTACGGAAACGCAAACGTTCCACAAAACTGGAGATATCGTTTTATTCATAATGTATGCCCTCGTTGTTAACTGTATGAGCGCTGTATTCTTCCTTTAGTTCTGAAAAGAGCCGTGTGGTTACAGGAAGCGCCAGACGAGGGAATTTCCGCTCTGCCATTTGCGCAACGACATGAAGATGAGGAAGTTTATACCCACTATGTGTACAAAAGGCAAACGTAATTTTTCTCGACATTCACTGCACGAAATGTTACTGCAATGACCGTTAAAATGAGTGTTTCCAGATAACTCTGTAAAACTATAACTTCGCTTCCTATCTTAGTTTTATTCTCACAGCTGGTATTGAAATTACTGCACTTTTCTAGTTTTTTTTTTCATTGTAATATGAAAGTCACCGAAAGCAAACATTCCCTTTTTAAGTAAAATGATATTCAGTAGTGTGTTGCACCACAGTGTTTCTTTTTGCAAGTAGTATTATCACAAAATTTGGGAGCTTTTGTGAACGCTCGAAGTGTTTACACCTATAATTATTCCTCTTGTAACTTTTACTTTCCTTTGTTGTTCATTCTGATACCGACATAAATTTTAAATCGCATCCAGGTTTCATTTTCCTTTTCCAGCTCTGAGTCGTGTTTACTTCTTCATTATTGACTCCATATTTTCTGTTTATACATGCACAGCATCCTTTGGTAGTATTCGTTCTCTGCTTTCTATTTACTTATTTTTACCCTTTTGTTAGCGTTGTCTCTGGTTGGATTTACGTGTCCTATGTTTTCCGATCGCGCGGGTGCGTGTGTATATTCTTGTGTATTTGTTTGTGCAGTTATTTTCTCTCTTAACGACTAGCATCAGTCCGTCAACATCGGGTAGTGCCAACATTCCACAATTTCCCATCGAGAATTCGCCAGCTAAACGTCTTTTCACTACAATGGAAATCAGAGGACAGACAGAAGAAAAATTTGTGGGTAGCCTGAAAAGGAAAATATTTGCTTTATTCAGACACCTAACTTTTTCGACACACGTGTTATATCACAGTGACTGACCACACCGTTTGAGGCAGTTAACTGACAACAATCAGCTGTGAAACTGAGATTACTTAAGACAGACGTCTCACAAATACTCATGGGTACTTGAGTCCTTACGATGTGTTATTGGAAATATACCAGTAGCAAAGTGGATTTGAAGAAGCTATCTTATCTGTGGTAAAGTGAGACATTCTCTGTCTGAATATATGAGATACTGAAAACAGCTGAGGGTCGAATTGCGTTGTATTATCTCTTCACTCAGGAAGTGTTTACAGAAGGAATACTAATCGTGGAGACCGGTTAACAGATTTGTTCATTTTTCAACCTGAAAGTTTTGGTAAATGGTGCTTTATCGTTCTGGTCGTATTGGGATGGTGCGTTATCCTGCTGTACTATTTCAAGGAAAGCCTTTAATACTGGAGATGATGTTTTAATTGCTAGGTTTACGTCTGAGATCACGCTATACAAATTCATTATGCAATACCGTACATTACATAATAATTTTTTAAATAACAATTTATTTACTACTTTTTGATTCTGGCCCAATGTGTACTTAACGCTGACATAATCACGATGTATGAACAAAGACAGCCGGCCGTTGTGGCCGAGCGGTTCTAGGCGCTCATTACGGAACCGCGCGACTGCTACGGTCGCAGGTTCGAATCCTGAATCGGGCATGGATGTGTGTGATGTCCGTAGGTTAGTTAGGTTTAAGTAGTTCTAAGTTCTGGGGGACTGATGACCACATATATTAAGTCTCATAGTGCTCAGAGCCATTTGAACCATTTTTTTTAACAAAGACAATTTGTGAAACGGAAGTTTCTATTGAACTTGTTGGCTCAGTGTGTAGCACCTTATGTTAATGTAAGTCAAGAATGGCTGTGAAAGAAACGTGATTGAGAAATTTTTGTGCAGTTAAAATTCATACAGCTATCAAACAGCATCCGTTTCATTACTCGTCACCTACGCTACTTTAGATACTTGCGTGGATGTAGCTTCACGTAGTAAAGGAAGATATATTATATATTTCTGCTAAACAAGATCATGGCGGTGATTTTACATTCCAAAATATTCACGATGCTCTCCTTTGCTTTATTTCATTCGTAAAAACGACTTATGACAGACTCACCGCGCTACGTTAAATCTATTCATTGATCCGTGACCCTGATTTTGAGCTCATTGAACAACTCAACTCATTCTTTGTTAGAGAAGATAAATTTCTTTAACATCCTCCTACCTCTATTTACAAGTTTACAATATGTTTCACTTCTGCCTTTACTCAATAATATTTTCAACTGAAATCTGTTTCCCGTTTTGACACCAGATACAGTAGTTCTAGAAACTGTGTCTCCAATTTAGATTGTTGTTGCGGATCCACGAATTAGTAAATTACCAAACATTTGATTTCTTACGAATTATTAGGAATTTTGCAGCTTCTAGCGCGATAGTAGGTAAAAAACAGCACGACAACTGTTGCTTATCTCCTAGCTGTTATGAACACTCCCGAAGAAGTGAAAGTACAACAGGAAAACAATATAGCAGTGCAGGTAAGTCAGGAAATATGTGCCCAGAAGGTTATGTGTATACCAGGAATTCTGTGATTTTCTTCAAGTCCTGCGGCCTAGTTTTTATTTTTGTGCTCACTGCTTTGTCAGGAACAAAGATGAGTGAGATTTCTGTTTCCAATGGTATTCGTACACCACGATATTTCGCCCCATGCAGGGAGTGCTGCTGCGATAATAGGCGTGGAACCAGTAGATAGAAAATAATCGTACACAGCAATGATTAACGTAAGAGCGTTACCGCGCAAAGTGATCACGGTACAGGTGTTAGCCGTCTTGTCCCACCTATCTTACAGCATCTTACGTAGTGTTGGCCAGAAACCGAAACACTGCTGCAGGTGTAGACTTGACGTCTTCGACAGTTGGATGTAACTGGTGGCACGCACTCATCGGCTTTCATTGTCCAGGAACCAATGATGATTGCATAACTGTCACTATGATGTCCACTGTCTGGCAGCTGACATTGTGCAGCCGCACAAGGGAACAACGCGATTTTTTGTATTATTGCTAACAATAAGCGACCTCGGTCTCTGCACGTTCAATCAAATCTGATCAGCACTTTCTGAACTCTCCTCCGAGGTCGCTAACGCACGCCCAGGGAGGTGGTACTGGACTTCGTTGGGGGATGAAATTTTCACTGCCAATATTTGGCCTTCAAGGGAGGATAACTGATGGCGTAAAGCTGTTGATCACCAGACCTTACACCACTACCGTGGGTTAAATAAAACTTCGCAGTGTCTCATAAAATGAGCGCATGGGACATTGTTGACGGTGATCCTTCTGTGGGATGGGGACGTTGATCTCAGAGGCTTCTTTGGTGCTCTTTTGGAGGGGCAGCGTATGTGCCGGCAGCGGGTTTCACCCTCTCTCTTCTCTCATCATCGCCATACAACACAAATATAACACCCACAGTGTAATGACCATTATCCTGTCCGCCGCCATAACTGAGTGGTAAGCGTGGCGGATTGCCGTCCTACGGGCCCGGGTTCGATTCCCGGCTGGGTCGGGGATATTCTCCGCTCAGGTACTGGATGTTGTGCTGTCTTCATCATCATTTCATCCCCATCCGGCGAGCAGGTCGCCCAAAGTGGCGTCTAATGTAATAAGACCTGCACCAAGGCGGGCGGACCTGCACCGCAAGGGACATCCTGGCCAATGACGCCAAACACTCATCTCCATTTTACCACTACACTCACCTACATTCCAAAAATACACATATAACACAGCTCTCACACATCCGCAAAGGAAGAGGACAATGTATGTGGAGGAAGAAAACGTTTTCTTACGAGGCAGATGAACCTACCCTTTGAGATCCCCTAGCCAACACCACCACTACAAGTTTCCTTTTTTTAGTACTCTCTAAATGACGAAGGTTTTAAAGTCTGAGTCTATGGTCCTTCTCTGTAAAACATTCCACTGTTTAGTAGGGCAATGACTAACCTCGCTAATTGAGAAATGTGCAAACCCTGGCCCATATGTTTTCCTGCCATATTGCACATTTTATAAGACAGGAAGATCAATGATCACCTTGTTCGCTACGTCCTCCACGAATAACAGTAGCTTTTCTATCAGATGCACTCAAATCGCATGGAGAGAAGTATCCAAGAACCGATTATGAATTCTTGTTGGAGCATATGGGGGCTTCGATTACATTAAATTTTCAGTCAGAAAACATATAGTTTTCTGCAATGTTAAAACAGTGTAACAGTAGGAAGGATAACAACTTACTGGTAGCAACGCTGGGCGTAAACTGCCTTGACACGGAGTCGAACTGATCTCGGTGACAGATACAGTTACGTCATTCCACGCTGTTTCCACTCCATGCCTGAGCTCCCCGTTCATTGTGGTTGATGTCTGGCGGTCTACTAGCCTCCCGGCAATCCAATTTTTTTCACTCTGTACGGACTGTGTGCTGATATAAAACTTTCTGGGCCGGCCGTTGTGGCTGAGCGGTTCTAGGCGCTTCAGCCTGGAACCGCGCGACCGCTACGGTGAAAGGTTAGAATCCTGCCTCGGCCATGAATGTGTGTGATGTCCTTAGGTTGGTTAGGTTTAAGTAGTTCTAAGTTCTAGGTGACTGATGACCTCAGATGTTAAGTCCCATACTGCTCAGAGCCATTTCAACCAAACTTTCTGGCAGATTAACGTACAACTGCTCAACCCACTGAGCTACCCGAGCACAACACACGACCCCCTCGTCACAGCTTTATTTCTGCCCGTACCTCGTCTCCTACCTTCCAAACTTCACAGAAGTTGCTGGACTAGCACTTCTGGAAGAAATGATATGGCCGAGAGTGAATGCTACACTCTGTAGCGCAGTGTGCGCTTGTATGAAATTTCCTTGTAGATTAAAACTGCATGTCGCACCGCCACTGCGGGACCTTTACATTTCACGTGCAAGTGCTCACCTAGTTTGGGAGGTACGAGATGAGATACTGGCTGAAATAAAGCTGCGAGGACGGGTCATGAGACTTGCTTGGGTAGCTCAGATAATAGAGCACTTGCCGCGTAAGGCAATGGTCCCCAGTACGAGTCTCGATCTGGCACGCAATTGTAATCAGCTGAAGTATCATAGACAGATGTTTCCAGAGGCTGAGGGATCTGGTGAACGTGCCGCCACAGGAAGCATATAGTCTTATGTCATCTTCTTTATAGATAGGTTATGCTGGAATCACCGACCTTAACATGTCAGAAATGTAACGCCTGCAGTCCACACTACGGCTATGTGAAGAGTAGGTGAGACCATCGGCACTCCACAAGATTACGCCATGTGCTAGCCTGAGTGAATCACAAATGCAAACTGGCAACATTAGTTCTCCTCGGAGCATTCACGAAGTTCTTCGTGATTTTATCCGCAGAATCAGGACTCACCTGCAAAGAAGTGCATAATGTTAAGGGACATGTTTTTCAGCGTTTGCATGCGACATGTGGCAGATGCGAATCATCTACGTTCATGCTTGATGTCTTCACCGACAGTACAAAATGGTTCAAATGGCTCTAAGCACTATGGGACTTAACATCTGAGGTCATCAGTCCCCTAGAATTTGAACTACTTAAACCTAACTAACCTAAGGACATCACACACACCCATGCCCGAGGCAGGATTCGAACCTGCGACCTTAGCAGCAGCGCGGTTCCGGACTGAAGGGCCTAGAACTGTTCGGCTACAGCGGATGGCTCACCGACAGCGATGTCATCTTTGAGCAGTATAGTTGTCCATGTCTCGAAGCCAGAACCGTGATACAGTGGTTTGATGAGCATTATAGTGACCTCACGGTGATGTCTCGGCGATCAAATTTTGCTGTTGTAAATTCTATGGAACCCATCTGGGTCGCCTTCGGGCGACATCACCGCGTATGCAAATCAGCGGCCCGTTATTTACCCGAATTACGTGACCTGTGCGTAGACATCTAAGCTATATATCTCCACGAACCTACCAATAAATTTTCGGATCTCTGATACTCAGAATGTAATGTGTTTCATTCCAAAGATGGAAAAACAAGCTATTAATAAGGTGGTCATAATGTTTCGGCTCATCAGTATACGTTGTGTGATAAAAACTAGTAAATTTTTTATTTACTGATGTATGAAACTTGTCGACAGCAATGAAAGGGTCGATAGAACTAAACACTTTAACACGTCAGTAGCGTTTAATGAAAATCCTGAGGCCACATTTAAGTGCGTCCTCCACCTTGGGAGCGGCAGAGCAATACGAGCTGACTCGTCCGTAGCAGTCAAAGGGTTGAAGAACTATAGAAATAATTTTTAAGCTACATCTATGAAAACTGGTATTTGACTTTCTGTTACAAATAAAAAAAACACGTGTTTAAGTGGGTTCGGAAAATTCAACCCCTGAAGGGGTGAAATGTGGGATTAAAGTTAATATTACATTATGAAAGCATTTTTAAAGCTAAATCTATAAAAAGTTGTATTTGACTTCTCAGTTGAAAATAAAAATTACAGGTTTCAATCTTCTTGGAAGTTCCACGCCTCAGGGGGTGAAATAGGGCCTGATTGATTCACTGACTCATAACTGTCCAGCCCAAACCGCTACCGACAGAAGCTTGAGATCTGGACAGGATGTTTATCTTATACTGTATGCATCGTTTAGTGAAGGATTGTTGAAAATTTCACACCTAAGGCGGTTAAATAGGGGATGAAAGGTGTTTTGAAAACAAATCGCTATCAAGGCAATCTTGATGCCAGAATTACGAAAATTGGTATTTGATTTCTCAGTTGGAAATAAAAACATATGTGGTTCAGCATTTTTTGAAACTAAAGGGGTTAAATGGTGAGTGAATATATTTTTGCTAAATAAATCGCTATTAAACTATTACTAAAGCATTTTTAAATCTACGTCTTTGAAAATTGGATTTGACTTATCTGTTACAAATAAAAGCATATGTGTTGCAGTGTTTTTCGAAATTCAACCCCTAAGGGGGATGAAATAGGGGACGAAAATTTTTATGAAAATCTTTCATTATGAAACCAATTTTATAGCTATATCTAAGAAAACTTGTATTTGGCTTCTAGATTAGAATCAAGAATAACATATGTTTCGGTGTTTTATGGAAGTTCACCATCTAATTGGATGAAATAGAGAAAGAAAAATTACATGAAAATATACATTAAAATGTTTTTAAATATAAATCTATTAAAACTGATAGAGTTCTGGAGAAATATGTGTTGGGGGATGAAAGTCTCTATGGAAATATCACAAGAACGCAAAAGGCAGTATTAACAGACACTTCCGGTTCCAGCTGTTAGAATCGCTTGTTTGGCCGGAATTACGTTCTGCAAAGACCACTCATCTCTGGTCTTAACTAGTGTGAAAAGTTAAGATGATGTTGCAAATCGGAAACAACGTAAAATTAGGTTAAAGAAAAACAAAGAAAAAACTATTTGCAGCCCAACCACTCGACGCGAGCGAAGCGGAGGGCACCAAACTAGTTACTCTACAAATGACAATGTTGAATGGTTTTTCGGACGAGTTATTCGACCCTGAGGGATCCGTTGTAAAATGTTAAAAACTAAAGCTCTATAACATTAGAACATCTGCACGTTTCATTTCGCTACCCTGCTGCGCAGCAGCTTTACGTCGCTGTAAGTGACCGCTCTATACTCTTGGGATCAACGATGCGAGTAGTGCGTATCGCCGATTCCATCGAACTCGTAATGCGGAGCTCAGTAGGTGTTTTCTTCGACCACGAAAGCGAAGGAGCCCATAAAACTCCTCCTGAGAGAACTTCGATACTCCAGCGTGTCCATAGCCACGTAGTATAAACTACTTTTGCTGCCATTGAGAAACACGTTTTCCTTCCCATTGAATTCCACGCACGAACGGAAGAACTCGTCGTCTGCACCACCACTGTACCTTGTTGCACGCGGCAATGCAGGCTTTACAGCTTCGCCATTTCTCCAGTAACGGCGTATCCTGATGTCAGTGGCGATACAGTTTACTGATATGGCTGAGAACACGCCTAGTGAAAGGAAAAACTATATCGTTACTATTGCTGTTTATTTTTCGTAATAGGTGCATTGCGAACGACAGTTGTGCGAGTAATGGCGATTATTGCATATAGCTTCAGAACGCCTATCTAACCGATACCGTTACACTTGTTAAAAACTATGTAGAGCTGTTGATTACGAATACACTATTTGTAAAAGGTCCGCCTTCATATGGGAGCTATACATTTAGTTTCCACAGTACTTGAATGACAAGAATATACTTCACACACGCTAATATCAAAAAAAGATTGTGTGTGTCCTACGTTCGAAAGTAATTACTTATCTCAGTAACCCACCGAGCTATTATAGAAAAATTATTCTCCCGACTGACACGCAAGCCAACGATCCCTTAAGTAGAATCAACTATATTTATGTGTTAGAAGACGAGAAAGAAAATTGACATCCTAAATAAATGTTTGAAGCGTCAAAAAGTCACGTTGATAAATAGTATTATTTTAAGTACAGGAGTTTCATATGTTCAGATCAGGCCAACCCTCTGCTTGGTTAGAGACATGAACACCTTCCCAGCTGACATTGGCGGTGTAACAAGGATTTTAAAATTCGGAAAAATATCATCAACAGAATTCCGAAGACTGCATGAGCTGACAAGTCTGAGAGTTATCGTACAATCAGCTTAACAGGTCATGCATCCAAGTTGCTGACAACGATAATGTACAGAGGAACAAAACAGGAAACTGAGAATGTGTTAGATGACGATCAGTTTAGATTTAGCGAAGGTAAATGCACCAGGGGAGCGGTTCTGACGTTGCAGTTGATAATGGAAGCAAGACTAAAGAAAAATCAAGACACGTTCACCGGATTTCTCGACACGGGATAAAAAGCGTTCGACAGTGTAAAAGGATGCAAAATGTTCGAAATTCTGAGGTATATATCGGTAAGCTAGAGGGAGAGATGGGTAATGTACAACATGTACAAGAGCGATGTGCTCGGATTAAAAATGGTTTAAGACAAGGATGTAGTCCTTCGCCCCTGCTCTTCAATTTTTACATCGACGAAGCAATGACGAAATAAATGAAAGGTTCAAGAGTGTAATTAAAATTAGAGGTAAAAGGATATCAATGATAAAGTTCGCTGAAGACATCTCTCTCCTCAGTGGAAGTGAAAAACAGTTACAGGACCTGCATAATGGAATGAATAGTATAATGAATACATAATATAGATTAAGTCGAAGAAAGACGAAGGTAATGAGGTATAGCACATATGAGAACAGCGAGGAACTTAACATCAGGTTTGATGGTCACGAAGCAGATGAAGTTAAGGAATTCAGATACTTAGGCAGAAAAAAATATCCCTTGACGGACGGAGCAAGGAGGACATCAGAAACAGACGAGCACTAGCAAATAGATCGTTCCTGGTCAAGAGAAGTCTAGTAACATTAAACATACGCCTTAATGTGAGGAAGAAATTTCTGAATATGTATGTGTGGAGCACAGTACTGTATGATAGTGAAACATGGAAACTGGGAAAATTGGAAAAGAAGACATTGAAGCGTTAGAGATGTGGTTCTACAGAAGTGTTGAAAAATCGCTAGACTGATAAGCTAAGGAATGAGGAGGTTCTGCGCTGAGTCGGAAAGGAATATACGGACGACACTGACAAGAAGGTGGGACAAGATGACAGGACCTCTGTTACGACATCAATGGAATAACTTCTATGCTAATAGATGCAGCAGTAGCGTGTAAAAATTTTAAGGAGACAGATATCGGAATACATCCAGCAAATAATTGAGGACGACGATTACAATTGCTACTCTGAGAAGAAGAAGTTGGCACACGAGAGGAATTCGTGGCGGGTGGCATCAAACTAGTCAGAAGACTGTTAAAAAACTAAAACCTGACAATACTTGCGGCGAATCTTTACCAAACTTTTTCCCTGAGCACTACGTAGAATGCATGGTTCGGAAGCCCAAATATGATGGAAATACATTGTATCTAGTGGCAAGAAGTGGAATTGAGCTCTATGAGGGTGTCTACATTGAAACTGGTATCATTAACCATGGGGCAGTTTTTGCAATAGTGTTTACCAAAGTACAAAGGGTCAATTAAAACAAATAGAACCATTTAAATGTTCTGCAAAGTAGATAAAGAAGCTCTAAACATTTAATTTTGAAAAGGAGCGTGTGGAAGAGCTGTGTTTCATTTTCAAAGGAATAGTTAACCATGAACTTGACACATATGTACGTATTAGCACATTTCATGATGAGAGGGTCTGTCAGTGATATACAGTTACTGAAAAAAAAAACTTCAATCGTAACAGATACTACTGAATAATACACTGAAGAGCCAAAGAAACTGGTACACCTGCCTAATATCGTGTAAGGCCCCCGTGAGGATGCAGAAGTGCCGCAACACGATGTGGCATGGACTCGACAAATGTCTGAAGTAGTGCTGGAGGGAACTGACACGAAGAATCGTGCAGGGCTGTCCGTCAATCCGTAAGAGTACGAAGGGTGGAGATCTCTTCTGAACAGCGCGTTGCAAGGTTTCCCAGATATGCTCAATAATGTTCCTGTCTGGGGAGTCTGGTGGCCAGCGGAGGCGTTTAAACTCAGAAGAGTGTTTCTGGAGCCACTCTGTAGCAGTTCTGGAAGTGTTTGGTGTCGCATTGTCCTGCTGGAATTGCGCAAGTCCGTTGGAATGCACAATAGATATGAATGGATGCAGGTGATGAGACAGGATGCTTACGCACGTGTCACCTGTCAGAGTCGTATGTAGACGTATCAGGGATCCCATATAACTCCAACTGCACACGCCCACATCATTACAGAGCCTTCACCAGCTTCCTTCGGACATGCAGGGTTCATGGATGCATGAGGTTTTGTCCATACTCGTACAAGTCCATCCGCTCGATACAATTTGAAACTAGAGTCGTCCGACCAGGCAACATGTTTCTAGTCATCAACAGTCTAATGTCGAGGTGTAAAGCTTTGTGTTGTGCAGTCATCAAGGGTACACGAGCGGCCTTCGGGTCCGAAAGCCCATGTCGATGATGTTTCGTTGAATGGTTCGCACGCTGACACTTGTTAATGGCAGAGCATTGAAACTTCAGCAATTTGCGGAAGGGTTGCACTTTTGTCACGTTAAACGATTCACTTCAGTCGTAGTTGGTCCAGTTCTTGCAGGATCTTTCTCCGGTCGGAGATTTGATGTTTTACCGCATTCGTGATATTCACGGTACCCTCGTGAAATGAGTTAATCCCACTTCATCGCTACGTTGGAGATGCTGTGTCCTATCGCTCGTGCGCCGATTATAATACCACGTTCAAGCTCATTTAAATCCTGATAACCTGCGTTCAAGCTCATTTAAATCCTGATAACCTGCCATTGTAGCAGCAGTAACCGATCTTACAACTGCGCCAGACACTTGTTGTCTTACATAGGCGTTGCCGACCGCAGCGCCGTAATCTGCCGGTTTACATATCTCTGTGAGCCGGCCGCTGTGACCTTGCGGTTCTAGGAGTTTCAGTCCAGAACCACGCTGCTGCTGCGGTCGCAGGTTCAAATCCTGCCTCGGGCATGGATGTATGTGATATCCTTAGGTTAGTTAGGTTTGAGTAGTTCTAAGTCTTGCGGACTGATGCGCTCAGATAAGTCCCATAGTGCTTAGAGCCATTTGAACCAGTTGAACATATCTCTGTATTTGAATACGCATGCCTGTACCAGTTTGTTTGGTGCTTCAGGGTACATGTGTGTGTAAAACAGAGCATAGGGCCATAGATAGAGAGATACTGAATTAAAAGTTAAAACCGTATGGCTCTCGAGAGAGTAGTGTGTGAAGTCCTCAACGGCTACCAAAGCAGAATCCTACAGGATGATCGCTAACCTAAATAAATTCTTTGCATGCAGTTAGTGGCAACAAAGATAGTGCCCATACATTCATGGACGTGTTAGAAGCTGAAACTGAGAGTAGCAAAAAAAGAGCAGAAATGCTGACCTGCGCTTTTAAATGTTCCTTTCGGCAAGAAAATCCAGGAGTAATTCCCCAGTTTAATTCTCGCACCACTGCTAAGACGAGAAATAGACACAATAGTGTCACCGGAATTGAGAAACAACTGAAATCGCCTAAAATAGAACAAAGCTTCAGGGCCCATTCGAATTCCTATTAGATGCTATGCCGTACTTGCTATTAAGTTAGCCCCTTGTGTAACCACTATCAACCATACATCCATCGAAGAAATAGCCGTGCCTGGTAGTTCGAAGAAACCACAAGTAACACCGCCTTGAAGATGGTGTAAGAAGGGATCCACAAAGTATCGTCCAGTGCCCTTGACCTCCAGTTGTTATAGTATCTTAGAACGTAATCTGAACTCAAATGTAATATCTTGAACAGAATTACCTCCCACAAGCTATCCGTCATAGACTGCGAAAACATCAATCATGTAAAACCCATTCCACAATTTTCTCATATGAAATTCTGAAAATCATAGATCAAGACAATCAGGTAGATACAGTATTTCTTGATTTCCGAAAAGCGTGTGACTCAACACTCACCTACACTTACTGAAGAAAGTTCGATCATGTAGCCTATCAAGCGAAATTTTTGACTGGATAGCGGATTTCCCGGCAGGGAGGACGCAGCGTGTTGTATTGGATTGAGAGTCATCAACAGATGTGTCCCATATTTTCATCCCGTGACAATAGCGTCCAATACGACCAAGAAGTGCTTTAGCGTTTGGCGGCTATGTCGGAGGTTTGATATTTCACCGCATTCCTGATGTTGACGGTGCACTCTTGAAACGGTCATATGGGAAAATCCCCACTTCATCACTACGTTGGAGATGCTGTGTCCCATCGCCCACTTTGGCACACTGTCTCTCTGACTTTGGTGCAGTGTTTCTCTCACTTTGATACAATGTACCTCCAACTTTGGTACACTGTCTCTGCCACTTTGATACAGTATCTCTCTGACTCTGGTGCAGCGTTTCTCCCACTTTGATAAACTGTACTCCCACTTTGGTACACTGTCTCTCTCACTTTGGTACAGTGTCTATCTGACTAGTGCAGTGTTTGTCCCACTTTGATACACTGTACCTCCCACTTTGATACACTGTACCTCCCACTTTGTACACTGTCTCTCCCACTTTGGTGCACTTGCTCTCCCACTTTGGTGCACTTTCTCTCCCACTTTGGTACACCATGTCTCTCGCTTTGGTACACCGTCTCCCACTTTGGTACACCGTCTCTCCCACTTTGGTACATTGCCTCTCCCACTTTGGTGCCTGTCCCTCCCTCTTTGGCACCTGTCTCTCCCACTTTGGTACCTGTCTCTCCCACTTTGGTGCACTTTCTCTCCCACTTTGGTGCACGATCTCTCCCACTTTGCTACAGCGTCTCTCCCAGTTTGGTATACTATCCCTCCCAGTTTCATACAGCGTCTCTCCCACTTTGGTACACTGTCTCTCTGACTTTGTTAGACTGTCTCTCCCACTTTGTTGCACCGTCTGTCCCACGTAGGTACACCCTCTTGTGAGTCATTGATATTTTCTGGATGACTCGTTTCTTTCTTGAGGAAATGTTAGAGGAATTCCTGAGATTCCATACGCAGGGTGTAGTGTAATATTCATTTACACTATTCTAGAGGCACCAGAGGTGCTTACGTAGATAACGTTTTATATGCAAGAACACAGGTGTGCAGAAGTGGCCCACTTCCATGTTACGGAACGAGGAAAACAACATCGATCACAACTTTTTGTCTCAATCTTTAATAATGATGTTTCTTACGTTATTAATGACAAAAAATTTTCGGATTAACAACCGTCATGTTCATTTCCCAAACTGTGTTCGCACAAGAAGTACTTTGCACCCTCTCAATATTACCTGGTATGTACTGAATAATTTATATCGCACCCATAGCCCGTAAAATACAACCTTTTCTGATTTCCGGGGTTACACCCCTCAAGGAAGTCTGAACGGGTCAAATAGAGGGATCTTAGCGGCAAAGGTCGCTGCGGCACTCGCCCAGTCGAAGATTAAACGACACATAACGTTCGAATCATGTGGCATAAGTTGGTCATGTCATATAAGAAATCATTGTGGTGTCGTATAGAATAAAATAAACCTACATAATCAGTAATAGCACAAAAGTTCGAAATGCGAGTTTTCCTTGTAAGATAGAAACAAACCATCTACTGACATACATCGCTTAGTAAAACTTCAACGTATCACTTCAGCACGCTCAAGAAACATACAGTCTAAAAGTAATAATGGAGCACCCAGTATAATTTATGCTTTCTATTTTAAGTTTTAGGCAGTACTGTCTAATAGTATGATTTGCGATTTTTCATGGAACTGTGAATAGATGCTGTGCTATTCGCAGTTAGATGGGAGGAGTTGACTGATGTTCAAATGAAATCCCATAGCGTTAATCCCCTCGGTAACAATGTTTATTATTCCGTGCAGTTCTTCCAGCTTGTTTGCAAGTAAAACTGTCATCAGCAACTATTACAATTTGGCTACTAGAATTTGCACGTATGAATTGATCATATAATAACTATGTACACGATGCACCTGTGGGCTTATTCTGCATTTACTCACTTGTTTCGCGTATCGATTGTATACCTCATGTCTACAACATAAATGTAAATGCTGGACTAATTTAATTCGTCCACTGTTTTTATCCTTCTGATGCTTCGAATAATCTCATTAAAAGTCGTCTTTCGTGTATTACTTTGGTAAGGTACAGCAGCCATTCTTCTGCGCTCTTGTAAAGATTCCTACGACAGTCATATATAAGTATTTATCACATAGTGCAAGGGGCAGTGCAAGGGACAGTTTCGATGTATCTGCCGAGGCACTTCAACCTGGAATAACAACAACACGAGGCATAATTTGTTTTTTATGTTTTGTTTTATCAGTAACAGAAAATTTGCAGATCGTCCCTTGCGTATCTTTCTATTATTTTCTTCTAAATTACTAACATTTATTATTTAAACAAGTTGTTCCCTACAACTAATTTAATTTTATTTGTAAATCATTGTTATTACCCTTGTTTCACTGCTCAAAACAAATTGTGGAACAATGTACTATTACATCTAAAATTTATAATGAACAACCCGTTTTTTGATATGTGAGGCAGCTTGTTTCAAAATGTCATGTAGCACGTCCTTAAATTTGCAATAAATGAAGTGAAATTAAATTAAATATTCTTATGATACAGTGGAAGCTCGCCCGGTTAGCCGTGCGGTCTAACGCACTGCTTTCCGGACGGGAAGGAGTGCCGGTCCCCGGCACCAAACCGCCCGGCGGATTAGTGTCGAGATCCGGTGTGCCGGCCAGTCTGTGGATGGTTTTTAAGGCGGTTTTCCATCTGTCTCGGCGAATGCGGGCTGTTTCTCCATATTCCGCCTCAGTTCCACTATGTCGGCGATTACAGCGCTAACACTAACACTTTCTCCACGTACGCGTACACCATAATTACTCTACCATGCACACATTTGGGCTACACTCGTCTGGTGTGAGACGTTCCCAGGGGGTCCACTGGGGGCCGAACAGCACAGTACCCCTGGGTTCGGTATGGGGCGGCGGCGAGTGGACTGCTGTAGCCTGTTGTGGGGTTGTGAAGCACTGAGGGCTACGGCGGGCACGAAGGCTCTCCGTCGTTTCTTGATCCATACAACACAATGGAAGCAAAATGAGGTACAGAACAGTGACAGATTGACAGATAACGGCTCCCAAATCAGGGGAAACAAGAAATAACATCAGTAGACTTCTCTTACGATACAGCGGAAGAAAAATGGGGCACACTACACCTACAGATTGATGCCAAACAGTTCCAAAATCGGGGGACACCAAGAAATAACATTTCTAGCTATAACCGTGCCAGAGTACCCTAAATAGGCACATTGAACCTTTAATAGCTGTAGTGTACGAGCAGTACCACAAATAACTAGTTCGTGCACAAATGAAGTAGACGAACCACACATGTAGAACACTATAAGAATTTACATTAAATTAGAATAGATTAATATTTAGAGTAGCATAGAAGACAGGCTAAAGGTAACGACGTCACGTTCATTTGGACATGTTAGCCTACAGTCAGTCAATCTTGAAGATTAGAAATCAGTATGCCACGCAGGGGTGAATGGTTCTCAATGCACTGCCGAGGTCCTAGCATATGGCGTGTCTCTTGTGTTGGGAACTCACACATTCTAAACAGTTTTCTCCTTTTTCTCCTCCAAATTAAAAAAAAATTAAATTCTTATAATTTTTCGACGAAAAGCTACACTACTGGCAATTAAAATTGCTACACCAAAAAAAAAAAAAAAATGCATATGATGAACGGGTATTCATTGGACAATTATATTATACTAGAACTGACATGTGATTACATTTTCACGCAGTTTGCGTGCATACATCCTGAGAAATCAGTACCGAGAACAACAATCTCTGGCCGTAATAACGGCCTTGATACGCCTGGGCATTGAGTCAAACAAAGCTTGGATGGAGTGTACAGGTACAGATGCCCATGCAGCTTCAACACGATACCACAGTTCATCAAGAGTAGTGACTGGCGTATTGTGACGAGCCAGATGCTCGGCCACCATTGACTAGACGTTTTCAATTGGTGAGAGATCTGGAGAATGTGCTGGCCAGAGCAGCAGTTGAACATTTTCTGTATCCAGAAAGGCCCGTACAGGACCTGCAACATGCGGTCGTGCATTACCCTGCTGAAATGTTGGGTTTCGCAGGGATCGAATGAAGGGTAAAGCCACGGGTCGTAACACATCTGAAATGTAACGTGCACTGTTCAAAGTGCCGTCAATGCGAACAATAGGTGACCGAGACGTGTAACCAGTGGCACCCCATACCATCACGACGGGTGATACGCCAGTATGTCTAAGACGCATACACGTTTCCAATGTGCGTTCGCCGAGATGTCGCCAGTCACGGATGAGACCATCATGATGCTGTAAACAGAACCTCGATTCATCCGAAAAAATGACGTTTTGCCATTCGTGCACCCAGGTTCGTCGTTGAGTACACCATCGCAGGCGCTCCTGTCTGTGATGCAGCGTCAAGGGTAACCGCAGCCATGGTCTCCGAGCTGATAGTCCATGCTGCTGCAAACGTCGTCAAACTGTTCGTGCAGATGGTTGTTGTCTTGCAAACGTCCCCATCTGTTAACTCAGGCATCGAGACGTGGCTGCACGATCCGTTACAGCCATGCGGATAAAATCCCTGTCATCTCGACTGCTAGTGACACGAGGCCGTTGGGATCCAGCACGGCGTTCCGTATTACCCTCGTGAACCTACCGATTCCATATTCTGCTAACAGTCATTGGATCTCGACCAACGCGAGCAGCAATGTCGCGATACGATAAACCGCAATCGCGATAGGCTACAATCCGACAATCAAGTCGGAAACGTGATGGTACGCATTTCTACATTACACGAGGCATCACAACAACGTTTCACCAGGCAACACCGGTCAACTGCTGTTTGTGTATGAGAAATCGCTTGGAAACTTTCCTACTGTCAGCACTTTGTTGTTGTCGCCACCGGAGCCAAACTTGTGTGAATGCTCTGAAAAGCTAATCATTTGCATATCACAGCGTCTTCTTCCTGTGGGTTAAATTTTGCGTCTGTAGCACGTCATCTTCGTGGTGTAGCAATTTTAATGGCCAGTAGTGTATTTCCACGTTTTCATGTAATTGTAAAATAATAAGTGTATACTAAGTTACAACAAAAATGTTTTTGAACAGTTTGTAAGAGAAAAGTAATCTAATAAAGGTACATATAGTTACCTAGGTAATCGAGCCTCATGTTTAAAAAAATCCAACTGGCAGTGTGGCACAGCTATTCAGCCTTCAAAGTACAGGTGTGGGATTTCAAAGAGGTGAATCAAAGTGGAACACAACAATATGAACATCTGACTAAAGCCAGTTTTTCACATTCTGCATCGCTACTGTACTCAATCAGAGAAGTACCAAACGCGACACTAATTACATTTTCAAGTGATTATATCGGTCTGTCAATGTCATAACCTGCCTTTTGACAAGCATATTGTAACACTGGTTTGTAATTCTGTACAGAAAGTTAATTGTATATCCTTCTATTCCACTTTGGCCTGACATTTCGTTGAAATCCCACACCTTGCTCTTTGAAGACCGAATAGCTATGCAGCACTATCAGATCAGTAGTAAAAATTTGTTGTTCAGATTGCGTAATTATTTTAAACAGAGAGTTAGGAATAAGTCCCGAAATTCAAATATGTGCTGTTTGGGTCCTTTTATACCAGTATTTTGTTTCTTGACGTAGCCAAATTTGTTTTCTTAACCTCGAATAGGTGACCGTTCAGATGACTGTCGTGGCAAGATGCGCGGTTAGCATGCGAATGGCTGATGCCTTTGTTTCTTAGATGGGCGACTTATTTTCTAAGAACATTTTCGTGCGGTGCTGGCCTTTAGAGGTTGGGCGCTTCCCTTGTGAGTAGTGTGCCACGGTGTCTCAGCACAGACAGGGAGAGGACGCCTACTCGTCATCGCCGAATTCGTCCTAATTCATCGTACTTGTAGGGCTTGGCGAGACAAGAAAGTGCCCCAGGTGGAAACACCGGACGGCCAAGCGTTCAGGAAATAAAAGGAATTTTGATACGGATCTATTACCATGTGCACCTTATCAACTGTCCCTGTGAAAGTGTGATTAGGAATCGGTGTTTGGCTCAACGGTATGAGAGGGTATTCGCATTGATGCATCACAGGGTCGAATCCGCCTGGCGGCAAATATTTTTGTGCTGCTTGGCAATGCGTACACTACTGACGTCACAATTAACCGCAGCAAGTTATTTTATTACTTTATATACGCTCAAAAAGTATAGGCATAGGGTGCAATGCGGGTTAATTGTGACAGTAGCGTACGCATTGCTAAGAAGCACAAAAATACTTGTCGCTGGGCGGAGTCTAACCCGCGACCCTTTCAATACCAATCCGTTCTCTTAACGATTTGTTCCTTTTTTTTTTTCAAGTTGGTTTATTTGTTAACACAGATTAGAGTATAATACCACGTATTAGAAAACTTTCAGTAATTCAAAACATACATATAAATTGTATCATGGCCGAAATTGAACTACTTACAGTATTAATATTCAGTTATTCAAATATTGCTCATTTTGTCTCTTTGAATAATCATAATCGTCTCATGGCACATAAAGGCTTCGGGCTGCTCCTAGCGTTGACCGTCCCCCAGGTGAAGTTTCTATACGGTGAGCCAGACACCGCTTCCTAAACACTTTGTCACAGGGACAACTGATAAGGTGCACATGGTGATATATCCGTATCAAAATTCCTTTTATTTCCTAAACGCTTGGCCATCTGAAGTTCCCACTCGGGGCACTTTCATGACTCACCACGCCCTACTTGTACCATGAATTAGGACGATTTCGGCGATGACGAGTAGGCGGCCTCTCCTTGTGAGTTCATTAGTTAAAAATACTGTTATTCATACGCATAAGTCGACACGAACGCTAGTAGTAATAAAGGAGCTTTCAACAAATCATCTGGAGTGTTTGTTTCTATTACAGAGTGTTACACAGAACGATTATGCTGACAGTTCCGTTCGACATAACCTGACATCACAGTTACGTTATGTTAGTGCTATAGGCACTACATAAAAAGACAGAGTTTAATGATAGAACTAGCATACAACGGAAGCTCACTAGGTTACCTGACTTGGCTCCCGAAGACTCTTCGAAAATAGATGGTGTACAGCAGCTCTAATAACCAAAGGAACAGCACTCCATTTAGTCGAAGAGACAGAATTACACTCTAAGAAGTTACGAAAGTTCTGTGAGTAATTTCGTAATATTGTTGCAGTAGGAGTAATATATGCAGTTGCAGTAGCACTAGTAGCAGCAGTTGTTAAAGATAATGGTAAAACAGCTTGAAGGGAAAAAACCAATGTCCTTCTCTTTCTGTCACAGTAAAGTAACATCTAAGAAAGGAAAAAGATGCTGTAGAATAAGCACATGTAGAGTAGTGTACAGGTAACTATCTAAATGTTAGAGCGAGAATATCAGAAACAGAGATCGGGATATATAGTATACTGGCTACTGTACATTTATTTCAATATTCAGAATATAAAAAGCACAAAAAAGACTGTTATTGTAATCACATAAATGTAATTTGATATGTAGCAACGTTATTGTACCTGGAAAGTGAACTAGAGGGAATAAATAAACAAAAAATAAAATATTGTCTCAGTCGCATGAACGAAGAATGATTTGATGGTTCACCAATTTATTGCAATAATGAGAAATTGAAAGCGCGCTAGCTAGCGATTTATTTTGCTGACTTTGTCTAACAATACCTTCCCTCCGCTGCCAATGATCTTGACATCGATGTGATGCTGAGACCTATTTTTCTAATATGTAGGGTTATCGAGCTCGTCCAGTATACCATGTTGGTATTTATCGTTAGGATAAATACTTTCTACCGCCAATAGGAAATATACGGGCTATCTCATAGTTTAACGAGATAGCGCAGATTACACAGTTGTATTCAGGGAACATAAGGTGTACCTAGAGGCAGCGCAGAAGAATTCCTCAAGTATGACTTGTGTCCTCAGACAAAAGTCTAATCGCCTTGAATCCAGCACCACTGACCAGCACAAAGAGTGGTATCCGCATTCTCTGTTCCCCCGTCCTCACGTTCGATACGCGGCCGGCAATCTCCGCATTCCACAGCTGGCAACGGACCCAGACACAATTACGCCATTTCCTCTAAGAGAGCACAGACATCGGTCTAGAGCCAGAAGCGTTAATGTCCACAGCGAAGATACAACGTAACCCCGACTGACGAGAGTTGTCCCTTAACAAAGGGTATTTCAAAAAGTTTCATCGGATTTCTTAAGACTGTATCTTCTGCGCGAACGAAGGAAAAAAAGGAAGGAAGTCACAAAGGTTGACTTTTAAGTTACTTTTAACATAGTAAATTTCCGACTTTATATATACCTTTTACATGCGTGGAGGTACAGCCTTGTGATGCTTTTAGCGGAGTCTCAGATCAAAGTTTTGATTCACATAGATTACTTTCGCCATCCACAGGACCCACGAAAACATCCAGACGATAGTAAAACTCGTCCCACACTTTTGCGAGCATGTCTGGAGTTACTGCATTCACAGCCGTTGCTATTCACATTCGTACTTCACCCAAAGTTCTTGGAAGTGGAGGTACATGGAATCTTACACAAACCACTACAAAAAAAGTCACGTACCGTGAGATCAGGCGACGAGCAGAACGATGCAATGCTAAGTCCGTACGCCCCTCATGGGTATTATGTCACAGTACCAGCTCATCTTTATTACTGACTGGTTAAACCGGAGCACGATCCCAATTGCAGGGTGCCTGTCCAACGGCTTTTAGGGGCAACAAAAATTTTATTTTCAGTATTTTATACAGATATTGACTGAATTTAAAAATTAAAATGCTGTCGTACTCTACTCATTAAGAGCTATTATCTTATGCTAATGATTGAACGCAATAAGCCAAGTATTACAATTACAAACTGTGTATATTTCTTGAGGCAGCATAATTCAAGGCGCACAAATCACTCCTTTTATATTCCTCTAGTTATTAGAGGATCAGAGTACCTAGTGATTTCTGCCAGACTTGACACATAATTTTAAAATTCCCCCAAACTTTTTACCGTTGATTCCCAGCCCACAGCCACACAGACATACAAAATGATGGAAGGAAAAAAATTATTGCTTACTACATTTTTGTTGTCCATTTAGTAAAATTTCAGCATCTGGTATGACATCATATCATTGTGAGACATAGTTCGGGAGACATAACGTATTACACATGGGAAATCGATTCTCTACTATTTCTTAAGGATAGTCAAGTGTGGTAGTGCTACGACCTGTAGAAAGACAATCTTTTATGCATGTTCCCGCAATTGTGGAAAAGGCTAGATCTCCACCGTAGCTAGGTAACTGACACCTGAAATCGTCTTTTCCGTAAAAAAGAACGGGCTGTAAATCTTTTTCCAAGAAACATCATAAAGAACATGAAGCTTTGATGATTCTCTTTCGTGCTGATGTAAGGTAAGCGGCTGATATGTTCTCCTTATTTTTACCTTATGTTGATTCACCTTTCACTTAAATGTAAAGTATCTTCATCGCTGAACAATAAATGTGAAATAAACTTACTATCACCGATTTCCACAACCAGAATGAATACACGAAACTCTTCACGTAGTTGTTTATCATGGTCTTGAAGGGCACGTAGCAACTGAAAACTGTAGGGTTTGAAACACAAGAGTCTCTGCAGTACACATTACGTAGACATTCCAGGAATGGTTCATTCTTGACTGGTACGACTAGTGGACATGTGTGGAGTACGTGCAAAACTCTGTCGAACTAGACCCCTACAAGCGACTGTATGAACCGAGAGCTTAATACTGGTGCCAAAGCAAATTTTCAGTTTTAATGCCCAGTTAATGTCTGTTCATTCACGTAGACGATATAGTGTTACGAAATTACATGAATCTTTTTGAAACGTGATGTGAGCTGAACCTGACCCACGCTTAGAAGCTAGATGAGCAGTATGTACAGCGATTTATTCTTCTCCAAAAACGTCTTCCTCCATTTCATTTTATAAATGAACGCGTCGTCGATATGCTGAGGCAGTCGTTTCGTAACCAACATCACACCCATGTTTTCTAAGACTGGTAGATTCGCTGTGTCGTCCGATATCAGTTTTAGTTGCATTCAGCTGTTGCGCGTGAAATACTAACAAGTGAACCTCACATTTCTAAATTAAATACGTCATGAGTGACCCTATATGTATTTGTTTATACTCCCTAAGGCCTAGTACTACTTATTACATCTTTTAAGTGCTTATGTAGGGCACATCAGTTGCACTATTTGTATTACTATAATTGGACGTAGTTCTGAATGTTGTAGGTGTGTTGTTATTTTGTACGTTTATGTCCATGACCAGTGCCATAGGCGGGAGGGAAGCCTTGAAACAAACTTCGAGCGTCGCCTCCCCGTATGGCGTATTCCTCAGATGTAATGATCGTCTCGTTGCCTATGTTAGTCATTTATCGTTACATTCTTTGTCATATTTAAAATGCATTTTGGATATCTGAACTAATCACGCGTTTTTCTTATAATTGACTTCTAATGGAAATGGAAAGAGCGTTTGGCGTCATTGGCCTGGAGGCCCCTTACGGGGCAGGTCCGGCCGCCTTGGTGCAGATCTTATTATATTCGACGCCACATTGGGCGACCTGCGCGCCGGATGGGGATGAAATGATGAAGACAACACAACACCCAGTCCCTGAGCGGAGAAAATCCCCGACCCAGCCGGGAATCGAACCCGGGCACATTGGACGGCAATCCGTCATGCTGACCTCTCAGCTAACGGGGCGGACATTATCTTACAATGATCCAGAGTTACTCGGTATACAACATGGATTTTTGCCGGATGGCCTGAAATGAGTTCCTCTCTGGCTTGTGAACATAAAAGAAAAACTCAATCAGTAAGCAGGCAGCGATATTGACACATAAGTCGCCCAGGCGTCGTCAAATCGAAAAAACGTGCTCCAAGCCCGAAGCTTCTTGACATTAATTTTTGAAGCAGCGAATCTATGTTGCTAGCCATAGTGAAGCTACCGTGAGCAGTAAGAAATTTATCAAAATGTTTATTATACGCATGCGACATACGTATGTAGCAAACATATGCACTACGTTGTCCTCTACACTTAAAACTATGTCTACAAAATTTATTTGCACTTCGCCCCCCACTACTCCACTGCCCGCATTTATTTTCACTTCGCCCCCCGCTATTCCACTGCCCGCCCCGCCCCCGCCCCCGCCCCTACTCTCTTCCTGGTTATTAGCCCATTGTTCAACACTAGCTGTTACAATCTGCTGTAACTCCGCTTCAGCTGTATAATTTTATTGTTGCCGAATTGTTCGTAGCGAGAGATGCGGTAACTGTGCTGAATTTTAAATTTATGCTTTATTTCACTGTCTCACTTGCTCGTTTATTATTATGATGAAAAGTTTCGATGAATATTAGAGCTATGTAGTTGCGTAAGTAATCATATCCATACTGATCTTCACATTACCGTGTCATACAGAATTTCCCAACTACGCTCCACTTTTGTTTCAGAGATTTGGGAAATTTTAAGTGTGGCGTTTGTAACATGTGGTTCTCTATCGATACGGTGAGTTGCTTACGCCGCTACATAGATCTTAAGACTATAAAATTTGATTGAAACTGATCGTCTTAAAAAGTAATGTGCAACTGAGACGATGAAATGAAGAGCAAATTTAAATACTCGTGTATAGTGTATTAGAGGTATAAGTGTAGTTATGTGAACATTGGTACCTTAATATGTAATCTAGTCAATGTGTTAGCTATTTTTCCCTGTGTTTAACAGTCTTCCTGCAAAGACTAAACTCCGTCCGAACAGGCATTGGAGACCTAATGGTACCGACCGACCGCCGTGTCATCCTCAGACCGCAGCCATCATTGGATGCAGATGTGGAGGGGTATCACAGAACCGGTGTCACCACTACGGCAAGGCTGTTAGCGTCTTCCTGCAAAAGTCGCATAACTTACTACCTATGTTTTCTGCACGGTTGTAAGTGCATCCCTGAGTAGACTACATCTGTCAATATAGACTTACCGTTTTGTGTCCACACTTAAACACCTGACCTACTGCCAGAGCTTGCCACATATACTAATCAACCTAGAAACACACACTCCTATTAGGAATAATTACTGGTCTGCAAATGAAATAAATCCTAATGCAATGTTGTTGAATGGACGACCCTCAATCACCAATAAAAATATCTGCAATTATACGCCTAATAACCTGCATAATTTTAGACGAAATATAAAGTAAATGGTTTGCTTCCTGTAAGAAATGAAACCGTTTGAGTTTTTAAAAACTTTAAAATAGTGATGGCTTCGTTTATCGTTTAAAATATTAATGTACGATTATATTGACACTAAAGAATCAGAAACACGTAGAAAATGACGGTTTTCGGTGGTTATGGTGTTACAGATGTGACTGAGACACAATAACAGGAAGTTCAATGAACAACCAGTTGAATTATCACTCAGTTTTTGAGTGCGCAAGAAGTGTAGCAGCGCACAATAGCTGGCTCCTCGCCGAACAGCTTTATTTATATACCAAAAGTATCTTAACTTTCAAATTCGGCAATCTGCTTTTTAAGATGAAACAAAGCAAATTACTTTCTGCAGCAAACACGACGCTTAAGAATTGTGTCTGGAAATTTTGGATAAACTGTTGCAAATTCGAAACTGTAGAATCAGATGTTACTCTGAGGTTTCATACAGAAGTTAAATAGAAAGAAGAGAGATTAAAGTTTAAAGTCCCGTTGAAAAATCAAGGTCATTGGAGACGAAGTGCGAGGTTAGACAGGGCACAGATGGAGATGGAAATCGGCAGTCTCTTTCTCACCGGGACCATGCCAGCTTTCGCCTTAAGCGATCAAGGGAAACCACAGTAAACATAGAAATGTGAGTAGCGGACAGGAATTGCAACCCCTCTATTCACGAATTCGTCCAGTGTCACCTCACTCAGTAGATAAAATGGAGAATGATGGATAATTCTGTTCCACTCTGAACTGCCCACCAAATACTTCACATTGTCATTTGATTTGAAAAATAGGATTAGATGTTTACATGAAGTAATTCTCAGTGAAATTAGCTACCTACGTATTACGTTTTGCTTTCGTATGCGATTTCATTTTCATCTAGCGAAAAGAAGCATTACAGAAGGGTAATACTTCAGCGTTTCGTGTCGGCCATGTTGGTATCACATTGTGTGATACAACAGTAGTGTGCTTTGGTAGTTGATATTTTCGAATAACGCATCGTGATAATTCTTCATTTTCTGTTGAGGTTAGGATAGTTATCTCTCTGCGTATATCTCAATCGTATGGCGTCACAACCTCGTTATTCCTCCCTATAACAACAGTCTAGGCAAGAATCTAATTTATTCAATGAAAAACTACATTCATATTGCATTTGGTGGTTACGGCATTCATATTTATATTATTTTAGGTTGAGTTTGGATTCTCTCCGGTATCAACAGCTGGAAACATAACAAAACATAAATTTTAGTTTCAGACATGTAGCTCTCAGAACACATAGCTACATTCGCAAGTTAATTCTACATTATGCACAACCTAAGTACCTACAGGAAGAACATAATGATCGAGGAATATGCGCACTAACATACTCTACCGAGGGAGACTATTAACCTTAATTTCGGAGATACCTGCTTCAAACGACGCAGATAGTATTGCGGATATACTATCATAATAAATGCCTATAAAATATGTCAAGATGTGAGGGTACGATTTAATGGATTTACAAATTTCTCATTAGTATTATCTACCGCACGACCAATGGTGACTAAACATTTCGTTGTGTTTTTAAAAAGAGAGACTATTGCAAAGAAATGAAAATTAGCTGTTGAGGTATTTTTCATCTTTGTGAACAAATGAGATTTCTCGATCTTATCGCGGTATTTCATATTATTGTTGATTGGCGGCCAACATTAATTTATCGAGGTCACAAGTTACTAAGTAAATGAGTACTTAACTACTGCGCTTATCGTCAAAAGGAAGTTTCTGGAATTTTCATTACTCGTCTGCTTCAAAGAGCGACTGGCGCTGAGAATCTTGAAACCTGGCAAAGCAATTTTGTGGAGAGGTGCCTCAGTACAGGTTAGATGAGGAGCGCCGTAGAGGATCTTGAAGCCTGGTTCAGCGATATTAGAAATATGAGCCACTACTTTGCAGCAGGTCGACGGCGTGGTTCAACAAGACGCTCTAATATTACGGAGCAATAGGGATAAAAACGTGTGAGGAAAACTGAAACCTTCGATACGAGATTGCGCATCTCTGATGCATTAATGCCTCAGGAAGGAAGGGAAGTACTAATAAAGGAGGAAATGTTGTGGACTGACAAGACAGCCAGTCCACAGAGACGGGTAACCGAAAGGCACGCGTTTACACACGCAGGCTTGCTTTAGGTCTGAAACAGGATACGTAATGAATACTATAAGAAAAGTACGTAGCTGCTGGATTACTTAACTTTAATCCATCATTTGTATACAGCATTCTTGATGATACAAGTGAGACCCTCTCTAGATACATGCAATGTAATGCTAATGGCGCCTTGCTAGGTCGTGGCCATGGACTTAGCTGAAGGCTATTCTAACTGTCTCTCGGCAAATGAGAGAAAGGCTTCGTCAGTGTAGTCGCTAGCAAAGTCGTCCGTACAACTGGGGCGAGTGCTAGTACGTCTCTCAAGACCTGCCGTGTGGTGGCGCTCGGTCTGCGATCACTGACAGTGGCGACACGCGGGTCCGACATGTAGTAATGGACCGCGGCCGATTTAAAGCTACCACCTAGCAAGTGTGGTGTCTGGCGGTGACACCACAGGAAATGGTTCCGCCGAATTAACAACAAAAATCGTAGAGAAAAGTCTCCTTTGTCACTCAAATAGCAAAGGCAAGTAGTCTACAGTACCAATAATAAGTCAAAGAACAGATATAGATAACAGCAATGAAAACGATTAAAGTGTGAGTGATTTACTTGGCACAGTATGAATGTTTTGGTGTAGCAAGTGCTGATAAAAGAACGACATTTATGTAAAAAACGATTTAAATATAGCAGTAACGAGCAAACTACACTTTGAATGAGATCAATAGGGCAGTGTGTTGTACTTAGAGAATAGCGTACTTAGGCACACAGAATTTTTTTGGTCGTTACTTCAGTCTAGTGATTGCTTTTAGAATCACAGAAATGAATGGGCACTAGAGACTGCTATAAGCAGTTACCTCCATTTTCTGTAGTTTTTTTTGTTCTTAGACGTGAAGTTGTGTTTTGTGCAGCATTTGTAAATATCTCGCGTTCCACATATTTAAGTGCTGTATAATATATTAAAGCTATATGAAATACACTGTTAATTCTTCAGGTACATAGTAAAATACTATCTATTTTTAAACTATTTAAATAACAAGTGGACTGTTAAGACACACCTCCTCGGTCGTGCACCATGTTGTACCTTGAAACAGGAGGAGGTCTTTTACCTTGGTACATGTGATACTTGCAAATGAACAAAGCCCCTTTAATTTCCTGATAGTTTTACGTGTCTTGAAAATGGAAATTTGTGTTAGTTGCCAATAGCTTCTATTTGAAAATGAATTTAGCTTTTAACTGGTTTCTGTTATACTTCTGCTTGATTTGATTTAAAATACTGATTATGGATGTGCAGTACAGTAATAATGTAAAAGATAGACTATTTAATACAGTAGTGACAAGATGTTCTCAATGTCAACGCATTACAATGTGAGAATATTTTTTCCTAGGTTCATGACCGTGTTGTACGTTGCAACAAGTTTTCGCTTTTGGAAAAACCTTAATTTGACGGAACATTTCTTGTATTTCCAGTAAAAGACTACAGCACTTAAAAAGTGAATACCATCATTTAAGAATGGAATATGAAAATATATTTAACTTTTATTACAGGGCTAGCTAGATGTGAAAGTCTAGAAAGTGTACCAAGAGACAACACTCTCCTGTACGAAAGACGCAGAACAAAGTTTTCAATGGTATTTTGGCCGTCAAACGGAAGAGCAATACATTTCTCATAGCCTCTACGAAATTTACTAATACTTGTCGCATTATACAGCACTTGTATTTGTGCCTATGATCTCTGGATAGAGCTTTTAGTACCGTACGTTGTTCTCGTAAATGGCACTGGATGTTTGGCAATGGAAACATCTTCTTCAAGAGATGCTTAAGTATTTACGGTAAATTCAAAACCGCACAATCACTACACAATGAGGTGACAAGTCATGCGATAGTGATACGCACATACACAGATGGCGATAGTATCGTGTACACAAGGTATATAAGGGCGCTGCATTGGCAGAGCAGTGATTTGAACGTAGGTGATTTGAACGTAGGTGACTTGTATGAAAATGTTTCCGATGTGTTTATAGCCGCACGACGGGAATTAACACACTCTGAACGCGGAATATTAGTTGGATCTAGATGCATGGGACATTCCGTTTCGAAAATCGTTATGGAGTTCAATATTCCCCGATCTACAGTGTCAAGAGTGCCGAGAATAACAAATTTCAGGCGTTACATCTCACCACGGACAACGCAGTGGCCGGCAGCCTTCACTTAACGACCAAAAGCAGCGCCATTCGCGTAAAGCCATCAGTGATGACAGACAAGCAGCACTGTGGGAAATAGCCACAGAAATCAATGTGGGACGTGTCACGAATGTATCCGTCAGGACAGTGCAGCGAAATGTGGCGTTAATGGGCTACGGCAGCAGGCGACCTAGTCGAGTCCCTTTGCTAACAGCATGACATCGCCTGCAGGGCCTCGTGACCATATCGGTTGGATCCCACATGACTGGAAAACCGTTACCTAGTGAGATGAGTCCCGGTATCAGTTGGTAAGAGCGGATGGTAGGGTTCGAGTGTGGCACGAACCCCATGAAGCCATGGACTCAAATTGTCAACAAGACAATGTGCAAGTTGGTCGTGGTTCCATTATGCTGCTGCCTCCATTTATATGGAATGGACTGGGTCCTCTGGTCCAGCTAAATCTATTATTGATTAGGAAAGGTTATCTTCCGCCATTTGCAACCATTCATGAACTTGATACTCCCAGACAACGATGGAATTTTTATGGATGACAATGCGCCCTGACACCAGGCCGCAATCGTTCGCGATTAGTTTAAAGAACATTTTGGACAAATCGAGCGAATGGTTTGGCCATCCAGATTGCCCGAAGTCAATCCAATCGAACATTTGTGGGACACAATCAGAGGTCAGTTCATACACCAACTCCTGCTCCAGCAGCACTATCGAATTATCGACGCTATATAGGCAACATGGCTCAGTATTTTTCAGCGGACTTCTAACGCTCTGTCGAGTCGACACCACTTTCAATTTCTGCACTACACCGGGCAAAGGGAGGCCTGGCACGGTATTAGGAAGTATCCCAGGACTTTTGTCACCTCAGTGTATCTCTTATCACTTTACGCGTTTCAGTGAGGGCGTTATTATCAGAATCTGTCGTTCAACAAATTATTTAAGGGAAAGTCTGGCAGAAGTGCACACACCAATTGTACGTCAGATTTCCATAGTTTTTCTACTTTTACTTCACTAAATAAATTTAAATGTAAAATATAGTGGGATGATGGTTACCTGCAGATACCACCAATAAGCATTGTGCATGATTCCCCACCTCTTGCGGTAGTTACCTGCAGTGGTTGGAGAAGTGTGTGCTTCAGAATGGAAGCTTATCAGTCCATGTACGATCCCAAAATGTTACGAAACGCCGCGCACAAATTTCGATTTTTCAGGGGGTTACATGCCAGATTATTTTGATCGCAGAGATGAGGAGTCAACTGTCCCGGATAGCCATTGGCCTAGCGACCGTTTGCGCACCTATCGTGAAAACGGGCATACTGTAGCTACCATGCAGTACAGTGCCAATATTTACGCATCACACACTTCCTGCAGCCCAGGTAAATTGAGCAAATCCGTGTTTTTTCATTAGGTGTGAACTAGGGTGGACCTTAGACGGGATTATAAAAAACATCATTTGTTCATGGGCAGTTCCTGAGAGAACCCCGATTTCTGATATGAAAAGTACCAACTAGGGGATGGCCACTTCCGTAATTACCATTCGTCGAAATTTTTACCATATGTTCTGGGTAACTCTGAAACTTTTTCGATATCGTTAATCCGTTACTGAGATCCTGAGACTCAAAATTGACATACTTACACCTTAATATGCGTTCTGAGGCGTAACTGGTCTTCATAAGGATTCTGAGGCCACCATACTGTAGTCAGCATTTTTTCACCGATGAAAGTTTATGACGCTCTGTGTCTGTATACTGGACATTTTTCGCCGTACAGTTAACCCGGACGGTCGTAGCAAAGAGAGCATAAAATGGAGACTAGCACTATAAAATGGGCATTCCTGTCTAAGAGAAGTCCACTAGTATCACACATAGGCCTTAATATAAGGAAGAAATCTCTGAGAATGTAGCTTTGGAACACAGCATTGTATGGTAGTGGAACATGGACTGTGGGACTTTTAGCTACTAAGCAGATTTAAAAATTGTTTTAGTGCATTTTTAAAGTTTCAGTATCGTCGGAAACAATGTTGGCCAGAAATATCACAAGAACGCGAGAATCAGCAATCTAATGAGACAAGTGAACTGCGCCTACACGGCTTGGCGTAAATTTGTCAGTTAATATTATCCATTACTTTCAATTACTAGAGTCACTGCATATAAATCTCCACAATATTGTTTCAAGATAATAGTAACTTCCATTAACATTTGAAAATATTAATTATCTGTCCTGTTATATCCGCGGGTATTCGCAGGTTCAAGCTTTGTCAAATCAAATCCAACATTTCTTCCTTTTTCAATATAGTTACACAGATTAAATCTTTTGCGGTACAGTAATAGACAACAGTGCTCAGCAAGCGACACACAAGCACACAAGAAACAAGAACAGGGAGAGAGAAAAAAAAAAAAAAGATTAGGACTGCATAGGAGTGGTTACAGTAAGACAGCCCAGGGTGTATTCCGCACTTCTCCAAGTATATCGATGCCGTTGACAGTTGCCTAAAAAAATTCTTACACAAACACTTAAAACACTGTCACACAGAACAAAGTTTAGACGATCGACAGACAGATGGTGTACACTACTTCCCTGCGTTACGCTGCATTGACTTTTTTTTGCCTTTAGAAAGGGCACCCGGCCATAAAGCTAAGTAATGAAATAAAAAGTACCAAATCCTGAAATAGCGGACCCTGTACAACACGGGATAAACGCTAGGAAAAAGAAGAATGGAGGACTGCAACATTTGTAATGGTGCTGGAGTAATCATCCGGACTATATGTTCCGCAGATTAGGGGAGTTACGAAAGTCCTGAATCAAGGTACCTGTATAGATTTTTGTACCCAGGCCCTCTCATCTCTTGTTCTATCTAACGTTGTCATATCGCTCTGCTAGATGAAGTTTTAGTTACCACAGTCAGTTGTAGACAACACTTTAAACCACAAATGTAGCAATGTTATGAATTTTCATTTTTCTATTGTTTCTGTATGCAGCGCGTTCATTTTATGTGCCAGGGTGTCTGAAATTAGTTGCGAAACTGTGGAGGAAACTGATAAGATTATTACCATCCCGCCAAGCTAACTCAGGACTGCACGATGACGGCACGCCTGTGAACGTAACCGGAAATTAATTTCACGGCTTCTTTGCCGCAGTCAAATTCCGCGCTCTCGCTAAGGGCAACTGCCAACATCGCTCCCTTCCACGTTCGGTTGTCAATCACATTGGTATTTATATCGAAGTGTATAGTAAATAATTGATTTTGCACTTCTGCAGGATCTTCCGCGTTGACCATATCGGGCGGAACCTCTAGTCTTATGTTGACGTGCGTTGTCGGTATTGTGGTACCTACATGCATTTCCGCTACGCCCTGTCACGTCGGCGATAATCCCTTCCGTATTCCATGTCGCCATAAGCGATGACATAGTGCCCGTCTCGTCCCTCCTCTGCCCTACGTAATTGCCAATTACGTTTGCAATTAGCTAGGTACTCGGCGCTCGGAAACGGTCTCCATTGGTGCATTAAACGCCGCTTCCGCTTTCGTCTTTAATGGGCACTTTACGGGACGCCCGAATCTGATGTCAGCGCTGGCACTTCGGCAAAAGCGGTTGTTACTGAGACGCTCTGTGAATACTGATCACGCCGAAGGGTAACTGCCTATCAGTGAAACATTCGTTCGTCGTGCGTCGCTAAAAACCGTGCGTACTGCCTCTGCGGCTATGTAGTACAGTGAAGGAGTAAAGGAATACTTGCTTCCTTATTAGCGACGAATCTTCTCTGCTAACAAACGTAGAAACTAATTTAATGAGCCAAAATGTGTAGTGGAAACTATGATACAGGAAAGTATGTCCGCTTAATTTTCATATAATTAAAAGGCGAACTTCTGCTCCATAACGTACACATGGATCTGTCACCTTCGAGACATGAGTTGTCAGTGGGATGCATTTCAAAGCCTTTCTTTATATGTAAAAGTTTTATGGGAAAAAGAGTAGTTAGCCTTTACAGAGATTTCATTTACTCGACTATCGTAGCTTTCTTATAGTGCAATTCGCTTTTTTTCCCTTTTTTTTGCGACAGAGTAAAATTAGTGTCTAGTTTTACCAAGAGGTTACTAGGTGTTTCAGCAAGATTCATCGAATTTCAAAAGACTGTATCTTGTTCATGTATAAAGATAAAAACTTGGGGTTATTTTAAACTTACGCATTGGTTAAAATGTTTTTATTTTCAAAAGAACATTCGGAATATACAATGATATATCTTTTACATACATGTCTGTACAAGCTCGGGGAACTTTCTAGAAATACTCTCAATGGGACCGCCACCAGGCCTACGACAAACATCCAAACGGCTTGCTGTTGGCCATGCGGCATCGCAATTCACTTTACATTGTTGGAAGAAGAGGCACAGAAACCTATCAGAAATCCCCACAAATAAATCACGTACTGACAGATCAGGCACCCTCGGAGGCTAACTGAGCTGTGCGAGATCCGTACGTCCCTTAAAACAGACCCAACGCTGAGGACGCTTATCGTGCAATACTGTCGACAAAAATACCGCCGCATAGTTGTAAACGATTATCATCAGTTGAAATTAAGAACTTAAAACGCTTACTGATGCTGCGTTATCGCATCTCGACTCGATGCACATTACATTACGAACGACCAAACGACCGAACTAGCTGCACCAGAGGCCTGAATACGCAAACACATGAAGTGGCAACCTACAACCAGCATCAATTTTCAAAGCGTAATTTGAAATTCACCCTATGTGTCCATCTTGATGTACATACACCATCGCATCAAAAGTATACGGGCCTCCTTATACTGTGAAGAGCCAAAGAAACTGGTACACCTGCCTAATATCGTGTAGGGTCCCCGCAAGCGCTCAGAAGTGCTGCAACACGACGTGGCACTGACTCATCCAATGTGTGAAGTAGTGCTGGAGGGAACTGACACTATGAATCATGCAGGGCTGACCATAAATCTGGAGATCTCTTCTGCACAACACTTTGCAAAGCATCACAGACATTCTCAATAATGTTCACGTCTGCGGAGTTTAGTGGCCAGTGGAAATGTTTCAACTCAGAATAATGTTCCTGGAGCCACTCTGTAGCAACCTTGGACGTGTGGGGTGTCAAATTGTCTGGCTGGAATTGCCCAAGTCCTTCGGAATGCACAATGGATGCGAATGGATGCAGGTGATCAGACAGGACGCTTTCGTACGTGTCACCTGTCAGAGTCGTCTCTAGACGCATCAGGGTTCCCATGTCACTCCAACTGCGCAGGTCCACACCATTACAGATTCACCACCAGATTGATCAGTCTTCTGCTAACATGGAGGGCTCATGGATTCATGACGTTGTCTCCATACCCGCACACGTCCATCCGCTCGATACAGCTTGAAACGAGACTCGTCCGACCAGAAACATGTTCCCAATCATGAGCAGTCCAATGTCGGTGTTGACGGTACCAGGCGAGGCGTAAAGCTTTGTGTCGTGCAGTCATCACGGTTACACGAATGGGCCTTTGTTGAATGTTTTGCACGCTGACACTTGTTGGTGGCCCAGCATTGAAATCTCCAGTAATTTGCGGAAGGGTTGTATTGATGTTACGTTGAACGTTTCTCTTCAGTCGTCGTCTGTCCTGTTCATGCAGGATCTTTTTCCGGCCTTAGCGATGTCGGAGGTTTGATGTTTCACCGGATTCCTGAAATTCACGGTACACTCATGAAATGGTCGTACGGGAAAATTCCCACTTCATCGCTACCACGGAGATGCTGTGTCCCATCGCTCGTGCGCCGACTATAACACCACGTTCAAATGCACTTAAATGTTGATAACCTGCCATTGTAGCAGTAGTAACCGATCTAGCAACTGCGGCAGATACTTGTTGTCTTATATAGGCGTCGCCGACCGCAGTGCCGCACTCTGCTTGTTTACATACCTCTGTATTTGAATAGGCTTACCTATATCAGTTTCTTTGGCGCTTCAGTGTATAATGTGGAATTGTCCACATTTGACACGAGGCGCAGACGCGGCAATATAAAAGGAGGAGAGTAGTGTGTTGTCAGTAGAGAACCAGTAACATCAGAGTGGGTCCTGTGACTTCGAGCGTGGACTCGTCATTGCCTGCCTACTGAGTAAATAATCTATCAGGGACATTTCACTTCTTCTAAGGCTGCGCATGTCGACTGTTCATAACGTGGAAACAGAAAGGTACAACCACGGCTAAACCAAAATCTGGAAGATCTCTTGTACTGGACGGACGGTAACAGTCGAATGTTGAGGAGCCTGTTGGTAAGAAATAGCGTGAAATCTGCATAAGGAATCACTCGCATGTTCCAAAGTGCTTCCAGCAGTCGAGCTAACAAAAAAATGGCTCTGAGCACTATGGGACTTAATTTCTGAAGTCATCAGACCGCTAGAACTTAGAACTATTTAAACCTAACTAACCTAAGAATATCACACACATCCATGCCCTAGGCAGGATTCGAACCTGCGACCGTAGCGGTCGCGCGGTTCCAGACTGTAGCGCCTATAACCGCTCGGCCACTCCAGCCGGCCGAGCTAACACAATGTGAAAAACATGACCGAGCAGCTCCTCGAAACACACACATTTCTGTACTCGATACTAAGTGACACTCGGAGGTGGTGTAAAGAGTTACATCACTGAAAAGTGGATGACTGGAAAGATTGATTTTCAATCAATGTAAGAGTTTTGGATTGGCAAATGGCTGGAGAATGTGATCTGCCATCATGTGTAGTGCCAACAGTCAAGTAAGGAGGAGCTGGTGTAACGGAATGGGGGATGTTTTTCGTTGTTAGGGTGTGTTACCCTAATTACGCTTAAGGAAACACTAAAACTGTAAAAATATGAACGCATTTTACAGTACTGTGTACTGCATACAGCAGAGGAATGGTTCGGAGGTGACAATTGCTTCTATCAGCCTGACAACGCACCCTGTCATAACGCAGCATGTGTGAGGCAATGTTTGGCGTACAATTACATTCCTGAAATGGATTGATTTGTCTAGGTTCCTGACTTGAACCAAGTTGAACACCTTTGGGATGTTCATGACCAAAACATCCGTTACAGTTGTACGGTTATTCATTGACTGATGTTTTTACACTATCAGGTTTCGACGACAGCCACATCTTCAGCTGCATCCATAAATAGTAGGTCGAAGCGTCCATGTTATAGCTATCTTGCAAGGCGACACGTATATCTCAGGGATGAGCTATAACGACGATTCAGGATCCAACATCACTACCTTCTCTGGTTTCGACTCTTGAGTTAGAATGTGCTGCCTGCACGAACATCCATACACCTCACTGAAAGTGTCCCCAGCAGAATTCAAGCAGTCATTAAGGCGAAGAATGGACGCACCCCATGTTAATGTACACTAATAGATGACACTTTTCATCAGATAATGTAGAAGATATAGTCTTAGAAAATCTGATGAATCTTTTTCAAACGTCCTATATTTATAAATTTATCCTTTCATGGAACCTCATTCTAATGGAACCTTCCCTTGGAACTTTGGAAAGCTTTTAAAATTACAAGAACAAAACAGCTGTTTCCACTTAAGTAACACTCATTTACGACAGTAACTATAGCTTCCCCTGACTCTTTTGCACAAAAATTGATATGAACAGACGCAGCTGGAGTGTTATAATTATGGACTAAGTTTCATAATGTTGGATATACTTTAGCTACACCCGAACATCCGAAAGAAGAACCAGTGTTCAATCGAAGATTCCAATAGTAGATTATTTTAGAAGCATGCGTCCCCTGTGAATATATTTTTAGTAAAATTTTCTTGTCAGTCCTCCGTAACAGTTTTAAACAGTAATCATCCTTTACTCCGCATTTGGTCGAAACCGGTTGTACTCCAGTGAATTTAATATGAAGTCTATTTTTTTTCATAATATTGACATCTAATACGTACTACGCCAGCCACTAGACGATGCAATCCACAACAAGCCGTTTACTTTCCCGTTCCACTCCGAAGTAGAGCAAGGGAAAAACGATAGTCTATACGACTCTATGCAAAATCAGATTTAGCTTATTTTATTGTCGTCCTTACGCAGTAGAATCATTTCGCATTCAGGCACAAATGCCGATTCTGTATATTTCCTCAATAGTGTTTCGCGAAAAGAACATCGTCTTTCTTCTAGGGATACCCATTAGAGTTCACGAAGCATCTCCGTAACATTCGCTTGTTGATCGAACCTACCGGTAACAAATCCAGCAGCTCGCCTCTCAATTGCTTCGATGTCTCCTCTGAATCAGACATGGTGGGGATCCAAAACACTCGAGCAGTACTCAAGAGTGCTAGCGTTCTGTACGCAGTCTCATTTATAGATGAGCAACATTTTCCTAAAATGCTCTCAATAAACCGTAGTCGACCATTCGCCTTCCCTGCTACCGACCTTACATGCTCGTTCCATTTCATACCGGTTTTTCAACGTTACCGCCTATATATGTAATTGATGGGACTGAGTCATGCAACACACCGCTACACTCTATTCGAACATTACAGGATTTCTTTCTCTTACTCATCTACATTAACTTTTTTTTTCATTTAGACCAAGCTGCCATTCATCTCACCAAATAGATAATCGTAGCAAGTCATCCTGTATCCTCCTACAGTCAGTCAACGACGATACTTTCCCATATGCTACTACTTCATCAGGAAACAGTCGCTGATTGCCGCTCACACTATCCGTCATATCGTTTATGGATAAAGAACAACAGTGGGCTTATTACACTTCCCTGGGGCACTCGTGACGATTGTCTCCGATGAGCACTCGCCTCCAGGGCAAGGTACTGGATTCTATTACTCAAAAAGTCTTCGAGACACTTATATATCTGTGGGCGTATTCCGTATGCTTGGACCTTAGTTAACAGTCTGCAATGGGGCACTGTCTAAAGCTGTCCAGAAATCTAGGAATTTGGATTATGCCATCTGCTCTTCTTCCTTGGTTCGCAATATATCGCGAGAGAAAATCTTTCTTCAAACACGTTTTACGTTATTCATGCAGCGATTTTCACTAGATTTTGCACCCCATCCCGAAGACAATCATAACATTTCAGTTTTAGGCACATTTCTTCAATCATTCATAACAGACTAGTTACGCGAAAACAATAATGGAGCGTTAAACTGCAAGTTTTAAATAACCTAGTAATGTAATATTTCAGCTCTGATTTAGTGTAGACTGTTTAGCCTTTTAAAACCTGTCTCACGATACTTGATAAGAGACATTCGTATAGGACTTCTTACGGTGTGTCCATTTCGCCATAGTTGTAACTATTCCTTGAATCGAATTCCAATTCTGTTCGAATATCTACGGTATGACCATGTCCTGGATTTAGAGACAGTAGGAACCCCTCTCCAACCCGAAGGCTCAAGGGGACGGACAATCTTTATCCGTTGATCCGTCCTGAGTTGACAGTAAGAGCGACCCTATGTATGAGAAATTTCCGATCTCTCGCAGCACACAGTTTTATTGAAATTTTTAACTTTTTGGAAGGAACATTCTGGTTTCATATTATTACAAAAAAGACGACAAGGACTAAATCACCTCCCAACCTCCTGTTACCAATGCACTAAAATCTGTGCATTTCCGACATTGCGTTGGCTTAAAGGATCAGCAGCTAAATTTATTATTTATTTAGTTTTCGTCACAATTGAATATGTTTTTTTTAATGGTAACTACACTGAAGCGCCAAAAAAACTTGTATAGGCATCCGCATTTAAATACATATACACGTAAATGGGAAAAATACGGCGATGCTGTAGCTAGTGCTTATATAAGACAACAAGTGTCTCGCGCAGTTGTTGATCGGTTACTGCTGCTACAACGGCAGGTTACAAGATTTAAGTGAGTTTGAACGTGGTGCTATAGTCGGCACACGAGCCATGGGACACATCATCTCGAAGCTAGCGGTGAGGTGGGGATTTTCCCGTACGCCCATTTCACGAATGAACCGTGAATATAATGATTCCGGTAAAACATCAAATCTCCGACATCGCTACGGCCGGAAAAAAGATCCTGCAAGAAAGGGGGCCGACGACGATGACTGAAGAGAATCGTTCAACGTGGCAGAAGTGTAACACTTCCGCGAATTGCTACAGATCTCAGAGCTGGTTCATGAACAAGTGTCAGAGTGCGAACGATTCAACGACACGTCATTGATTTGGGCTTTCGGAGCCGAAATCCCACTCGTGTAACCTTGATGACTCCATGACACAAAGCCTTAAGTCGACACAACAGTGTACTGTTGCTGACTGGAAACATGTTGACTGGTCGGACGAGTCTCCTTTCAAATTGTATCGAGCGGATAGAAGTGTACGGGTATGGAGACAACCTCATGGATCCATGGACCCTCTATGTCAGTAGGGGACTGTTCAAGCTGGTGGAGGCTCTGTACTGGTGTGGGGCGTGTGAAATTAGAGTGATACGTCTAGATACGACTCTGACAGGTGACACGTACGTAAGTATCCTGTCTGGTCAGCTGCATCTATGTCCCTTGTGCATTCCGACGGACTTGGGAAATTCTAGCAGAGCAATGCGAAACTCCGCACGTTCCTACTGAGCGGCTCCAGGAACACTCTTCTGAGTTTAAACAATTCCGCTGGCTACCAAACTCCCCAGACATGAACATTATTGAGCGTATCTGGGATGCCTTGCAACGTGCTGTTTAGATGAGATCTCCACATCCTCGTACTCTTACGGATTTATGGACAGCCCAGCAGGATTCAAGGTGTCAGTTCCCTCCAGCAGTATTTCAAACATTAGTGGAGTCCATGCCACGTCGTTCTGCTGCACTTCTGAGTGTTAGCGGTGACCCTACACGAAATTAGGCAGGTGTAGCAGTTTCTTTGGCTCTTCAGTGCAGTTTCGAACGCTTGGGTTTATTTTCAGATTTTTACCTGCATCTGTGATGTTTGACTGTAGCATAATCTCTATGACACATTCAACAAGTTTTTTAAAATGTTCCATGGGAATTATGCTAAAGTCAAACATTATAGATGTAGGTAAAGATTTGAAAATGAACGGAAGCGTTCGTAACTAGTCATCATAAAAGACAATGCAACTATGACGGAACCTAAATAAATAAACTGGCGTTTGTGAAAAATGCAACGCCAAACACGATACGTGTGAGTAAAACGAACGGCAGAGAAGGTGCATGATACATACAAATAATCAGTGCATGACACGTGGAAATAAGTACGGTTACAATCCTGTTCATGATATTTTACTTTAGGAGAAGATTAGCGAGTGATGTCCACCACATACTGCAGTAAGATATGCTAAACGTCATGGGCTAGATTGAAAGATAGGTCAGAAAAATTTATAGAGAATTTCGTTCTACATATGGAAGACTGTTAATCAACAGCGGTTACCAGAGGAACTAGGCGAAAGAGTTGGCGACCAACCATATCATATACGTGTTCCATGGGCTGAACGTCACGGACGTTGTTGGTCAAGGATGGAGTTGTAGCTGAGTATTTGATGCTCTTGAAAGAATGCTTAGACATTTCTCCTCACATCCTGAAATGTAGCGCCTAGAACCGCTCGGCCGCTCCGGCCGACTCATATTACAGTAAATGTGAAAAGTCTGAGAAGATATGCTGTACCTTGTAGCAGTATAAACAAGGCGGTGTTCACCGATACTTCCATCAGCGGCGGCTGCGTGATTGCAGTCGGCATGGTAGCGACTGAGAGGCATGTGGCAACGCACGCAAGACGGCTGTCAGTCCATGCTTGGTCTCAATGGCGATACAGTACAGGAAAGTTGCTGCATCAGGGCTTAGTCACCGATTCTACGCATTCGTTACTTTTATAGCAACACATACTGTACGAGCCGAAGTGTCACTCAGTTGTCAGAGACATTCTGTGCTGTTCGAACTTATAAACATACTGAGACGCGTATTACTTTTGACGTCCATGAGGTATACTAGCACTTTTCATTGAGAGAGCTTAGTGTTAACACCTGCCATTACGGACAAACAAGAGAGTACACTGATAGGACTATGTGTAATCCATTTCTGTGTGCTATCTTAATCTCCTATTCCTTGATTATGATTATACGCGTCTTCCGAATTTAGATTTATTAGGCCATTATCTCAGAGACTTACAGTATTGACTAAAGTTAGTGCTAATGCATCACCTTTATTTTACATTGTTCACTGTGGCTTGAGCCTTTGGCTACGCCACGTGTCAGCCATTTCCAGATTTTGAGATCGTCCCCAGCGAATCGGTATCACATTCGCTAAATGTTCATGACACTTAAAATGACTTGTAGGGCTCGATAACTGAGTAGGTGATGACAGGACCACAAATTTGTTGAGTCGGTCCTACTATTTTACGCATCGCTCTGTCAGTGATTTATAAATATGAACAATGGCTTTTAGCATCCACATTAAAATATAAGTTGCACTGTAACTGGTTCTGTTAATCGGTTAAGAAAGAAGATTAGGGCATACTCTCTCGAATAGGTACATACCTCTTAAAACACAAGTTGATAACTTGTGAGTGAAGACTACTTTACCATATTGCTCATTATTTGGGAAGAAAATGAATGCTCTGCAACTAACTGCAATAATGTGATATATTTCATTAAATATTTTAAACTATGGGACTGTTTCGCCTTATTGCCATTATCAGGTGACGGCTAGTTGGAAGTGACGACCATATTGCATCCATAGTAAATTTTTTCTGCCATGTCTTGGTAAGAATATTAATACGTTTTTGTCAAATATTTTGACAGTTAATGTCTGACAGTTCTTTACTAAGATGCTATTATTTGATACATAAAGAACTGTCAATATTTAACGGTCAACGTATCTGACAAAAACGATGATATTATTTGACAATTAAACATCTGTCAAAATTTAACTGTCAAAATATCTGACAAAAATGTATTTTTACGTTTTGTAACAGAAATACCTAATATTCTTACCAACACTTGCACAAAAAATTTACCGTAGATGCAATATGGTCTTATCTTCCAGTTAGACGTCACTTGATAATGGCAATAAGCCGAAACAGTCCTATCGTGTAAAATATGTAAAGAAATGTGTTTCATTATTTCAGCTAGTTGTGCAGCATTCATTTTCATTATGTCATGTACTGACGTACATGGACATGACGGAACCAAAAGTTATTTGGAAAGTTTCAGTTAGTTCTTCGTTTTCATGTGGGTTTATCACACCGTAAATCACATTTATATACACTGAAGAGCCAAGGATACTGGTACACCTGCCTAATATCGTGTAGGGTCCCCGCCAGCACCCACAAGTGCAGCAGCACGATATGGCAAGGACTCGGCTAGTATCTGAAGAGGTGCTGGAGGGATTCGACACCACGAATCCTGCAGCGCTGTCCATAAATCCGTAAGAGTACGAGGGGTGGAGATCTCTTCTGAACAGCACGTTGCAACGTATCGCAGATATGCTCAATAATGTTTATGCCTGGGAATTTGGTGGCCAACGGACGAGTTTAAACTCAGAAGAGTATTCCTGGAGCCAACCTGTAGCAATTCTGGACGTGTGGGGTGTCGTATTGTCCTGCTCGAATTGCCCAAGTCGTCAGAGTGCACAATGGATATGAATAGGTGCAGGTGATCAGGCAGGATGCTTACGTAAGTGGTACCTGTCAGAGTCGTATCTGGACTATCACTACAACTTCACGCGTCCTACGCCATTACAGAGCCTCCACCAGTTTGAACAGTTCCTTTCTGACATAGAGGAACCATGGATTCGTGAGGTTGCCTCCATCCCCGTACATGTCCATCCACCCGATACAATTTGAAACGAGACTCGTCAAACCAGGCAACATGTTCCAGTCAACAACAGTCCAATGCCGTAGTTGACGGGCCCAGGCAAGGCGTAAGGCTTTCTGTCGTGCAGTTATCAAGGGTACACCAGTGGGGCTTCGGTTCGGAAAGCCCATATCGATGATGCTTCGTTGAATGGTGCGCACGCTGACACTTGTTGATGGACCAGCACTGAAATCTGCAGCAATTTGCGAAGGAGTTGCACTCCTGTCATGATGAACGATTCTCTTCAGTCGTCATCGGTTCCGTTCTTGCAGGATCTTTCTCCGGGCGCAGCCATGTCGAAGATTTGATGTTGAATCGGATTCCTGACATTCACGGTATACTCGTGAAACGGTCGTACGGGAAAATCACCACTTTATCTACATCTACGTCTACGTCTAAGTTCATCGCTAGCTCGGAGATGCTGTGTCCCATCGCTCGTGCTCTGAGTGTAACACCACGTTCAAACTCACTTAAATCTTAATAACCTGTCATTGTAGCAGCAGTAACCGATCTAACAACTGCGCCAGACACTTGTTGTTTCATATAGGCGTTGCCGGCCGCAGCGCCTTATTCTGCATTTTTACATACATCTGTATTTGAATACCCATGCCTATACCAGTTTCTTTGGCGCTTCAGTGTATTTTCCCAGCTTTGTTGAGTATCATATTATTTCCTTTCCATTCGTGCTTTTTTTTTATCAGTCTTTCCTCTCCGCTCACTCGGACCGACTGCTCGACGTTTCTTAATGTCTGTTTCTTGCGGTTTAGCTTTACCGCGTCTTGTTTGACTACTTTTGACGAAGACATAAGTAACACAATGAGAAACTACATTCGCTGTGTGCTCACTCGTTAAGTATGGTGGTATCAGCGGAATGACTAACGACTCCCGTAACAGCCCTCATCTGAACTTAATTCCTTACTTTCTTTTATTTTTCGCTTCTTTGAACTTAGCACTCATCATCTGCAGATGTGGAACAGTTAATTAACAGAGTATCAATGAAATACCCCTTATTATGAATGAGCTGATCGTTTCTCTCGGTACTGAAGTGCATGAACTTCTTATATAAAATGGCGAAAAATGGTTATATTTAGTAAACTTTGTAACTGCTGACTAACTACCACTTATTTACTCACTAAATTACTTTGTTATTCTGGAATAAGTTTTTTGCATCTGCATGTATATTCCACAGGCCACCATTCGATAGCTTGGGAAGCCATCACTTCTCTTTTTCTCCCCCCCCCCCCTTTCCCACTCCGTCCCTCACACCTGTCTTCCTGTTTAATTCGCTAGTGGTCCGCGCAAGAACCACTTTTGGGTCGGCCTCTTCGTGAGAGCCTCGCATTGTGAAAACGAACCCGCGAAGACAGCCACAGCACAACTGCTTCAGCCATAGCCGGTAACGATCCCCCACCGCAGAACAACATCAAACTAGTCGATTGAATATGAATGACATTTCTTTACAATCAGTCCAAAAAAACTCATTCTGGGATCTACTTTTCTACAGCTTGTTATATGAGGTTGTTTCACCTTCAACGCCTAGGCATGTACGTTCATAGATAGTTTGAGGTCGTTACTGTTTACAGTAATTTTTCGCCAGAACTATACTTAAACAATAATGGATCTTTCCGTCAACTCTCAGCCCCCGCAGTTCACCACGTGTTTCTTTACAATTTCCTGACTTTGTTATTTTCCTAAAATGAAAACACTCCTTTCCTTTAATTCAGATTTAAAAATAAGTATGCAATGTAATTTACCTTTAAACTTAAACGTTGAAGTAAACTGTAGCAGTATGTACCGCCTACTAGCAAACTCAGAGATATTATGCCGTATTTTCTTCTCATTGGTGGGACGAGTGTTCAAAAATTAATCTTGAAATAACTTTCTTACTCCTCTTTTACCAGTGGTCTCCGCAGGAAAAGGCGTTGTTGTCCAGGGATACCGGGCTCGAGACAAATACAAAAGGAGACATTTCGTTGATTCGAAGCTAAAGTAACGTACATGGTAGTTTTCCTTTTTATACTCGTATACTACGAAAATATGTTGTGTGACCCCCGCATTAAAGATCTGTCCAGGACATCTCGTTCCTCATACGGGTTGTTATGCTTAAGTGGCAAGAAGTGTGACTGATAAAACTGTTGTGTCCCAAGTTAAAACTCTTTAAACTGGTTAAAATGGTTCTTTTTATGGGAAAAGAAATGATGGACCTAGCAAACCTTTGAGAAAAATGAAGACAAATACTTTAGGCAGATGAAAAATAGCTTGAAACGTGTATTGCATCTTCAAACCAGGCTTCCAACTCTTCATTGGATTTATGCAAAACTGCGTTCGCAGACAACGGCTCTTTTTCTGTTCTAAGATAATGATGAACATTAATGATGACATTGTAGAGATATACCTGGAATGTTGTTGTTGTGGTCTTCAGTCCTGAGACTGGTTTGATGCAGCTCTCCATGCTACTCTATCGTGTGCAAGCTTCTTCATCTCCCAGTATCTACTGCAACCTACATCCTTCTGAATCTGCCTAGTGTATTCATCTCTTGGTCTCCCTCTACGATTTTTACCCTCCACACTGCCCTCCAATGCTAAATTTGTGATCCCTTGATGCCTCAGAACATGTCCTACCAACCGATCCCTTCTTCTAGTCAAGTTGTGCCACAAACTTCTCTTCTCCCCAATCCTATTCAATACCTCCTCATTAGTTACGTGATCTACCCACCTTATCTTCAGCATTCTTCTGTAGCACCACATTTCGAAAGCTTCTATTCTCTTCTTGTCCAAACTAGTTATCGTCCATGTTTCACTTCCATACATGGCTACACTCCATACAAATACTTTCAGAAACGACTTCCTGACACTTAAATCTATACTCGATGTTAACAAATTCCTCTTCTTGAGAAACGCTTTCCTTGCCATTGCCAGTCTACATTTTATATCCTCTTTACTTCGACCATCATCGGTTATTTTACTCCCTAAATAGCAAAACTCCTTTACTACTTTAAGTGTCTCATTTCCTAATCTAGTTCCCTCAGCATCACCCGACTTAATTTGACTACATTCCATTATCCTCGTTTTGCTTTAGTTGATGTTCATCTTATATCCTCCTTTCAAGACACTGTCCATTCTGTTCAACTGCTCTTCCAAGTCCTTTGCTGCCTCTGACAGAATTACAATGTCATCGGCGAACCTCAAAGTTTTTACTTCTTCTCCATGAATTTTAATACCTACTCCGAATTTTTCTTTTGTTTTCTTTAATGCTTGCTCAATATACAGATTGAATAACATCGGGGAGAGGCTACAACCCTGTCTTACTCCTTTCCCAACCACTGCTTCCCTTTCATGCCCCTCGACTCTTATAACTGCCATCTGGTTTCTGTACAAATTGTGAATAGCCTTTCGCTCCCTGTATTTTACCCCTGCCACCTTCAGAATTTGAAAGAGAGTATTCCAGACAACATTGTCAAAAGCTTTCTCTAAGTCTACAAATGCTAGAAACGTAGGTTTGCCTTTTCTTAATCTTTCTTCTAAGATAAGTCGTAAGGTCAGTATTGCCTCACGTGTTCCAACATTTCTACGGAATCCAAACTGATCTTCCCCGAGGTCGGCTTCTACCAGTTTTTCCATTCGTCTGTAAAGAATTCGCGTTAGTATTTTGCAGCTGTGACTTATTAAACTGATAGTTCGGTAATTTTCACATCTGTCAACACCTGCTTTCTTTGGGATTGGAATTATTATATTCTTCTTGAAGTCTGAGGGTATTTCGCCTGTCTCATACATCGTGCTCACCAGATAGTAGAGTTTTGTCATGACTGGCTCTCCCGAGGCCATCAGTAGTTCAAATGGAATGTTGTCCACTCCCGGGGCCTTGTTTCGACTCAGGTCTTTCAGTGCTCTGTCAAACTCTTCACGCAGTATCTTATCTCCCATTTCGTCTTCATCTACATCCTCTTCCATTTCCATAATATTGTCCTCAAGTACATCGCCCTTGTATAAACCCTCTATATACTCCTTCCACCTTTCTGCCCTCCCTTCTTTGCTTAGAACTGGGTTGGCATCTGAGCTCTTGATATTCATACAAGTGGTTCTCTTATCTCCAAAGGTCTCTTTAATTTTCCTGTAGGCAGTATCTATCTTACCCCTAGTGAGACAAGCCTCTGCATCCTTACATTTGTCCTCTAGCCACCCCTGCTTAGCCATTTTGCACTTCCTGTCGATATCATTTTTGAGACGTTTGTATTCCTTTTTGCCTGCTTCATTTACTGCATTTTTATATTTTCTCCTTTCATCAATTAAATTCAATATTTCTTCTGTTACCCAAAGATTTCTATTAGCCCTCGTCTTTTTACCTACTTGATCCTCTGCTGCCTTCACTACTTCATCCCTCAGAGCTACCCATTCTTCTTCTACTGTATTTCTTTCCCCCATTCCTGTCAATTGTTCCCTTATGCTCTCCCTGAAACTCTCTACAACCTCTGGTTCTTTCAGTTTATCCAGGTCCCATCTCCTTAAATTCCCACCTTTTTGCAGTTTCTTCAGTTTCAATCTGCAGTTCATAACCAATAGATTGTGGTCAGAATCCACATCTGCCCCAGGAAATGTCTTACAATTTAAAACCTGGTTCCTAAATCTCTGTCTTACCACTATATAATCTATCTGATACCTTTTAGTATCTCCAGGATTCTTCCAGGTATACAACCTTCTTTTATGATTCTTGAACCAAGTGTTGGCTATGATTAAGTTATGCTCTGTGCAAAATTCTACAAGGCGACTTCCTCTTTCATTCCTTCCCCCCAATCCATATTCACCTACTATGTTTCTTTCTCTCCCTTTTCCTACTGACGAATTCCAGTCACCCATGACTATTAAATTTTCGCCTCCCTTCACTACCTGAATAATTTCTTTTATCTCGTCATACATTTCATCTATTTCTTCATCATCTGCAGAGGTAGTTGACATATAAACTTGTACTACTGTAGTAGGCATGGGCTTTGTGTCTATCTTGGCCACAATAATGCGTTCACTATGCTGTTTGTAGTAGCTAACCCGCACTCCTATATTTTTATTCATTATTAAACCTACTCCTGCATTACCCCTATTTGATTTTGTATTTATAACCCTGTAATCACCTGACCAAAAGTCTTGTTCCTCCTGCCACCGAACTTCACTAATTCCCACTATATCTAACTTTAACCTATCCATTTCCCTTTTTAAATTCTCTAACCTACCTGCCCGATTAAGGGATCTGACATTCCACGCTCCGATCCGTAGAACGCCAGTTTTCTTTCTCCTGATAACGACGTCCTCCTGAGTAGTCCCCGCCCGGAGATCCGAATGGGGGACTATTTTACCTCCGGAATATTTTACCCAAGAGGACGCCATCATCATTTAATCATACAGTAGAGCTGCATGTCCTCGGGAAAAATTACGGCTGTAGTTTCCCCTTGCTTTCAGCCGTTCGCAGTACCAACACAGCAAGGCCGTTTTGGTTAATGTTACAAGGCCAGATCAGTCAATCATCCAGACTGTTGCCCCTGCAACTACTGAAAAGGCTGCTGCCCCTCTTCAGGAACCACATGTTTGTCTGGCCTCTCAACAGATACCCCTCCGTTGTGGTTGCACCTATGGTACGGCCATCTGTATCGCTGAGGCACGCAAGCCTCCCCACCAACGGCAAGGTCCATGGTTCATGGGGAGGGGGGGGGGGATACCTGGAATGTCAGTGCTAATATCATGGAAGAATTCAAATCCCTTCTGAGGTTAATGTGAAAGCAACTTTTCATGACAGCAGAAAAAATAGCACATTGTCAGTTGTCAGGATTTGTTCTGTAGATAGTTAAGCTGGTATGATAAAGCAATCTTCATGTTACTGTGAAATGTTAACAGTTTAGCGGCATAACGTCTAGGAAAAAAAATTTGAAGTTTTGTGAATGCTTTCTCCAGAAAAATTTTCAGCGTTCTTTGGTTGCAGACTTGTTTGTCCTTCAGTTGGATAAATTACATAGATTTAATGTGAAGGTTTGTCTTTTCCCAATAAAGTAAATAAACGAGATGTGTGATGTCAATAAACATGTCATTGGAAGGTATATTTTCATTTCCAAAACAATACTAAAATCAATGAAATACGACAGAATAAAATACATGCTTGAATAAGAAACTGTTACAAATTACACTACGACGGGCCAAAAGGTAAAATGATTCATTTCCTTTCCCTATGTGTGAGGCATTGAAACCAGTAGCTCGTTAAAAACATACTTTACGAGTCGAGATAGAAAATTTATATGTCACTAACATTATTACGATCCCTACATCGCAGTGACCATGTCACAATTTCAAGCAGGCGTTAAATTTTTGATCCGACAAGGCAGATGGATGAGGCTTATAGTCGGGGTCTCCATGAAGTTATCTTTGAACAATATTTGTTAACCACTGTTTTCTCAACTGTCATATTTGATTCACCATGATGAAGTACATTCGGGAGGACCAGGAATCAGATTCTAGTTCTACTATCCAGATTTACGTTTTCCGTGGTTACATTTTATCAGACGAGTTTCACATTGTATTCTTAAGTAGACCTTCGCCGATCGCCTTCCCCATGTTTGTCCAGTGGACCTAGTCTTCAGCACTAAAAACCTCATTGTCGACTGGTTCATCGTCATTTCTTCTTCTTTTTCCTACGATAGCAAACAGGCATGGTCGGTGTGTACAGTGGGGCGGGGGGGGGGGGGGGGCTACTATCATCGCTGGCAAAAAATTTTACTGCCGCCAGAGTGACTTTCGTATGGACGGTGCACGAGCTTGTTTAGCTTGTAGTCTACGATGAGAGTGATCAGAGATTACGGCGCCTTGTTTGCCTTTGTGATGTCGTCAGTAGGAAATAATTCGGATGTTTGGTCACGTACTGAGTCAGCTCCCGCGGTTATCGCCCGGTAATCCGGCACCAGACCAGCCAGTCGGAATGGTAAACAAGGATGGCGATAAGGCTATCTGTCAGCAGCACGGGCACTCCACTGGGCGGCCACATATGTCGACTTTCTATCGGGCTCCCGTACACATGGTTCCCCCCCCCCCCCCCCTCCCCTGCGAACCAGCGAAATGATCTCGTCGCCACACTGCGGCCAATTGTTCTCCGCCACTCGTGGAGACTCCTGGCCGCATTGGCAAAAGCAATCTACTTGACACAGCTGATTTTGCAAGGTTTCATTCAGGTTCTTACACCTCAAATTAATGATGATGATGGGGGTTGCAAGTATAAAGGGACTTACCTAAGTGGTTATTAGTACTAGACTTTCGTATTTTCTCGATGAGTCATCAGTCTTGTGACTGGTTGTGTGTGGCGCGCCCGAACTCTTCTGTGACTATATTTTCATCTCAGAGTAGCACTTCGACTCTGTTTCAATTATTTGTTGGTTGTTTTCCAATCTCAGTCTTGCTCTACAGTTTTTACCTTCTACCGCTCCCTCTAGTACCATAGAAGTCTTAAAATGTCTTCTATCATCCCATCCATTCTCCTTAACAGTGTACTCAATTGGTTCAAATGGCTCTGAGTACTATGGGACTTAACATCTGTGGTCATCAGTCCCCTAGAACTTAGAACTACGTAAACCTAACTAACCTAAGGACATCACACACATCCATGCCCGAGGCAGGATTCTAACCTGCGACCGTAGCGGTCACGCGGTTCCAGACTGAAGTGCCTAGAACCGCACGGCCACACAGGCCGGCAGTGTTCTCAGAATATTCATTTCTACGTCGATTGTGCAGAGAACCACCTCATTCCTTATCAGTCTACCTAGTTTTCAACATGCTTGTACAGCACTATACCTCACATGCTTTAATTCGTCTGTCTTTCGACTTTCCCACAGTCCATGATTCACGAACATACAATGTATTGCCCCAAACGGACCCTCCAGCAAATTTTTCCTCAAATTAAGGCCTATGTTTGACATCGGTAGATTTATTTTGACGAGGAATGTCGTTTTAGTTTGTGCTAGTCTACTTTTTATGTCCTCTTTTCGTCGTCCATCTTGTGTTATTTTGCTTCCAAGGGAGCAGAATTTCTTAACTTCATCTACTTCACTTCGTCTATTTCATGTTACCCCATTTTGATACGTTTATCACTAATCTCATTTCTGGAACGCGACATTATTTTCAGTCTATACACTGTTGTTATTAGATTGCTCATTCCATACAACATGTCCTGTAATTCTTCACTTTCACTCACGGTCGCAATGCCGTCAGAGTCAGCGAATCTTATCACTGATATCCTTTCGCCTCGAATTTTAATCCTTCTCTCTAACGTTTTTATATTTCCGCCATCGCCTCTTCGATGAAAAATTGAAAAATAAAATGGAAGGGTAGCAAATAGTCACAGCCAGAAGCCATTTTTGTACAGCCATTGTTTTCAGTATCGTTAAGCGTCTCACGTCTACGAAGTTTTACAGCTTATAGCTAATATCTAATTCTCGGATAAATAACGTCTAACAGCCCACAAACTCAAATCGATTAACTTTGATTAGCACTTCTACAAAGAGTGACATTTGCAAGTGTGATAATGGCTCAGCATGGCAAGATATTACAAAGCTAGATATAATCGATTGAAGCACATTACGCATTGAAATCTTATTTCGTAGGTGGGGTGGGGGGGGGGGTGGGGGGGTGGGGGGGGGTGGGGGACTGAGGCACAGGATAAATATTGTAGACTGATGTAATACACAGAAATTCTCTCGTCATTTAGAAGGAAATTACTGATAGCACAAGAATAAAATGATGTGTTATTGTGGAAGGGACCTGGGTCAAATATTTCATTAAAGCTGTGAATGGGAACTAATTACGTCGCATAGAAAAGGTATTTTCAATTCCACAAGCCAGAGTGTCCTTGTCGTCTGTTGTCTCTGGCCAAGAAGGGATCCATGTTATTGTTTGGTGACTACTGCGCAAGTCTTTTAAACCACTTGCACGAAAGAAATCATAAGAAGAGCCCTGGGTTTCAAAACGATAAAGAAGACAATGAATTTGCCTAAGAAGACGTTTTTGGAAAGGGAACATTGAGAGATTTGAACTACTTGTTGTAATATTCTGTCCCACACCAGTACCGTTTGAGTTTGCGCTAGATGATGCGACCAGAGGGAAAAACAGGCAGTTTGAAAGTCGGATTTTCGAATCACGTTGCTGAGGTAAAGAAGACCACTCCGATTTCGATGCAGTTAATGGACTAAAAGCGCTGACTGGCATGTCATGTCGGCCTTAGGGTTGGCTGTTGAAACTTATGTCGGATTATAGAACCTTGCTGAATCACGTAGCCCGTTGGGAGAGACTGGTTGTTTCGATTTCTTGTCCATTACCAACAAAGTTTTGTGAGGCGATATTGCTTAACTCTGGGAGAACCTGAACAAGTGAAATCAGTAGCATTCCAGCTTAGTAATGATTACGTCTTCTACTTCAGTTCGTTGGTTGTACACGTATTGGTTTTCGTGTCTCTATCAGTAACTTCCATCACGTATCTCCCCATTGTTCGCTTTCTGCTTATTTTTCGCATTAAAAATACACTTCTCATTGCCAGAAGTCAAAATTTAGAATTCATGTAAGGTTTTCCTTTTCAGATATATCAGAGGCTTTGTTCTGAAAGCCCTTACGACGAAAATAAATAGCAAATGCCACGAAATCAAATAGCACTCCTCACAAGGAATTTAGTATAGACGGCTAGTAAATAACATGTGCTTAGAGAATCACCGCACTGTCCTTTCTCTGTGTCACCAAATGTAGCTCGTTATTGTCTAGATAATGAAGTCTCTAGCTTTTTGTGATTATTATAAACATACTCCGTCAGAGAAAACAGCAAACTGAGTTCTACAGTATTACGTGATCATGCGCACTCCTATCAAGTACACGCGAGAAATCATCAGTTCTTCTGATTAGACAAATTTCAGTCCTTAATCAATTTCTGAATGAATGAGACACATTATTAACTTTTTTGTTTCAGTAAACGGTCTTCTGACCGGTTTGACGCGGCCCGCAACGAATTCCTCTCCTGTGCCAACCTTTTCAGAGTAACACTTGCAATCGACGTCCTCAGTAATTTGATGCATGTATGCTAATCTCTGTCTTCCTCTACGGTTTTTACCTTTTACAGCTCCCTCTAGTACCTTGGAAGTAATTTTCTGATGTCTTAAAAGATGTCCTTTCATCCTGTCCGTACATATCGTTGATATTTCCATATATTTCTTAACATGCCAATTCTGCGGAGAACCTCCTCATTCTTTTCGATATAAGCCCACCTAATTTTCAACATTCTCCTGTAGCTCCACATGTCAATTGCTTCGTTTCGCTTCTGTTTTGGTTTCCCGATTTCTCACTAGTGCTCCAAACGTACATTCTCAGAAATTTCTTCCTCTAATGCAGACCTGTGTTTGATACACGTAGACTTCTCTTGGCCAGGAATGCCATTTTTGTTAGTGCTCGTCTACTTTTCATGTCCTTCTTGCTCCGTCCATCATGCTCCCTAGGTAGTAGAATTCCTTAACTTCTTCTATTTTGTGATCACCAATTATGATATTAAGTTTCTCATTGTTCTCATTTCTGCTACTTCTCATTACTTTCGTATTTCTTCGATTTAGTCTCAGTCCATGTTCTGTACTCATTGTACTGTTCATCTCACTCCACAGATCCCGTAATTGTTCTTCAATTTCAGTGAAGATGGCAATGTCAGCAGAGAAGCTTAACGTTGATATTCTTTCACCTTGAATTTCTTTTATCGTTCTTCGACGTTTCTTTTATTCCTGTCATCGTTTCTTCCACGTATAGATTGAACAGCAGGGGTGAAAGGCTACATCTCTGCCTTACGTCCTTTTCAATCTGTGCACTTTGTTCTTGGTCTTCCACTCTTATTGTTCCCACTTGGTTCTTGTACATTATGTATATTACCCGTCGTCCCCTATAGCTTACCCCCTATTTCTCTCAGGATTTCTAACAGCTTGCATCATTTTACATTGTCGAACTCTTTTTCCAGGTAGACAAACAATACGAACGTGTCCTGATTTTTCTTCAGTCTTTCTTTAATTTTTCGACCGTAGCGTCAGAACTCCCTCTCTGTTGCCTTTACCTTTCCTAAATCCAAACGGATATTGGCCTTCACAGACCCTCAGTTTTTTCGTTCTTCTGTATATTATTCCTGTCAGGATCTTGGAGGTATGAGCTTAAGCTAATTATGCGATAAATCTCGCTCTTGTCAGCTCTTGCAATCTTGAGAATTGTGTAAATGATGTTTTTTCGAAAGTCTGATGGTGTACCACCAGTCTTATACATTCTGCACACCAATGTGAATAGTAATTTTGTTACCACTTTCCCCAAAGAATTTTAGAAATTCCGATGGACTGTTACCAGTTCCTTCTCCCTTATTTGATTTTAAGTCTTCCAAAGCTCTTCTAAATTCTGATTCTAGTACTGGATCATCCATCTCTTCCCTATCGACTCCTCTTTCTTCTCCCATCACGTAATCAGTTAAGCCTCCCCTTCATAGAGGCCTTCAGAGTACTCTTCCCACCTATCCGCTACCCCTTCTGCATTTGATAGTGGACTCCCATTGCACTTCTAATATAACCGCACTTGCATTTAATTTCACCGAAGGTTGTTTTGAATTTTCTATCTGCTGAGTCAGTCCTTCCCATAGTAATTTCTTTTTCAATTTCTTCACATTCTTCCTATAGCCATTACACATTAGCTCCCCTACACTTCCCGTTTATTTCGTTCATAAATGACTCATGTTTCTGTATTCTTGAATTTCACTGAACATTTTTGTACTTCCTTGTGTCATTAATCAACTGAGGTGTTTCTTGTGCTACCCCCCGTTTCTTCGCAGTTAGCTTCTTTGTACCTACGCTTTTCTCTCCAACTTCTGTGACTGCCCTTTTCAGAGATGTCCATGCCGCTTCAACTGAACTGCCTACTGAACTGTTCAGTATTGTAGCACCTATAGCCTCAGAGGACTTCAAGAGTGTCTCTTTATTCCTTCATACTTCCGTATCCCACATCTATGCGCATTGATTGTTCCTGACTAGTCTCTTGATCTTCTGCCTACTTTTTATCACTACTAAATCGTGAACTGAGATTATACCTGCTCCTGAATACGCGTTATAATCCAGTATCTGATTTCGGAATCTCTGTCTAATCATGTAATCTAACAGAAATACTCCCGTGTCTCCCGGGCTTTTCCAAGTATATCTCCTCCTCCTGTGATTCTTGAACAGAGTATTCGCTATTACTACCTGAAATTTGTTGCAGAACTCAACTGGTTTTCTCCTCTCTCTCTCTCATTGGTACTACTAAGCCGATATTTTCCCATAACCTTTTCTTCCACTCCTTCCCCTACAACCACATTCCAGTCCCCCATGACTGTTAGGTTTTTATCACCCTTTACATGCTGAATTACCCATTCAGTATCTTCATATACTTTGTCACTTTATCTTCGGCTTGGGAAGTCGGCGTGTATACCTGAACTAATGATGTTTGTGTTGGTTTGCTGTAGATTCTGATGCGAATAATCCTGTCTCTGCCCCACATTCCTATTCATAAAGAATCCTACTCCTGTTCTACATTTTCTGCTGCTTTTGATATTACACTACACTCGCCTGACCAGAAATCCTCCTCTTCTTTCCATTTCAGTTCACTGACGAATAGTGTATCTAGACTGAACCTTAGAGTTTTCCTCTTGAGAGTTTCTAGCGTCCTTACCACGTTAAAACTCCTGACATTCCATGCCGCGACACGCAGAAAGTAATCCTTTCGTTGGTTATTCAATCTTTTTCCCATGGATACCTTCCTCTTGGCAGTCCTCTCCCGAACAGCCGAATGGGAGACTAATCCAGAATCTTTTGCCAATGGAAGGATCATCATTTCACTTCTTCAATTACAGGCCACATGTCCTGTGTATACCTATCATGCGTCTTTGATGCAGTGTTTTCCATTGCCTCCAGCATCCTCAAGCCTTTGATAATTTTTGATTTTTCCGCCTGTACGCTGAGTTTCTCACCCCAAGAACAAGGGAGTGCGTTGAACCTCTATCTACTTCTCCATCCTCTTTGACAAGACCGTTGGCTGAATGAGGGTGACTTCTTATGCCGGAAGTTTTCGGCCTCCGTTATTAATATTTAAAAAGGTTTGAATCTATGCTTCCTTTTTCCTATTTTTTCATTTTGTTCGTTATTTTTCGTTGTATTTCGTCAGAATGGACGTCACAAGACATCCATTAAAGTTAGCGTTGATCCCTTCACTCAGTTTTATTATTATTATTATTATTATTATTATTATTTATTACAGAGAGGAGTCAGCCCTCTGACCGAACACAGCCTCTAGACAATGGGTACACCTGGGTTGTCCAGAAAGTAATTCACTGCAGCTTTTTCTTCAACAATTCTATATTGAACTAATGAGAATTACACACACGAAAGAATGGTGTTTTATCTACACACCCTATTATTCCGCGTAATCTCCATCCCTTTCTACGGTCTTCCTCCGGTGTGAAACAAGGGCGTGTTTGCCCTGTCGGTACTAATCCTTGTCCTGGTGGCGGAGCCAATGCTTCTCTGTGTGAATCACCTCCTGGCCATCCTCAAAATGCCTTCCACGAACGGAATCCTTTAATGGCCCAAACAAGTGGAAGTCCGAGATTGCTAGGTCCAGTGTGTCAGGTGTGACAGCCGTGGATGGTCTCCCCGACCGCTGCAAATCGTGGAGCCCCGCCGAACCGCCCTTTGATGACCTCATCCCCCATGCCTAGCGAGTAACTGTACTTCTGTCGACAGCAGACACTGCACATACGGTTGTGAATATTCCCCAAAGTTTCTTTCTCTGCAGTGAGAAATTCAATGACGGCTCATTGCTTGTAATGAACATCACCTACAGATGCCATTTTGAAACTGTTCTGCATCTACGCTGTCTGTCGGCAGTGACAGAAACTTGGAGCGCTCACTTTGGAGACTTCAAATATTACATAAGTAACGTTTAGCATTCGTAGCACTGCTTGTGGCTGAGTAAAGTAAAATGCAGTGCATTTCTGGGGAACCCTCGTATTAGTATATCAAAAGATAAATTTAACATTTCTGAACTCATAATATAATCTGCATTACTGTTATATGATAGAATTTGAGAGCGCACTTCCATGCGCCATCAGAGTTGCTGCCACACGCAGACTAGTTGGCGCGAATCACTTCGCTGGGCTGTCATTCGTAACCTTGCAGGCGTCCCACGAAGTGATTCGTGTCTCCTCAGTATGTCAATTTATTTTCTAAAATTAGCTGTAAAATAATTTTCTTATTCCGTCACGAAGGTACAGCATTGAGAGAGTCTCCCAAGCTCTTTTCGACTATATCTACAGATTAATTTAGTTACCAGAAATAAATGACTGTAACAGGTAAAGTGCGCCGAAAAGAGGATAAGCAGCCAATCAAAACACAAACAGTTTCTGCTGGCGCAATTTTCCATGAGCGCAGGATAAGGTAGCGGCATCTGCTGTAGTTGCCTCATACTACCTTGTGACATCATACGACTGTTATTATATGCTCGCTCATCTCGTGTGTAATTTGTAGGAATAGAGCAATGACGCCCAGAGCCAGAAATGCCACACACTATTTAGTTTACCTTAGAGCCCCGCAGACTATTTTCACTGTTCTGTTTATTTGTAATACCGTCAACCAGCAATATCTTCAACTGCCTTTAAGATATTTTAAAAAATCAGTCCTGAATATCACAACATTCTGAAGCGGCCTAATGAAATACATTGTGCATTATATTAACACGTCTTGTTGTTAGGACAGATTTAGTTGACGCTGAGTAAAATTCTGCTTCAAATTAAACCCAAATAAAATTAATTTTAAAGCATGTTGTTGCTGTCTTACAGGTTAAACGCTTTTCTCCGAAGGAACAGGTTCTAGTATGATTTCTGGCTTGCACACGTCTCTCACCTGCAGTGATATATTTTTTCCAAACTCCTACCCTTGGATGTAAAAGACATACGTAAAACTGGATGATATTTTAGTTGGCCAATGAAATATTACCTCTAAGATAGTTTTAAACGAACATTTTGGCAGATTTACTGCAGCGACTACATTTCATTTTTTTTTTTAAATAATGTTCGCAGTACTTCAAAGTGACATATCGAAATCTACGTCTTTAGTCATCGTATGTAATTCTGTAGAAAATTATTGTCATTTAATGAGTAATATTCCCAGGACATATCAATCCACAGTAACTACGCTTGATACACATAACTGTTATTTACAGTGAGACAATTACGACCGCTGAACGCACTGTCATATGACAACAGGGACTACACATATCGAATTTTGTTACAAGGAAATAACGAAGGGTTTCATTATTCCGTCGACGATAAGATCCTTAGGTTCGGAGATTAAGGCAGGTTAGAATAGCACTAGCGAAGGAATTTGGCCATGACCCTTCCAAAGCAACCATGCTGACATTTGCTTTAATAGACAGTATAAACCCACAGAAGACCTAAACTGGATGGTCGTATAAGGCTTTGAAGCTCACTTCTCCCAAATGCTAGTCAAATACTGCACCAATACTGCAACAATTGGGTCGTTAATCTTGGATACAGTTGTTTCATCTCATTTTTAAAAATATATCCAGGGCTTTTAGTCAGATTTAGTTCTAAAGTAACAATAACGACAAAAGCAGCAACTAAAATGTGTACAAATGTATCTATGGTATTAACAACAACAGAATATATATAAAAGAAAAAATACAGTATTTGTAACTAATTTGGTATTTTTAGAACATTGCCGATAAGAGCCTATGCAGAGGAAAAAGGACAAAAAGGTTTAAGTCGTAATGAAAGCGAACGTAAAACAAAGATATCCATATTGCGTTCTGGGGATGTGAGGAATAACCATTTTAATCTAGGGAAATATTAAAATTGTGTTAACAGCTGAACTTTTAACTGTTTTTCCGATACTTCTGTTATTTTGGGAAGTTATTCCTACTGTGAGATTTTTGGCATAGAGAGAGACAGAGAAGTGTGGATCAGCTTTCATGATTTTATTACGATGACGGAATCAAAATTTCTCCTTCTGACATTTAGATGACGTTGACAGCGAAAGAAACTATTTTAGTTGTGAAACTTTCTGGCAGATTAAAACTCTGTGCCGGACCGAGACTCGAACTCGGGACCTTTGCCTTTCGCGGGCAAGTGTTCTACCATCTGAGCTACCCAAGAACGACTCACCCCCCTACTCACAGCTCTTCTAATTGTATTGGTACACGTTATAACTTAACCGAAATGTCGACTTCTGTATACGCCTTATTTAGGAGGTCGTGTTCTACGTACTTCGTCCAAATTAGTAAACAGGAATTCCGTGACGTCTTAAAATTATTTGTTTCAGCTTATCAAATATGAAAATTTTGCAATTTTTGGCAAGTGGTAATAAGGTATCTGATCGTTCAATTTCAGCAATTAAGAAATGGGAGGTCGATTCAAAAGTGCTGTTTTTCTTGAGGATCGACTGCAACATGGATGGAAAAATTGATAAAATGTATTAGGCGATTAGTAATTAAAGGTTTTGCATCAGTTAACGCCACGGGGAAATAATTAGGAAAAATGCTACACATCTGACTTGCAAAATTGCAGGTGTATGCAGCACTGGAAGCGCTATTGTTGATTGACTACCAAGAGCCAATGAAAAAAAAAAAAACATTGTCATCAACATCTAGCCGTTTCAAAATGAATCGCATTGTTGTTTTTTTTGCATTGTTTTCTCACTATGGAAGCGACATGATTCGAATATTTCATACCCGAGATCAAAGCAGTGGATAGCAACTAATTACGCCTCATAAAAAAAGACGAATTCAGTTCCATGTACTGGAGAGGCCACGTCTAACGTTCTTTCTTACAAAGAGTGATCCGTGTTGTTGTTAGGTATCTATTGCGAAAGTGTTCTGAACCTTATGAATGAAAAAATGAAAAAAAGTGTAAGAAAAGACCTAGATAGGAAAGGAAAAAGATATACCTGTCCACGAAGATACTTTTCGAATGGGAAAACTGAGGGAATCGGAGAACAAATTATTGAAATATTGTTCTTATACAGTTGGCAGCGTCTGGCTTCTAATTCTCACATCTAAATAAATTAAATCAAGAGAAACGTCTTGAATCCATTGAAGAAATTATGTCACCTGTAGAAGGGTTAAAAGTAGACCGTCCAAAATCAAACTTCAGGGATGGAATCAATTAACTGGAGTTACATCTGACGCAACAAATTGTTCTAAAAGGGATCCATGTATGTATGTAAGTGGATTATTTACTTACTAGAAACTTAGGTTGTCACCGTGAGGCGGCGAATCGTTTACGTCAGTTATATTTCCTTGTGTTGTCCACTGTTCAAATGTGGGTATTAAAAGCGAAGACAAATGAGTTTCTGGAAGGTAATTCTAGGAAGAACAGATCCTTTCATAATTCTGGCTACCGTTTATCACGGAATTACTCTTAATTTACACAGAAATATCAGTGTTGAGTTAAAACCTCTACAGTGGACAAGAAAGGATAAATTAATGTGTTCCTTCTGTTTTGTATTTAGACGTCCGATATAAGCAGGAAGGGCATAGGTCATAAAAATTTCAAGATAAAACGGAGGACACTGAATGGGCACTGTGCGACACTCAAAGACTGCAGAAGCAACTTGGAAACTGGTTCAAGTTGCTAAAACGATTATTTTCAATCCAGGGCGTGGAAGAAATTCGTGGGAGAGAGAAAGCGAAGGCGTATTTTGAGGTGTAATCTATTGCGGTGCCATGTCGGAAAGTTTAACACCAAGTTAAAGTATATTATGCATAGACATCAACGTTACAGATGCTGTACCTTCGAAATTATGTGATAGGGGCGCTGCTATTGCGTCGTATGACTACTGTGTCCTTATGGTCATTAAATTCGTAAAAGTTTTAGAACGCTCTGCTGTCTTGAGTTTGAACAGTTTCGGCCGTTTTGTGCAGTACGATTCGTGCCTAACGTATACAATGGTAGAAATGTCACATAGAGGTTAAAGGGCACTAATCGTCCATTTCACTGTCAATGCGTCAATATAATGACCATATGAGAAGAAGCACTGTCATTGTGTCAATACAAATAATACTGACGAACAGTATTGATGCCGACTAAATTAGTCTCGTGAGAGCGACTATTATCGGATAACAATTCACCAATCTGTTGTTCGCATTTTTCCATTCTGTCCTCTGTACTACACAGCCAGTAAGTGCAAAGTTGAAGCTATTTAGACCTTTAAACTTTTTCAAACGAACAGAGTAATGATGGCTTAATTTATTTGGTGTTACAGAAACAACCAGTACCTATGTGATCTATCATAAAAGTATTTTTAGACAAATATTTTAAAAAATGTTTGCTAATGGTGTTTGCGGATATAAAAACACTGAATTTGAAACACTCGAATGACATGTCTGCAGCCAAAAAACCGCAGCATTACTCCTAATAGCTTCTTGACTGGATATGCTATCTCATTGCAATATTTTGTTTTGCTATTCTTCCTCCTATTAACAATAGTATATAATTTTTGTCTGTTTTGGGTTTACACTGAAACCGTTGAAGTTCAAGGTAATTTATAACGAATTAGCCGCAGCCACTTAGTTTTATAGGCGATTATTTTTCCAAGATGGCGTTTCATGATGGCTGGCATCCTATCTTCAGATGTTGAAATTTTTTTTTTACATGTCGTGAAAATTGTTTCTTCAGTAATGGCGTTCCAGAATTTTGCAACGGAAGTTTTAAGACAGCTATTTTAAAACTTCTTAAGTAAAGAAACAACGTTCACGACGCGTAAATAAATGTAAACGTCTGAAGACGTGGATAACAAAAAATAAACGTACACTCTAAACGTTGTTTTCAGGCATACTTTGTTGGTGTGGCGCGTCGAGAAGGGGTGCCAGTCATATTGGTGCGTTACCCTATAAACATTAACGTCACAGGCGCTGTAGTTTTGACTTAGAGTGCTATGAGTGCTGCCATCAGGTCACGTGATGAGGTGACCCGTGAACTTAAAAGTACTCGTGTGTGAGGGGCGGCCAAGAATTTGGCACACGAGCCATTCTGTGACACGAGTGCCATAGCGATCAGCCTGGCCGGCACGGTCACCCGCCGCCACATTACGCTGTCCGAGTATAAGGAGGGGGGAAGAGGGGGGAGCTGCGAACGTGCTGCATTTATATGACAATACAGTCACAGTGCGTGCGACTTGGTTTTATATTCCATGTTTCCCAACAACACTGTCACGGAAAACAAATTTTGAGTGTTAATTAATTATTTTTGGCGCTGTGAAGACGTGGTACGAACTGTGGACAGCCGCACACAATTTCACAGATTTTTCCACTCAGAAGGCCATGTAATCGTGTCTTATTTAGTTTCATAATCGAAAAAAAACTTGTTTCACGTACCTTTATTGGTCAAAATATTGTAACACTTTTGCAGCTTCGTTACGGAGGCGTGATAACTCTACCTCGACTGTTTTAACGCTAAAGGGATTTGTTCTTCAAATGGGAATTACGTTGCAGATCAACCAGTTACGTCTGCGGCCCACAGGGGCGTTTCAGCTGAAATGGCACACAGTCTCAAAAGCAGCTCCGAAACAAATGTAAGACTGGGAGTGTCTTCGAAATGTTTAGGGAACTATCCTTGTAATTCTTTCAAGGCCCCAATGAATTCTTCAGACTTCAAGTTTCATTTAACGCCAGTGAGCTTAGTGAATTTGACTATGTTTTTTAGAATGAGTCCCTTCTGTAACACGACTTTCTTTTTAACTACATCACAATCAATTCAGAAAGAAGTTGTTTCTCACCCTGCAATGTTTTACTGTGGGCAGTGTGCAACTAAGTCAACTTGAAAATAGTGGTGTTCAATCCATTCCAGATGTTCTAATTTTCGCTCCTGCACTCCTTCTTCCTTCATAAATTAAACAACAGCCAGTTTTAAATCGAAAAACCGTTTCAGGCTTAATCCTTGACTAAAACCAACGTACTGTGCTGTAATTAAAAAACGTTGTAACTGACAATGGACTAATGTGTGTAATTTAAGAAATTTTGCTATCTGTACCACTAATTTCTTCGCGTACTGCATACCTGCAAAATTAGCGCAAAGTGCCTTTTGATGTACAGTACAATGAATCTTATCTGGCGATCGTAGTAATTTTTGCTCTCTCATTGTCAACTAAATCCTAAAATTCTTTCTGTATGGTATTCTAATATCGTTATGTAGCAAATCTGCGGTAACCCTCCCTTATGTGACTGCAAAATGCATATCGAGAACTCTCCAACCTCCCTTCTGTCAATCCCATTCATTTTTAAAGGCTTATCGCGTTAGAGCGATAGACAGCTTCTTTGGGTGCAAACAGACTCTGGACCTGTGAACGTCTTTCATACCACGAACAAATAGCGAAGGGTTAACAGAGCAATCACCACGATTCTTCCGAACTGAAGAGAGTTGTGCCGACCGAAAACTGCCACACCTCAATATTCCATGAAACAATGAATATTGAATATGTCTGAAGAACGGACACCATTTTGATCGATCACCCATTAGGAACTAGGACACAAAGAAATTACAGCCACTGGCTGCGAGTGAGCATTGACTGAAATCAATGGCGATAGCATTTATATCGGACCGAGATTCGAACCCAGATCTCGCGCTTATTAGGAAGATGCTCTGACCACGAAGCCATTCGGACACAGCAGTCATTGCTGCTGCAAGGACTGCCCTACCACGTCTCTCATGAAAACCAAATTCTCAGCGTATCCACACGCTACTAACGTAGTGCCCCTTGACCATTAGCCTCATTACACGCGTCAGTTCGCCGATTCCCGTAAGAGTTCGAACCTGACACCACGCATCTACGAGGGCTATTTGAAAATTAAGTTCCGACTCGTCGCAAAATGGAAACCAGTGAGAAAATCAAAGATGTTTTATTTGAAACAATCAGCTGCACCTTCCAGCTACTTCTCCATATAGTCGCCGATCTGACTTATACATTTTTCGTAGCGTTGTGCGAACTTCCCAATACTCTCGTCATAGAAGGCAGCCGCCTGTGCTTTCCGCCAATACTCTACGCTGGTCCTCAGCTAGTTGACTGAGCCAAAAGGTTGTCTTCAAAGCCAGCAGTTCATGTGAACAGAGATGAAACTCAGGGCAGCCAGTTATGGGCTGTATTGTGGGTGATCACTTTTCGTAGGAAAAGACACGGGAGCATGTTCATTGCTCCTGCAGAGTGCGGCTGAGAATTGTCATGAAGAAGGAACGGCATGACAGTTGTGTTATGTGGGCTGCATGACATCAGGCGAAATCTCTCACCAGGCCCTCCTACTTGTCGGGAGACGCTATTTACTAGGCATCTTACCTGCGCACTGTGCACTCAGAACTGAAAAGCGCGACGTTAGGCGATCGATGCGCATATTAGAGACACTGTCCAATACATCTGTGCATAGCTTACTCGAATTTTCAATTCGTGACCGATGGGAAAGCAGTTAAATTAAGGCGAGACGGTGAATTATCTCTCCAGCGCAGATGCACACCAGGTTCGAACTTTCTTGGGAATCGGCGAAATGCCGCGTATAATGAGGATAATAGGCAAGGGGCACTACATTAGTAGTTTGTGGATACGTTGAGAATTTGGTTCTGACAGGAGGCGCGCTAGGGTAGTCTGTCCAGTTGCAATGACCACTGTGCCCGAATGGCTTAGTCAACAGAGCAACTGCCAAGTAAGCATGATACCTGGGTACGAATCCTGGTCTGGCACAAATTTTCAACTTTCTCCACTGATTTCAATCAACGCCAGCTCTCAGACAGTGTCTGTAATTCATTGGTGTCTTAATGAAATGTCGCCCCATTGCGGATACTTCCGAAGCGGATCAAGCAAAGCCGAGAGGACCGGACCTTGGGCCACTTGTGGTTCACACAAGCTGCCCACATAGAGTTTGGCAATCTGTGGCCGGCCCTGCTGTATGTGAATCCGACCTGCAGCTCATAAAAGGTTGCCCAAGCTTATGTTGAAACATGGAATCTGTATACGCTTCCAGATGGTTTATACTGACTGTTCATGGATGAAGTGTGGTTTGGTGGAAATGATGAGGAAGTGTCGAACTAGAAACCCAGAGGTCCACTATTGTAAGCGCAGGATTTTATCTGTCACCTATATCTTCCAGCACTTCTGATCATGTTTCATATACACTGAAGAACCAAAGGATTGAGGAGTTCCTAGATAACAGGACGCAGCATGAGAGAAGTCTTCCGAAGTAAGAGTAATTTCAGGTGTGCCGCAGGGGAGTGTCATAGGACCGTTGCTATTCACAATATACATAAATGACCTGGTGGATGACATCGGAAGTTCACTGAGGCTTTTTGCAGATGATGCTGTGGTGTACCGAGAGGTTGTAACAATGGAAAATTGTACTGAAATGCAGGAGAATAGATCCTTTATCATTTAGCTACAAAATAGCAGGTCAGCAACTGGAAGCAGTTAATACCATAAATTATCTGGGAGTACGCATTAGGAGTGACTTAAAATGGAATGATCATATAATGTTGATTGTCGGTAAAGCAGATGCCAGACTGAGATTCATTGGAAGAATCCTAAGGAAATGCAATCCGAAAACAAAGGAAGTAGGTTACAGTACGCTTGTTCGCCCACTGCTTGAATACTGCTCAGCAGTGTGGGATCCGTACCAGATAGGGTTGATACAAGACATAGAGAAGATCCAACGTAGAGCAGCGCGCTTCGTTACAGGATCATTTAGTAATCGCGAAAGCGTTACGGAGATGATAGATAAACTCCAGTGGAAGACTCTGCAGGAGAGACGCTCAGTAGCTCGGTACGGGCTTTTGTCAAAGTTTCGAGAACATACCTTCACCGAAGAGTCAAGCAGTATATTGCTCCCTCCTACGTATATCTCGCGAAGAGACCATGAGGATAAAATCAGAGAGATTAGAGCCCACACAGAGGCATACCGACAATCCTTCTTTCCACGAACAATACGAGACTGGAATAGAAGGAAGAACCGATAGAGGTACTGAAGGTACCCTCCGCCACACACCGTCAGGTGGCTTGCGGAGTATGGATGTAGATGTAGATGTAGATGTAGAAAGGAACTGGCACACCTGCCTAATATCGTGTAGGGGCCCCGCGAGCACGCAGAAGTGCCTCAACACGACGTGGCATGGACTCGACTAATGTCTGAAGTAGCGCTGGATGGAACTGACACAATGAATCCTGCAGGGCTGTTCATAAATCCGTGAGAGTACGAACAACACGCTGCAAGGCTTCCAAGACACGCTCAATAATGTGTCTCGGGAGCTTGGTGGCCAGCGGAACTGTTTAAATCAGAAGAGTGTTACTGGAGCCACTCTGTAGCAGTTCTGGATGTGTGGGGTGTCGCATTGTCCTGCTGTAACTGCCCAAGTCCCTCGCAATGCACAATGGACACGGATGGACGCAGGTGTCCAGACATGTCTCCTGTCAGAGTTGTATCTAGACGTGTCAAGGGTCCCATATCACTCCAACTGCACACGCCTCACATTACAGAGTCTCCAACAGCTTGTACAATCCATGGACTCATGAGGATGTCACACCTTCATCTGCTCGATACAATTTGAAAGGAGACTCGTCCGACCAGGCAACATGTTTCCTGTCGTCAACAGTCCAGTGTCGATGCTGACGGTCCCAGGCGAGGCGTAAGGCTTTGTGTCGTGCAGTCATGAAAGGTACACGAAAACCCATATCGATGATGTTTCGCACGATGATACTTGTTGATGGCCCACCACTGAAATATGCAGCAATTTGCGGAAGGTCTGCACTTCTGTCACGTTGAACGGTTCTCTTTAGTCACCAGTGGCCCAGTTCTTGCAGGATCTTATTCCGGCCGCAGCGATGTCGGAGATTAGAGGTTTTACCAGATTCCTGATATTCACGGTACGTAAATTCGTGAAATGGTCGTACGGGAAAATCCCCACTTCATTGCTAACTCGGAGATGCTTTTCTCCATCGCTCGTGTGCATACTATAACACCACGTTCAAACCCCCTTAAATCTTTATATGCAACCAGCAGTAACCGAGTAACAACTGCGCCGGACACTTGTTGTCTTACATAGGCATAGGCGACCACAGCGTTGTATTCTGCTCGTTTCCGTATCTCCGTATTTGATTAAACATGTCTATACCAGTTTCTTTGGCGCTACAGTGTATGAAGGTCCTCCTAAAGCAGGATGGGTATGTCATTTCGGAACTTGTGGGAAGGAAAGGCTATAAGGCGTCTACTACGTCCATACCTGCTAAAATACTGCTGGTGTTGAAATTAACAACCGGTTTTAGGGCAGCTTTGCCTTATTTACTCTCGAGTGAAGTAGTTGTTTTCAGGTAACCGTGTTCGTAACACTTTATGAACTGTTTGGATAAGATTTGGATAAGATTTGGCGAAAATTAATTTTTTTTTTAAATTGGCAATTACAATCATATTTCACAAACACTTATCGAAGATCAAGAACACGTATTTTTATACAACGATTCCAAAGCGCTCAGAGGGATTAGAAATTGAAGCCAACGTGTAACCTTTGCTCTGGTACAGTACAATGAAACCGCTTCTCGCTGGTTTCCTTAAGCTCTTGAAGATTATGCGGGAACACTAAAGCTGATTATCTTCGCAGCAGTATTACAACAGCATTAGCCAGGGCAAGGACGCTAAATCCTCAAACGCAGCGAACTGTTGTACGTAAACTTGGAGTAATTCACTTTGACGCTGTAATACGGAACGTCGGAAGCAACAATTCCATATCGCGAATTAGGTCATCACTGTTGAGTTGCTCAGTACAATAGAATTCACTTCCTGAGACTATACCGGTACCGCTGGTATCTTGTACTTAATTACCTGACAGTGCAATAAACCCTTATCCCTTCTGGTTAGCAGTAAATGAAGGAAGGAAGATTAAAGTTTATTTTCTAGTCGATGTGGAGATGGAGGTCGAGCTCAGAACATTGCAAGGATGTGGGAAGAAAAGGATCATGCCCCTTCAAAGGAACCATCCCAGCATTTGTCCGTAGCAGTTTCAGTCAGTAGAGGTGAAATTTGTCAGTTGTTCTGGCTCTCGTTGGAAAACACTTCTCGGAGAAGCCCGCGCATTTAGCGAGATACTGAAGGCATGTGTGTATTGTGCATTAAACCGGGGACCTAGTAACGACGGCGAGGCTTCGTCCCGCCGTAGCCCCCAGTGGTTCACAACCCCACAACAGGCCACAGCAGTCCACCCACCCCACCGCCGCCCCACAACGAATACAGGGTTATTGTGCGGTTCGGCCCCCAGTGGATCCTCCCGGGAACGTCTCATACCAGACGAGCGTAGCCCCAAATGTTTGCGTGGTAGAGTAATTATGATGTACAGGGTTATTACAAATGATTGAAGCGATTTCACAGCTCCACAATAACTTTATTATTTGAGATATTTTCACAATGCTTTGCACACACATACAAAAACTCAAAAAGTTTTTTTAGGGATTCACAAATGTTCGATATGTGCCCTTTTAGTGATTCGGCAGACGTCAAGCCGATAATCAAGTTCCTCCCACACTCGGCGCAGCATGTCCCCATCAATGAGTTCGAAAGCATCGTTGATGCGAGCTCGCAGTTCTGGCACGTTTCGTGGTAGAGGAGGTTTAAACACTGAATCTTTCACATAACCCCACAGAAAGAAATCGCATGGGGTTAAGTCGGGAGAGCGTGGAGGCCATGACATGAATTGCTGATCATGATCTCCACCACGACCGATCCATCGGTTTTCCAATCTCCTGTTTAAGAAATGCCGAACATCATGATGGAAGTGCGGTGGAGCACCATCCTGTTGAAAGATGAAGTCGGCGCTGTCGGTCTCCAGTTGTGGCATAAGCCACGCGTGAAACTTGCCCGCACGCGTTCAACCGTTTCTTCGCTCACTGCAGGCCGACCCGTTGATTTCCCCTTATAGAGGCATCCAGAAGCTTTAAACTGCGCATACCATCGCCGAATGGAGTTAGCAGTTGGTGGATCTTTGTTGAACTTCGTCCTGAAGTGTCGTTGCACTGTTATGACTGTCTGATGTGAGTGCATTTCAAGCACGACATACGCTTTCTCGGCTCCTGTCGCGATTTTGTCTCACTGCGCTCTCGAGCGCTCTGGCGGCAGAAACCTGAAGTGCGGCTTCAGCCGAACAAAACTTTGAGTTTTTCTACGTGTCTGTAGTGTCTCGTGACCATATGTCAATGAATGGAGCTACAGTGAATTTATGAAATCGCTTCAATCATTTGTAATAGCCCTGTATATGTATGTGAAGACAGTGTTTGAGCAGCACTCGCCGACGTAGTGTAACTGAGGCGGAATAGGGGGAACCATCCCGCATTCGCCGATGTAGATGGAAAACCGCTTTAAAAACCATCCGCAGGCTGGCCGGCACACCGGACCTCGACACTAATCCGCCGGGCGGAATCGTGCCGGGGACCGGCACGCCTTCCCGCTCGGGAAGCAGCGCGTTAGACCGCGTGGCTAGCTGGGCGGGCTTACTGAAGGCATGACTCTCGTCCACCCAGAAGACTCGAGTCATCTGTGGGGAAACGAGTGTGATGAAGATAATAGGATTAATAAAACGTGCAAGATATTTTTTGAGATCCTGCCTCGTATTTCGTAAGACAAATGAATTATTATCGCGAATTGGATTGATTAAATGCAGTCTGAAGACAATATCAGCCAATATCCATGGGCATGCACGATTTGAATGGCAGCATAAGACGCAAAGACGTATCAGTGATTATTTGCTACCATTCAATGCTAAGCTCCAACGTACATTCTCAGAAATTCGTCCCTCAAGCCTTATGTTTGATACTAATAAACCTCTCTTGGCCAGGAATGCCCTCTTTGCCTGTGGTAATCTGTTTTTACATCCTCCCTCCTTCGTCGTGGGTTACTTTGCTTCCAATGTAGCATAATTCCCTCAGGTCGTCTATTTTGTGGTCATCAGTTGTGATGTTAAGTTTATCGCTATTCGCATTTCTCCTACTTCACACTGTTTTCGTCTTTCTTCGGCTTACTCTCAGTCCCTAACCTGTAAAACATTAGAATGTTTATTCTGTTCAACAGATCTTGTAACAGCAACTGATGATCCTGTGGTAGCAACACATTATTTTAAAATCTGACCGTGTTTTACGTCGCGAGAAGTAATCCTCTGAAAATAAGACACTTAACCTCATATAATATCTACTTTGCGCAGTAAATAATGTTTATCGAGAAAGGGGCTGAAACAGAGTAGCGAATGCTATACACCACATGGAGCTGCAATATTATCTGTTGAGATGTTAGAGATAAACGAGTGCAATGCAACAGGTGAAAGTTTGAGACATGACAGGAAATCGAACAAATTAACCATGCCAGTTACCTGGAAGTGAAGTGACGAATGCCTATGGCGTAGTTACAGCTCCGGTGACACGATCAGAGAGATACGTCAGGAACATTACGGTAGCAGAAATTGCTGTACTATCATCGTAGAGGCCTTAATGATCACAAATGGAAAGCAATGAAGAGTTAAATGGGTGCACGTTAGGCCGGGACTCACGTAGCCTTACATCCCTTGGAGTAGACAGACGGAGTACTTTTCATCGTACCGAGTATTAGAGGTTTTCCCTTTCAATTCGTGGACGGGCTCTGGAGAAGTGAGAGACGGTGATGGACATTTCGGTCCACGGCATGGAAACTACCACAGTTCACTTAGTGGACAATATCGGGAATTCCAAGTATCTTCGATGAATCCCGATTTCAGGCGAACTAAAGCGGACGCACATTGTATACCCGAGAACTATAATACATAAACTTTATCGAGTAGTATGCATTTTTAAATAGATAGCGGGAGGATAATACTACAGTGGATTGTTTCAGAGACGTAGCGGTCTTATTGTATTTGATATACTCACTGCACCCCATTTCACATATACACTCCTGGAAATTGAAATAAGAACACCGTGAATTCATTGTCCCAGGAAGGGGAAACTTTATTGACACATTCCTGGGGTCAGATACATCACATGATCACACTGACAGAACCACAGGCACATAGACACATGCAACAGAGCATGCACAATGTCGGCACTAGTACAGTGTATATCCACCTTTCGCAGCAATGCAGGCTGCTATTCTCCCATGGAGACGATCGTAGAGATGCTGGATGTAGTCCTGTGGAACGGCTTGCCATGCCATTTCCACCTGGCGCCTCAGTTGGACCAGCGTTCGTGCTGGACGTGCAGACCGCGTGAGACGACGCTTCATCCAGTCCCAAACATGCTCAATGGGGGACAGATCCGGAGATCTTGCTGGCCAGGGTAGTTGACTTACACCTTCTAGAGCACGTTGGGTGGCACGGGATACATGCGGACGTGCATAGTCCTGTTGGAACAGCAAGTTCCCTTGCCGGTCTAGGAATGGTAGAACGATGGGTTCGATGACGGTTTGGATGTACCGTGCACTATTCAGTGTCCCCTCGACGATCACCAGTGGTGTACGGCCAGTGTAGGAGATCGCTCCCTACACCATGATGCCGGGTGTTGGCCCTGTGTGCCTCGGTCGTATGCAGTCCTGATTGTGGCGCTCACCTGCACGGCGCCAAACACGCATACGACCATCATTGGCACCAAGGCAGAAGCGACTCTCATCGCTGAAGACGACACGTCTCCATTCGTCCCTCCATTCACGCCTGTCGCGACACCACTGGAGGCGGGCTGCACGATGTTGGGGAGTGAGCGGTAGACGGCCTAACGGTGTGCGGGACCGTAGCCCAGCTTCATGGAGACGGTTGCGAATGGTCCTCGCCGATACCCCAGGAGCAACAGTGTCCCTAATTTGCTGGGAAGTGGCGGTGCGGTCCCCTACGGCACTGCGTAGGATCCTACGGTCTTGGCGTGCATCCGTGCGTCGCTGCGGTCCGGTCCCAGGTCGACGGGCACGTGCACCTTCCGCCGACCACTGGCGACAACATCGATGTACTGTGGAGACCTCACGCCCCACGCGTTGAGCAATTCGGCGGTACGTCCACCCGGCCTCCCGCATGCCCACTATACGCCCTCGCTCAAAGTCCGTCAACTGCACATACGGTTCACGTCCACGCTGTCGCGGCATGCTACCAGTGTTAAAGACTGCGATGGAGCTCCGTATGCCACGGCAAACTGGCTGACACTGACGGCGGCGGTGCACAAATGCTGCGCAGCTAGCGCCATTCGACGGCCAACACCGCGGTTCCTGGTGTGTCCGCTGTGCCGTGCGTGTGATCATTGCTTGTACAGCCCTCTCGCAGTGTCCGGAGCAAGTATGGTGGGTCTGACACACCGGTGTCAATGTGTTCTTTTTTCCATTTCCATGAGTGTATAACAAACTTGGGGGGACTGGAACTCGTTAGCAGGAAAAGGAAGAGAAGAAAAAGTAGTAGGTGAATATGGACTGGGAGAAAAGAATGAAAGAGGAAGCCGTCTGGTAGAATTCTGCACAGAGCACAACTTAATCATAGCTAACATTTGGTTTAAGAATCAAGAAAGAAGGTTGTATACGTGGAAGAGACCTGGAGACACCGGGAGGTTACAGATTGATTATATAATGGACAGCGGAGATTTCGGAACCAGTTTTAAAATGTAAGACACTTCCAGGGACACATATGGACACTGAACTGCGGATTAAAAGAGAAGAAATCGCAAAAGGTAAGAAATAAGGAAGATAAGACCCGGATAAGTTGCAAGAACCAGAAGTTGTTAAGAATTTAAGATGGAGCATTAAACAACGTTTGACTAGAACGGGAGAAAGGAATACAGTAGAATACGAATGGATAGTTTTAAGAATTGAAATAGTGAAAGTGGCAGAGGATCGAATAGGTAGACAGACAATATGCAGTAGATATCATTGGATAACACAGCGGACATTGAATTTAATCGATGAAAGAAGAAAATATAAAAACGCAGCAAATGAAACAGGGGAAAAGAAAATACAAACGTTTAAAAAACTAGATTCACAGAACGTGCAAAATGGCTAAGCAGGAATGGGTAAAGGAAATAAAAAAAATGTGTGCAAAATCTTATGGGACTTAACTACTAAGGTCATCAGTCCCTAAGCTTACACACTACTTAATCTAAATTATCCTAAGGACAAACACACACACCCATGCCCGAGGGAGGACTCGAACCTCCGCCGGGAGCAGCCGCACAGTCCATGACTGCAGCGTCTTAAACCGCTCGGCTAATCCCGCGCGGCTAAAGGAAGTAAATAAGGATTTAGTAGTATATTTCTCTTGGCGAAAGACAGATACCACCTACAGGAAAATGAAAGAAGCCTTTGGAGAAAAGAGAAGCAGCTGTATGAGTACCGAACCAGTCCTAAGCAAAGAAGGTGAAAGGTAGTAGGAGTATATGGAGGGCCTCTACAACGAAGAGAACTTGAAGACAATATTGTAGAAATTGAAGAGGACGTAGAAGAAGATGAGGTGGAAGTTATGATGTTGCGGGAAGAAATTGACAGAGCCCTGAAAGACCTAAGTCGAAACAAGGCCCTGGGAGTAGACGACATTCCATCAGGTCTACTAGTAGCTTTGGCAGCGCCAGCCGTGACTTAAACTCTTCCATCTGGTGTGCAAGATGTATCAGACACGGTTCTAGGCGCTACAGTCTGGAGCCGAGCGAACGCTGCGGTCGCAGGTTCGAATCCTGCATCGGGCATGGATGTGTGTGATGTCCTTAGGTTAGTTAGGTTTAATTAGTTCTCAGTTCTAGGCAACTGATGACCTCAGAAGTTAAGTCGCATAGTGCTCAGAGCCATTTGAGCCATTCTTTGTATCAGACAGGGGAAATACCCTCAGACTTCAAGAAGAATGCAATAATTCCAATTCCCAAGAAAGGAGTTGCTGACAAGTGTGAAAATTACAGAACTATCAGTTTAATAAATCATGTTTGCAAAATACTAACGCAAATTCGTTATAGATGAATGGAAAATATGGTAGAAGTCGACCTCAGGGAAGATCGATTTTTATTCCGGAGAAATGTAGGAGGCAATACTGTCCCTACAACTTATTTTAGAAGACAGATTAAGGAAAGGAAAACCTATGTTTATAGCATTTGCAGGGTGAGAGAAAGCTTTTGACAGAGTTGACTGGAACACTCTCTTCGAAATTCTGAAGGAAGCAGGGTAAAACACATGGAACGAAACGCTATTTTTAACCTGTACCAAAACCAGTTACAAAAGTCGAAGGGCATGAAATGGAAGCAGTGGTTGAGAAGGGAGTGAGACCGTCACCTATCCTCGATGTTATTCAGTCTATACACTGAGCAAGCAGTAAAGGAAATACAAGAAAAATTTGGAGTAGGAATTAAGGTTCAGGGAGAAGAAAATGTTGATGTTTTCAATGACACTGCATTTCTGATATAGACAGTAAAGGACTTGGAAGTGAAATTGAACGGACTGGACAGTGTCTTGAAAGGAGGATATAAGATGAACATCAACAAAGGCAAAATAAGTATAACGGAATATCGTCGAATTACTTTTATTTACAAAAAAAAAATGGTTCAAATGGCTCTGAGCACTATGGGACTTAACATCTATGGTCATCAGTCCCCTAGAACTTAGAACTACTTAAACCTAACTAACCTAAGGACAGCACACAACACCCAGCCATCACGAGGCAGAGAAAATCGCAGACCCCTTTTATTTACAGAGAGAAACATTAAGAAATAGTCTGTTACAAAACATAAAGGAATTAAATTGGTTACAATTGCGTTTCTCGAAGAAACGAATGTTTCTGATTCTGATCTGTTCTGGGTCGGCGTGATATGGTGACTGCGGTAGAAGCTGTTTGAAGTTGCTGATATGAATCCTATAAGTTCATCCAGTTGTGTCCTTGTCATTAAAATATCCTTTTTCCTTACATCCTGTTTCGACTGGCGGTGGTAATAAGTGTTGAAGCATCCATTTGTCGTAGGCAGCAACACAATAACTGCTTATGCAGCACCTGAAGGTCGTATTATTTCAGCTGCAACTTTCACACACGATAGTTTAGCACAGTCCACATCGTGTTTAAATTAACATTCCACTTGCTATACTTTGCTAATTGCAAAGCTAAACAGTCCGTCTATTGTTAATATTCACGGGTCATAATAACACTGTTTCCGCGGAATCAAGTCACTTAAGTAACAACACAGTTCACAGTTTCGACACTGGCAGTTAGTGTTTTAGCACACGTCATATATCGTAGTCAAAAAATGAGCAGTATTAAATTCACAGTTTATGTAATGCAGCTCAATTCCAAACAGAGGACAATACTGTCTGTTCACGAGTGCCTTGTCACTGCCACAGGCATCGTTCTGCAAAAATCAACAGTGTTTGCGTAAACAACGTCCGTTTAGAATATCCATCATAAAGTCAAATTCCAAACCGGTCTAACACAAACAGAATTCGGTATTAATATTGTTGTGGCGTAGCAAGACAGCCACGCCACTCGGAAGTAGCCGAAAGGCACGCGTTAAGCTCACGCAGATGGGCGTGAGGTCTGAAACAGGATACGTAATGAATGCTATAAAGAAAAGTACGTAGCTTCTGGAATACTTAAATTTAATCCATCATTTGTATACAGCATTCTTGATGATACAAGTGAGACTCTCTCTAGACATGGTTAATGGCGCCTTGCTAGGTCGTAGCCATGGACTTAGCTGAAGGCTATTCTAACTGTCTCTCGCCAAATGAGAGAAAGGCTTCGTCAGTGTAGTAGCTAGCAAAGTCGTCGTACAACTGGGGCGAGTGCTAGTACGTCTCTCAAGATCTGCCGTGTGGTGGCGCTCGGTCTGCGATCACTGACAGTGGCGACATGCGGGTCCGACATGTACTAATGGACCGCGGCCGATTTAAAGCTACCACCTAGCAAGTGTGGTGTCTGGTGGTGACACCACAAATATCGCTACACACAGTTCTTGCTTCCATGTCGCCATGCCTTCGCGCCATCTGCCATTGTCAGCCTCACTGTTCGACCCGACAACTATCGATACCTCTCTCGCTCTACAGTTCTTACAAAATTTCTGCCTATTGCATCCAGTTACACACAATACATTTAATAAAATTAGTTGAAATATCACCAGAAACCAGGTCTTTACATAAGGAACTCGTATAGAAAATAGCACAGCAAACATAGTCATACACACTTCATGTTCTACACTATGTAACCTAATGAAAAATATTCTATGTCATCAGAAATACATCTAAGGAGTACAAAGTGGTAAAAGAAAGGAAAAAAAAATTATATCTCGTTATTAGCCATGGCATCACACCCTGCAGTGGCTGAAGCGCCGTGGGCTTTGAATCTGTTGATGATGAGTAAGAAATGGCAGGGTTTCCCTGCGTGGCGTAGATGACGTCGCGAGTTGTTTACTATCCAGATGAGCAACGAGAATTCGACTAGGGTGAAGGACTGCCAGAGAGTCTTGTAGTCACGTGGAAGACCAGACGGAAAGTGTATGGTGAGTATTGACACCAAAGGTTTGACAAATAGAGACTTGTAGCATCTGGAAAGATGACCCCGAATGTTGAGAGTGTGCATTAGCACGAAAACTGTGTCGTGAAGGATAATAGGCATTTAGTTGGGCCTTTAACTGGCCATATGATAAGGCACCAGGATCTACGCCTCGGTTACTTCGTAGCAGGATTTGATAGGCTTCAGCACCGGAGCAGACCAGTAAAAAGACGCGTAGTCGAGTGTCACTCTGAATACTGGAGACTACGAAATGCTGCTTGAGCCGTGTGATAAAGGCTGGGCTTGTCCGTATTTCCTCATCGAATGTTCGAAATGACGGAGGCAGCGTCATCCTCGATTGGTGACGACCGCGTGGAACAAAGTTTTGAGAAGAATATTCTGTTTTTTCTGAAATTTCTACACGAAAAGCAGTAACCGCTGTTGAGATGGCAGAGGCAACGTCGGCTTTGCGTTGGGGACAATTTCTTCAGAAAAATGTCGTGTTCCCGCTGACGTTGCTGTGCGGAAAGCAGTAGCTGCATCGGCAATTGCTGCGTTGCCATATTGGAATGAGAAAACACAATTCTTATCGCACATAGTGGCACTGCAAACTGTACAAAGATCTGAAAAACATCTATGAATGCACTAGCTCCACTGGGAACTGTCTGAAAATAAAAGTCTGTTCTTTTCACCACCTCCTCGCCATTGTGATGTGACGAAACTTTATAACATTTTACTCTCGTTCCCAGAACTCTAGTGACCCTAAGTGTGTGCTCAACACAAATTCCTAGACAAATATAAAACCATATGCACTTTGATGTATAAGTGAAAAGAAATGATTCATTCCATTGATGTGACAAAATGTCAAATAATTGAACACAAAGACTGGATCTTATATGAAGTGCTTATTTCAATAGTGGTACAAGTCCATTACCTCCACTTTTCTGCCTTTAATCCTTCTACAATTAACGATCCAAACAAGCTGATACAAAGGTTCGTCCCTAGCAAGAAGCCATATGCTTGGATATTTATGGTATCTCAAATTTAGATTTTTCAGCGCTCATTTAACTTTAGGACTCTTTATCTCACAATAAACAAAAATGGACTTGAACCACTATTGAAATAAGCCCTTCGTATATCGCTACTTTATACTAAATAATTTTTTCTTAGAGTTTGTGAAAAGATAGAAAATCTTGAGATAAATATATCCCCTGCGGATCATAATCATTGCAGAGTGTAAACAGCACATACTTAAGTCTAGGCAGACCTTAAACACATTCACTAATCACTAAATTCAATAAATATTGCCGGATGCCAAGTCCTGTTTCCCGGTGTCCTCAGAAGCCAATGTTGAAAAGATTGAGTTTCACAGCTGAGGACTGGCGGCTCGGTGTGGTTACGAAGCCGTTGTGTCCAGGCTGTTATGTGGGGCGGGGGGTGGGGGAGTGGGGGTACTGATGGCTACATAAACGCTGTGAGAAGTGGATCCTTGTTTGGCTCAGTGCATGGCACTGCGGCATCCTCAATACACGCTTGGTGGAAGGATATTTGCTCAGTGCTCGGTGGGCACGTGATTCGTGGATGTAAAGTAATTCCCATGATTGTAGCGGTGTCGACAGCGATGTGCACGACATTGGCAGTGAGGCTGTCGCCTCTTGGGACGAATCTAGCGGTGCACGTTTCCATGGTAGCTGCAGGAGGTGTGTTGATGTTGTTGGCTGGAATATTTACGTTCGATTTTGCCGTATTGTTGTCACGAGCCGGCGCTTCTGCAACCTGCCAGGCACACCTGTGTTGCTCGTAGGCGGCGTTGGAGGCGATAGACTGGGGATATAGCAGCTTTCAAGGCAAAAGTGTTAAGAAATAGGACATGGTATGGAGCTCCAAAACGTAGGTTTTTCGTAAGCTTAGGTAGCAAAAAAAGCTATCTACTTCAGCACAAGTGCGGGAGCGCGCTTGCCACAAAATCTGTCTCTACATTTAGCAAATTTGCGAAGGGCACTAACGGATAATATATGCTGTTTGCTGTGATGTCACGGAAATATATCAAATCCATTAATCGAGATTTATGCGAATTGTTTGAAATCATATGTCTGCAAGTAGAAGAGGATATTTCCTTTAGTACTGTCATTAAGATATATCCTTCAACATAGGCCAATGTTTAAAGCTTAGTGGTATTAAGCTACGTATCTGAAAAAAAATACGAAGCTCTTTATGAGCATACTTTGCTCAAAAATTTCAAATGTATAATTTATTGTTTCTTCATTAGTATTGAAAAGTGGTTTCTTTATGAAAATTTAGAATTTTGGTTTGGAAAGCACATCGTCTTCTGTTTTGACTCTAGCTTCCGTGAATTCATTTTATAGAACATTTATGCAGATTTCTTGGATAGGGCTTGCACTTCTTTTACGTTTACGACACGCTGGATTATTGCGAGGCTGATTTTCAGTTTGTCGCAGAGATGTTACTGCTATGGGAAATTTATATGGCTCAAATGGCTCTAAGCACTATGGGACTCAACTTCTGTGGTCGTAAGTCCCCTAGAACTTAGAACTACTTAAACCTAACTAACCTAAGGACATCACACACATCCGTGCCCGAGGCAGGATTCGAACCTGCGACCATAGCGGTCGTGCGGTTCCAGGCTGTAGCGCCTGTAACCGCTCGGCCACTCCGGCCGGCGGAAATTGATAGAGAGGATAATTTGGAAATGTGTTGGATATGCTACTACACGCGCAAACAAAGTTGACACTCGGCGCGGTGTCTGATGGGAGCGACCGCAAAGACATTTCCCATTTACAGTCGCTCCCATCAGCCACCGCGCCGAGTGTCAACTTTGTTTTCAGGAACAATACCTGTTTTTAAAATATTTCTCTCGGAACCACGTTTGTAATCCGTCTCGGTAAAATTTTGACTGCAAATTACCGATGAATTTGACACTGTATCTGGCGCGAAGCTTTCTCCAGAAGCCATTCGTAACCACGTATCATTAGGTCATTGTCAACCGGAAATTCATGGTAACTTATGGCACTAGGACTTCCTTCTTCACTCTTACAGAACGGCACACAGCAGTAAGGTATATATCTAATTAACAATGAGTTTATTTAAGACAGCTATATATCGCAGAAATGTAGTATCACTGTACCTTTAGTGCAAATATATAACATTATCAGCAATACGCACAACTCAAGCACGAATGCAAATATTACAACAATGTTTTAAAAATTATGTGCTTTCTATATTCCTTACCTTCGTCAAAAGATGACTGCAGTTCAAATATTCTCTTCAAACACAATAAGTCCAGAAAGTCATGTATTACGTATTCACTATTCACAGCCTACAAAATCCCATGTGATTTTCACACTAACCGTAGAGTGCTATGCACCCACAGTTGCACAGTCTTGAAATGCCTGGGAACCGTCGGTGTGTTGCCGCCACGCGAGGAAAAAATTTAAAACTCCACCAGCACGCTCACGCAAGCATGACACTGCGAAGAACAGACGCTATTAGAGCATTCTAGCGGGTTATGGTCATACTAAACGCGCAAGTTTACGATAGAAACAGAAGTTATTTGTTCACTATATTTAATATAACTGAAGATGAGATTCCACATAAACTAAAAGATACGTACACTGAAGCGCCAAAGAAACTGTTATAGGCATGCGCATTCAAATACATCGATATGTAAAGACACAGAATACGGCGTTGCGGTCGGCAGCGCCTGTTTAAGACAACAAGTGTTTGGCGCAGTTGTCAGATTTCTTAGTGCTGCTACAATGACAGGTTATCAAAATTTATGTTAGTTTGACCGTGGTGTTACAGTCGGCGCACGAGCGATGGGACACATCTCCGAGGTAGCGATAAAGTGGGGACTTTCCCGTAAGACCATTTGACGAGTGTACCGTGAATACCAGGTATCCGGTAAAACATCAGATTTCTGAAATCGTTGCGGCCGGAAAAGATCCTGCAAGAACGGGACCAACGACAACTGAAGAGAAGAGTGACTGAAGTGCAACCCTTCCGCAAACTGCTGCAGATTTCAATGTTGGGCCATCAACAAGTCAGCGTGCGAACCATTCAACGAAACATCATCGATACTGGCTTTCGGCTCCGAAAGCCCACTCGTGTACTCTTGATGACTGCACGAAACGCAGCTTTATTCCTCGCCTGGATCCGTCAACACCGACATTGAGCTGTTGATGACTGGAAACATTTTGCCTGGTCGGACGAGTCTCGTTTCAAATTGTATCGAGTCAATGGATGTGTACGGATAAGGAGACAACCTCTTGAATCCATGGACCCTGCATGTCAGCAGGGGATTGTTCAGGCTGGTAGTAGAGTCTCCGTAATGGTGTGGGGCGTGTGCAGTTGGAATGATATTGGACCTCTGCTACGTCTAGGCAGATGATACGTACGTAAGCATCCTGTCTGATCAACTGGCATACATTCATGTCCATTGTACATTCCGACGAACTTGGGCGATTCCAGCAGGACGATGCTTCACCCCATACGTCCAAAATTGCTACAGAGTGGCTTGAGGAACACTCTTCTGAGATTAAAAACTTAGCGCAGGTCACCAAACTCCCCAGACACGAACATTATTGAGTATATCTGCTGTTCAGAAGAGATTTCAACCCCCTCGTGCTCTTACGGATTTATGGACAGCCCTGCAAGGTTCTTGGTGTCAATTCCCTCCAGCACTATTTCAGTCGTTAGTCGAGTCCATGCCATGCCACATCATGTCGTGGCACTACCACGTGCTTGCGGGGGCCCTACACGATATTAGTGTATAATAATATATTATAAGAAGCACTCCAAACCTGAACGTTGTCAGTGTCTAAGAACATGCTTTACTGGTGAGAAGAAAACTTAAGGACAACGAAAGAATATATATGTTTTACTCATAAACAGAGTAAGTATAAGCCCGAAACCGTTAGACCCTGGCCTTAAACACAGGTTTAGTCACAGCTATAAAGTATCTCAGCGTATGACCTTTGATAAAACATTTTAGGTGCCATGAAAGTTCCATTCCCCATAAAGAATTTACGAAGTAAGCTTAAAGAAAAGGTAAGTTCATTGCAACACCAGCAAGCATACATAAAGTGACTTTTCACAATATGAAAAGCTGACAGCATTTTTATGATGTCGTTTTGTTGGTAATATTACTATATGTTTTTCCTTAATTTCCATGTTGCGATTCCGATAAAGTTTCAGTGACACCGTGAACGCCAGAAACGAGCAGTAGTAATATTTGTTCAGTAACTTCTATAATGGTGGCTTTGGAAATACATTTTTTTTCTCCAAAAGAATGGTTCCTATTTCCATTGAGTTACATAACTTGTTTTTAACCACTAAAACCGTAAGTTTTTGGGTTTCATGCACTCATACTTCAGTAAAGTCTAGGGGAACTAATGACTTTCTTTTAGGGTTTCAAATAATAGTTCCAATCACAAGATATAAATGTGTATCTACATATTTGGAACTTGTTGGTGATTTACGTGAACTTTCCTTTTGACCATAATATCTGCAGTGCAGTCGAAAATAGAAGAAGTCGATGCCGGCTGCGGTGGCCGTGCGGTTCTAGGCACTTCAGTCCGGAACCGCTTGACTACTACGGTCGCAGGTTCGAATCCTGCCTCGGGCATGGATGTGTGTGATGTCCTTAGGTTAGTTAGGTTTAAGTAGTTCTACGTTCTAGGGGACTGATAACCTCCGATGTTGAGTCCCATAGTGCTCAGAGCCATTTGAACCATTTTTTGAAGAAGTCGATGGGAGAAAGTGCTAACACTCAGTTTAGCAAGGATTACTCTGATCACACAGTGTGTTGTATTTTCCACTGCACCACATACTGTTGACAAGTAAGTTGTGTATGAACGCTAGAAAGAGTTATGTACTGTATGCAATAGTTGTTGCCGAGCGTCTTTGTTCAAGAGCCAATACTGACTTTATGAGACGGCACCTCGGACTACATACGTACCGACCTCATTGTAGTTACTAACCTACTTAAATTAGTATGCCGTAAGCCCCGAATAGACTAGCTATAGTAAGGGCTCTTTGAATTGGCCGACGGCCCCCAAATACAGATCTCGAAAATTCGGCACCATTCGGAAAACCTGGTGTAGACTATGCTGTGTTTCGTATTGCTACCATCCTCAGCGACCTAAAAGTTGTGACGCAATAACTGCCTGATGAAGTTCCTTTTGTGAACGGGCGATTAATTAATTAATAATGGTATTTGCATTTATGCATTATCCATTATGAGGCACTATCAATAATATACTGATTATCAGTTTCCTTCTATCCATTGCGTTGTATTACAACAGCCGTAATGTAATTTAATATTCCTTGCTACAAGTGTGTACCACATTTGTAAACAGCCGTCTCTATAAGCCTTGTTTTCGAACCCATGTCACTTCAGTGTCAAAATTTATACCGTAGCAGCTCATCAGCACGAGTCGCGCATGCCCTTGAATTGTCAGTGTTGGAAGACGAACAATAAAACATTCCCCCTCTCACATCCTCTAATGCCGCTGTCTCTGACATAAAAGCTCAGCCTTACTAAGCTCACGGCTGAATTCACCAATCTCAATTAAGTACATCTTAGAATATTACTCGCTCTGTAAATACGAATACACACATTAAGAAAAGTTTTGCAGCACTCCGGGCCTCAGAACTCCTGAAGATAGACTGTGGATATTGTATCACAGACACAGTCCCTTTGACTGTACAGAGATGTCGCTAAAGCCGCCCAAAGATGTAAACAACGATGCATTAGCAGCGCCTATTAGACGGAGGGTGTCCGACAGCCCATCAGTTCCAGTCATCCCACCACGAAGGAGGTACATGGATCAAGTTGTCTGTAGTTCAACTATGCCTAGACAGTCAATACCGCGGTTCGATCGAGTCCGCATTGTTACTTTGTGCAGGAAGGTCTCTCAAAATGGGAAATGTCCAGGCGTCTCGGAGTGAACCAAAGCGATGTTGTTCGGACGTGGAGGAGATACAGAGAGACGGGAACTGTCGATGACATGCCTCGCTCAGGCCACCCAACGTCTAATACTGCAGTGGATGACCGCTACCTACTGGTTAGGGAACTCTGACAGCAACGCAACCATGTTGAATAATTCTTTTCGTGCAGCCATAGCACGTCGTTTACGACCCAAACTGCGCGAAATAGGCTGCATGATGTGCAACTGCACTCGCGACGTCCATGGCGAGGTCCATCTTTGCAACCACGACACTATGCAGAGCTGTACAGATGGGCCCAACAATATGCCGAATTGACCGCCCTGTATTAGTATCACGTTCTCCTCACCGATGAGTGTCGCATATGGCTTCAACCAGACAATCGTCGGAGACGTGTTGGGAGGCAACCCGGTCAGGCTGAACGCCATAGACACACTGTCCAACGAGAGCAGCAAGGTGGAGCGTCCCTCCTGGTTTGGGCGGCATTACGTGGGGCCAACGTAAGTCGCTGGTTGTGATGGAAGACGCCGTAACAGACGGTATGATTCGTGAATGCCATCCTCCGACCATTAGAGCAAACATATCGCCAGCATATTGGCGAGGCGTTCGTCTTCATGGACGACAATTCGAGCCCCCATCGTTCACATCATGTGAAAGACCTCCTTCAGGATAACGACAACGCTCGACTAGAGTGACCAGCATGTTCTCCAGACATGAACCCTATCGAACATGTTTGATATGGCTCTGAGCACTATGGGACTTAACAGCTATGGTCATCAGTCCCCTAGAACTTAGAACTACATAAACCTAACTAACCTAAGGACATCACGCAACACCCAGGCATCACGAGGCAGAGAAAATCCCTGATCCCGCCGGGAATCGAACCCGGGAACCCGGGCGCGGGAAGCGAGAACGCTACCGCACGACCACGAGCTGCGGCACTATCGAACATGACTGGGATAGATTGAAAAGGACAGTTTACGGACGACGTGACCCACCAACCACTCTGAGGGATCTACGCCGAATCGCCGTTGAGGAGTGGGACAATCTGGACCAACAGTGCCTCGATGAACTTGTGGATAGTATGCCACGACGAATACAGGCATGCATCAATGCAAGAGGACGTGCTACTGGGTATTAGAGGTACCGGTGTGTACAGCAATCTGGATCACCACCTCTGATGGTCTCGATGTATGGCGTACAACATGCAACGTGTGATTTTCATGGGCAATAAAAAGGCTGAAATGATGTCTGTGTTGATCTCTGTTCCAGTTTACTGTACAGGTTGCAGAACTCTCGTAACCGAGGTGATGCAAAACTTTTTTTGATGTGTGTATTTTTGCATGGCACTGAGGGGGAAAACTACACTCTGCAATAACTCACACTCAACTCCACTCTCGCAGGCATACATTCAGTCAAGTGCTGGAAGGTTTCTTGGGGAATGGCAGCCCATTCTTCACGGTGTGCTACACTGAAGAGAGGTATCGAAGTCGGTCGGTGAGGCCTGGCACGAAATCGGCGTTCCAAATCATCTCAATGGTGTTCTGTAGGATTCAAGTCAGGACTCTGTGCAAGGCAGCCCAGTAGAGGGATGTTATTGTCAAGTAACCACTGCGCCACAGGCCGTCCGTTATGAACAGGTGCTTGATCGTGTTGAAAGTTGCAATCGCCATCTTGTAATTGCTCTTCAACAGTGGGAAGCAAGAAGCTCCTTAAAATTTCAATGTAGGCCTGTGCTGTGATAATGCCACGAGAAACAAGAAAAGAACAACCACACCATAACACCACCGCCTCCGAATTTTACTGTTGGCTCTACACACGCTGGCCGATGACGTTTACCGGGCATTCGCCATGCGCACACCCTGCCATCGGATCGCCACATTGTGTTCCGTGATTCGTCACTCCACACAACGTTTTTCCATTGTTCAATCGTGCAATGTTTACTCTCTTTACAACAAACGAGGCGTCGTTTGACATTTACGTACGTGATATGTGGCTTATCAGCAGCCGATCGACCATGAAATCCACGTTTTCTCACCTCCTGCCTAACTGTCATAGTACTTGCCATGAATCCTGATGCAGTTTGGAATTCCTGTGTGATGGTCTGGATATATGTCTGCCTATTACACATTACGACCCTCTTCAACTGTTGGCGGTCTCTGTCAATCAACAGACGAGGTCGGCCTATACGCTTTTGTGCTATAGGTGTCCGTTCACGTTTCCACTTCACTATCACATCGGAAACAGTGGACCTAAGGATGTATAGGCGTGTGGAAATCTCGCGTACAGACGTTTCACATAAGTGACACCCAATCACCTAATCACGTTCGAAGTCGGTGAGTTCCACGGAGCGCCCCATTCTGCTCTCTTACGATGTCTGATGACTACTGAGGCCGTTGATATGGACTACCTTTCAGTAGGTGGCAGCACAATGCACCTAATATGAAAAACGTTTGTTTTTGGCGGTGTCCGGATACTTTTGATCACATAATGTACTTCTTATTTTATTATGTTAAGAAATACAACAACCATCCACTTTTAGAAAAAAGTGAATTTATATGTTTGCTCCACGTATTAAAGTAATATAGTGCACAACCGAGGAGTTCAACAATCAGTAAAATTTATAAATAATTTTTTATGATGAGTAGAATAATAATGGTAATTCACAAGCTAATAGATTTATACTATCGGAATCATCAGCACTGTACATGAGACAATAGACGGTGGGGAAGGAAGATGAATTCCTGAAGAGTAAGATAATGAATTTAATTCACCGGCTAATCAATTAGTGCTATCGGCTCCGTTAGCACGTGAGATGATAAACAGATGGTAGTAAAAGGAAGATAAATCGGATAAGTAGTGAAATGCAAGTAAAGAACAGAGAAGTAAAACAAAATATTGTCGCCGATAGCAAAGAAAAGGAGAAATAAACCCAAGTGGGAGAAGAAGTGACAGTTAACATTTCTGTTTAACAAAATGGGAACGTTAATCTGTGTAGGAAAAATTGTGAGGATGACACAGAGAAGAGCGCCAGCTTTTCCTTATACACAGCCGGATGCTGACTTGTTCGTAGAGTGTAGGCGGGTTTGTTCCAAAGCCGAACAGCAACAATGGAGCTGGAGGTTAAGCATGTTTCTGTTTTATGGATGACTACCGCTGGGACAATTGGTAAGTTAAACCTTGATTTACCTTTATATTGTTTTTAAGAGTCTAAAGTTTGGATGAGATCACCACAGTTGATGAGCTACTTCAGAGGATTTCGGAGGAAATGTCTTCCGAAATTTTTAAGAGCATAGGGACAAGCCAAGGTCGTCTTGTTAATGTCCAGTCTACGAACTCATCCAAAGCCAAGAGTGCATGAAACGCATTCCGGGAAGTTTGGCTCTTGACAACATTTCAGTTTAGTACCCTTTGTTTACTGGTACAACATGTGTGTCAGCTCGGACGGTAATTTGAATTCGACAATGCTACGGCTGCTATTACTGCCTCGAGGAGTTATTTCACAGAAAAAGTTGGTAGTTATTGACGCAGATGCATTTTTCTAGCTGAAACAAAATGAGGGTATATGGGTCAACAGAAGCTAAATAAAACTGCGCGGCTGGTAAACATTTTCAAAGAAACGACATATGCGAAAGATATATCATGTCGCTATGACTCATCATCTGACACAATACCATAAAGAGGAACACAGACATTTGGAGACAAACACGTGAAGTAACGTTGAAGAAACATGACAGCTTGTTACCCGTAATGCGTTAGAGTTCATCAGCAGCTCACGCTACAACGGGATGACGCAACAGGAGTTCCCAGAACGTTGCAGTGTGGGGTCACAAGGGCCGCAGTTCTGTGCTACGTAATCTACGGAAAGCAGCCGCCTCAAGATGTTTTTGTTGACATCACCGTGCTTCTCATCCGTTCTTCTGGAATATGACATGTAAACTGGTTTTGTTATTCGATGTAGTATTGTGGCAATAGACCGATTTCTAATGTTTTCTTATACACTGAAGAGGCAAAGAAACTGGTACACCTGCCTAATATCGTGTAGTGCCCCCGCGAGCACGCAGATGTGCCGCAATACGACGTAGCATGGACTCGACTAATGTCTGAAGTAGTTCTGGAAGGAACTGACGCCATGAATCCTGCAAGATTACGAGGGATGGAGATCTCTTCTGAACAGCACGTTGCAAGGCATCCTAGATATGCTCAATAATGTTCATGTCTGAAGAGTTTGGTGGCCAGCGGGAGTGTTTATACTCAGATGAGTCTTCTTGGAGCAATTTTGGACGTGTGGGGTGTCGCATTGTCGTGCTGGAATTTCCCAAGTCCGTCGGAATGCACAATGGACATGAATAGGTGTAGGTAATGAGACAGGGGTGCTTACGTACGTGCCACGTATCACAGTCGTATGTAGACGTATCAGGGGTCCCATATGACTCCAACTGTACTCGCCCCACACCTTTACAGAGCCTCCACTAGCTTTAACAGTCCCCTGCTGACATGAAGGGTCCATGGATTCATGAGGTTGTTTCCGTATCCGTACACGACCATTCGCTCAATACAATTTGAAACGAGACTCGTTCGACCAGGCAACAACAGTCATCAACAGTCCAATGTCGGTGTTGAGGGGCACAGGTGAGGTGTAAAACTATGTGTCATGCAGGCTCCAAAAGCCTATATCGATGATATTTCGTTACACGTTCAAACTCAAATCTTGATAACCTACCTTTGTAGCTGTACTAACCAATCTAACAACAGCGCCTTTTTTTTTTTTTTTTTTTTAAATAGAGGTGGAGCCCCTCCACGACCACACCGGCATGATGGCCAACTCAGTAGGTCTACTGCCATCTCTGCATAAGGGTTAGTTTTCACTAAAGTGAGGTGTCGCAGGATGTGGGTACTACGATTTTTGCGTACGTCTGGTTAAGGTTAACCATTAGTACGCACTCATCTGGAGATAGTGTCGAGGTCGAAGAAGGGTAGTGGTTTGAAGGGCAGAGGAAAAAAAGTGCCAAGGCAAGAGCCAAGGGGAAAACAAAACTTCTGCGATAGTTAGGTCGGGTGGTAAGAGCAGTAGCGGATGTCTTGCTGCCTGCGATAGGTAGTGCAAGGGTAGGCTTTGTTGGTAGTGGGTATCATGTCGATACCTTTGACGTTGTGCGGCTGTATTGCTCGGAGGCTGGTGCTGGGTGCAGGTGTAGAGCTCTCGATCAGCGTCAGCAACCTGCAACAGTTAGGTTTATTATCGTTCTTGTGTCCGATATGTCATATATCGGATGCACAGTGTGAGGTAATGTTGGCGGATTGTTTGTGCGTCAGTGGGCGAGCTCGTCGGTGTCCCTGCTGTGGCCTGTTGGTCGGCTCTAATAGCAGCTGGTAATTACCAGACAGTGTTGCTGATATGCAGGGGCTTGCCGACGTTTGTCGCTTGTTTGTGTGTGTTAGTTTACTATAGGTGGCTATGCCCTAGCTAGTAGTGTCTTTGGCCGCTTGTGCTTCCACCTGTGGTTGTGACATCAGCGCCAGAGACTTCTTATACTATATAGTCATTACCGACCGCAGCGCCGTATTCTGCCTGTTTACATATCGAGCTGTATTTGAATACGCATGCCTATACTAGTTTCTTTGGCTCTTCAGTGTAATATGCAAGTGATTTGAATGTGTTGTAGTGTCTTGTTATCACTGTCAACTCGCCTAAAAAATCTCAAGAAGCTCTCGTTACAAAATTTCGAAATATTTAGACTAAGATGGCAATAAACGAAAACAATAATATGTTTGCCATCTGTTGCGTCTACAGGGCATGTAATAGTGTACAAAATCATTTTTACTTGAGACGAAGACGTACTTGCGCTTAATTTATTTATTGTGACAGTGAAAATATCACATTCAATAAAAGCTTTCGGGTTCCTGTGCCATAGTCGAATGAATTTCACCTTAAAACCCGATCTCCATCTGCGGTGGACATTTTCAAGAGGGTTCGTAGCTTCTTTAAATGTCCTACTCACACTCTGGCTCGCTACTGAATAGCCAGGGCGTGAATCGACTATTCAAAGAAGCTACGACGCCCCTTGAAAATGTCCACAACAGAGGGGGACGAAACGTTGGGTTTTAAGGTGTATTCCATTCAACGTCGGCATAATAGTCCGGAACATTGTATTAATTGTGACATTTACGATCTTGAAAGTTTACATTTTACAAGTGGAAATATGAGCAAAGTGAAATGTTTGTCGAGTTGTATGCAACATTGGAAGTTGTTCGCCAAAGTAGATCAGTGTTGAAGGTTTCTTCACATTGAAACAGATATGCCTTTTGGAGAATTCCTTGTGAACACACAGTGTTTCACTGGCTATCGGAATGTGGAAGCGTTTTTTCCTCTGCAGCTAGATATAATAGAATAACAGAGGCTTCCGCCAAGTGTGAAGTCCTGTTGAGGGATTAGGCCAGATTCCATGCAGTCGACGTGACATACCTGTCATGCGTTTCCTTGTTCATGACCATGCTCGGCCGCACACTGCAGGTGCAACCATGACGCCCCTGCAGCGTTTCCGATGAGAAGTGCTTTAGCACCCACAATACAGCCCGGCATTTTCATCTCACAATGTTGTTAATGAGTGAAGCAGCAGATGGCTGGAGTAGCAGGCTACGTCTGACTATCTGGAAATAGTGTCACCCACTGCACAAGCGCTGAACAGAGGGGAGATACTGTGTCAATGCGCGAGAGGTGCATTCACTTTCACTGATAATATCCTTCTTATACAACCAGTTTTTGACACAGTTTTTGTAAAAAAAAAACGCACTACAAGAGACTTTAGGAATACCATCGCCAGTTGGCGATCAGATATGAATACTCAGAGCAGACACACAGTCGGTCGATGGTCTGTGGAGAAACTGGACGCGTGTGTTGTAGAGAAACGATTACGTTCAGTTAAGATATCATTAAATTGCAAGGATAAAAATAGGAATTGCAATAAATGTGTTCGATACACAAAGTTACATGAATTCTAAGATGATTAATTTGATCACTCCTCACTGTTCGGAACATTATAGTAAACTACAAAGGGAGTAGCGATGATATTTGCAGATCAAAGTCAGTTGCGAAGTGACCCTCAGGAAAACTGTAATTAGTATTTTCTTTTACTTTTTTTTAAGTAATAAGAGCTCATGGCGTGACAATAAACGAGGGCAATTTTTTCAGCTACCAATCAGTAGCGAAATTAGAACCACAGTGAAAATCTGATGAAGTTCTACGCAGATGTGTTGCACGGCGTCCGTAGTATAGCTGTCGATCATGTCACGTCGATTTTTCAGCTCTGAGCGAACAATGAGCACTTAAATATACCTAGAACAAAAGAGTTATTTGCTAAGTGTACAAAGCCTACTGAGAGGTTCTGCCTGATTTCATGCAACCCACATAATGTAACTATCATGCGTTTCCTCCCTCATGACAATGCTCGGCTGCACACTGCAGCTACAGCAACGACGCTCCTGCGGAGTTTCCGATGGGAAGTGTTTAATCACCCTCCATACGGTCAGAACTTGGCTCCCTCTGGTATTCATCTGTTCACCCACATGTGCCATTGGCTGTGAGGACTGCATTCGGCACAGACACGAGTCAACAGGCCAGTTTAAGCAAATGGCGGATGACACAGGCGGCTACCTTCTATGATAAGGGTATATAAAGACGGTACCACACAACGACAAAGTCTAAGTCGGAGCCGCGACTATGTGGAGAATTAACTGTAAGGTGCAGCTGAATTATGCAAATAAAACATTTTTGATTTTCGCTGTGGTTTCCATTTCGCGACCGATCGCCGGTATAATAAAAAAGAGATAGCCCGCGTATGTTTAAATGTTAAATCACTCAAATTCAGAGCTTCCGATTTAACAAAATATTGAGAGATTACAATTACGAATAACTTAAATTGAAATGGTAACATAGACAATGTTGTGGGGAAGTGAACCGAATACTGCTTTTTATTGTCAGAGAACTTAGAAGATGCAGTAGGTCTACTAAAGAGACTGCCCAAACTAGGCTTGTCCGTCCTCTTTTAAAGTGGTGCTACATGGTGTGGGGTCCTTATCAAACACTAGTAACAGAGTACATCGAGCAAGTTCAAAGAAGGGCATCACGTTTTTTATTATCAAGAAATAGGCGACAGAGTATTATGGATAAGATACAGAATTTGGGGTGGGCATCGTTGAAATAAAGGCGTTTCTCGTTGTGTTGGGATCTTCTCAGGAAGTTTAAATCACCAACTTTGTTCTCCGAATGCAAATATATTTTTTTGTCCCGCTCCTACAAAGGGCGAAATGATCATCGTAATAAAACAAGAGAAATAGGAGCTCGCACGGAAAGATTTAAGTGTTCGTTTTTCCCGCGTGCTGTTCTGGAGAAGAACAGTAGAGGTGGTGCTTCAAAGAGCTCTCTGCCAGGCAGTTCATTGTGATTTGCAGACTATTTATGTAGATTTAGGCATAGAATTTCGTGGAATTGTCATGAAAATGCGTAGGTTCACGCCACCTACTAATACCCAACATTCCATGAGCTTGCAGCCTTTGAAAGTAACAACAGGCACTAGACATTTGCAAGACGCTTGGAGAGAGGATTCTCGTTAAAACTATTATCTTTCTGTATCAGAGGCTCTGTGATAAGGTCGCACAACAGCTATACACTAACGTACCTGTAGTCTTTATCACACTTCCCGCCAGAAACAATCTACTGCAGTTCCAGTTGCAAAATCTGCAGCTAAAATATTCAGCCGTGACAACCTAATCAACGCTCGTTGTTTTTCATCATCATCTTCTATTATTTGATGATTTAACCTGTTCCGAACAAGGTCCAGGTGCATCTTCAGTTGTTTTCCCCTCTGTCTTGTCCCTCTTGGTATGTAGTCGAGAGTTTGTTTTGGAAGCCTATTTTCATACATTCTATCTACATGTTGCCACCATATGTTTCTGATTAGATCTATTTTCTTGTGCATTGAATCAACCTCCAATTAATTTCTGATGTCTTCATTTCTGAAGCGACCTTCTGTAGAGCTGTCTGTAGCACCGCGGAGTAATATCATTCTGCAGCTTGGATTCTGCTCTCACCCTATTGCGTGGGAAACCGGCGAAACCAGGTTTCAGATCCATACGGCAAAGCACGTACTGCAGTGACTTTGTTAAAGTCCATCTGTCTCCCTTTCTTGGCATTTTTTGTAGCATATTTATAGTTAATCCATAAACTGTATTAAATTTTAGGACAATTTCGCTGTCGAAATTTTTCCTATGTGTCAGGTACTGAAAGTGGGTTATCTATTTCAATATTGTGCGATTTCTTATAGGAAAGTTTCCCTGGAATGCCATAACCTTATTTTATTACAGAGACATTCAGGTTATTTTTAGAAGCCACCAAAAATAAGATGACCAACGGCTCTTTGAATGTTATCTTCATTTTCTTCAATTATTATTTCACCATCAACGTATAGGTAAGTACTGAAACATTCCTCGCGGTTGATCTTCGTGCCGAAGGTGATATTTTGTTTCCAAGCCCTGATTAGGTCATCTATACAGATGCTGGATAGAGCTAAAGTGACGTCATGATCCTTGTTTAACACCATGTGTTGTTGTTCATTGTTTAGACAAGTTATCTCCATCTTCTATAATAATTCTTTTCTCTCTGTAAGGAGGTTTTACAAATTAGATACATTGCAATGCCTCTTTTTTCCGTAATCTTCTACAGTAGACAATGGTCAAAGGCTTTTTCAAAAATGGTTCAAATGGCTCTGAGCACTATGGGACTCAACATCTGAGGTCATAAGTCCCCTAGAACTTAGAACTACTTAAACCTAACTAACCTAAGGACGACGCACACATCCATGCCCGAGGCAGGATTCGAACCTGCGGACGTAGCGGTCGCGCGGTTCCAGACTGAAGCGCCTAGAACCGCTCGGCCACTCTGGCCGGCTCAAATGCTTTTTCATAATGTACAAACACACAAAGAGTGTAAGACAGGGATGTAAACTTTCGTCCCTACGGTTCAATCTATACATGGAAGAAGCACTGATGGAAGTGAAAGAAAGGTTCAAGAGTAGAATTAAAATTAACGGAGGAAGGATACCAATGATAAGGTTCACTGATAACATTGCTATCCTCAGTGACAGTGAAAAAGAAATACAGGATCTACTGAATGGAATGAACAGTCTAATGAGTACAGAATGTGGATTGAGAGTAAATCGAAGAAAGACGAAAGTAATGAGAAGTATCAGAAATGAGAACAGCGAGAAACTTCACACCAAGTTTCATGGTCACGAAGCAGATGAAGTTAAGGAATTCTGCTACCTTGGCAGTAAAATAACCAATGACTGACGGAGCAAGGATGACATCAAAAGTAGACTAGCAATGGCAAAAAGGGCGTTCCTACCCAAGAGAAGTCTACTAATAACAAATATCGGTCTTAATTTGAGGAAGAAATTTCTGAGAATGTACGTCTGGAGTACAGCATTGTATGGTAGTGAAACATGGACTGTGGGAATACCAGAATAGAAGAGAATCGAAGCTTTGAGATGTGGTACTGTAGACGAATGTTTAAAATGAGTTGGGCTGGTAAGGTAAGGAATGAGGAGGATCTGCGCAGAATCGGAGAGGAAAGGATTAAGTGGAAAACACTGACAAGAAGGGATAAGATAACATGACATCTGTTAAGATATCAGGGAATAACTTCCATAGTACCAGAGGGTAAAAACTGGAGAGGAAGACATAGACTGGAATACATCCAGCAAATTATCCAGGACGTAGGCTACAAGTACTTCTTTGAGATGAAGAGATTGGCACAGGAAAGGAATTTGTGGCGGATTAGAAAAAAAAAATTAGTTTAGACTAGCAACATTGCGCAGCATTGTCCTTTTCTAAAACCTGGTCCTTTGCCTGATTAGACTGTATCAGAGAAAGTTTGCAGTTTGTTACACATCGTCAATGATAAAATCCACTACAGTTGTATAAATTACTTATTTGTCGAAAGGAAAGCACTATAGGGTTTCCGGACATATGTCCCATCTTCAGATGCATATTAAAATGTGAGTCCACAAAAGAAGCATAATTGAGGTTAAAATATGTTAAAATAGTGCATCTCTGAACATAATTTTCAATGCTAGGTTTACAAGAAAGCTTGTAGCAGAGGAGGACGATTGGTCCGGGCTTAGGGACGCGCCACACGTGGACCCCCATGAAGACAGGTAACTGATCTTTCGAAAACTGTGCTGTGTAGAAAGGTCGGCCACCTGTCTTCATGGGAGTCCACGTGTGGCGCGCAGCTAAGCCCGGACCAATTGTCCTCCTCTGCTAGAGGCTTTCTGGCAGACCTAGCATTGAAGAGGATATTCTGTTGCGTGCCATGTTCTAGGGATAATATATTTAATATATTTTAACCTCAGTTATACATCCCTTGTGGACTCACATTTTAATACGCACCTGAAGATGGGACATTTGTCCTAAAACCAACGTCATATTATGGCCCCCGTTATTCCATGCAACTTTTGTCCCACAAACTTTTCAGATCTTATCATACTTTCGGAGTTATTCTTTAATGGCAATAGTTAGTGACTCATCCTGTATAGTTGCCTGGGTCACTTCCTTGAATATGGAGAACATTTTTAGCCATATTCCGCTCCTCAGGTATCCTACCTGCAATCCTTCACACGTAACTGAGATGTAGCATACGTTCCTTCAGTGAAAGACCTCTAATTTTAAACAGTTCGTCATTTATTCCCTTTGTCCCTGCTGTTTTCCTATTCTTCATTTTTTGCATTGTTTCATCTAATTCATGCATTACGATGAGGCCTATGTTTCTGTTGATTGGATAATTTTCGCTGCGGAATCGTCAACCCAGAAATGTTTATAACGCTGTCCTCATCGTTCTAAGGTCGTTGTATTTATTTTGGCTCCACCTTTCTCCATTTGGTTCATGTTTCTCATTAATTTGAGTTGTTTTCGTATTTGTATAATTATGGATGCTAGATGGAATATACGAGGGCAGTTCAATAAGTAATGCAACACATTTTTTTTCTCGGCCAATTTTGGTTGAAAAAACCGGAAATTTCTTGTGGAATATTTTCAAACATTCCCGCTTCGTCTCGTATAGTTTCATTGACTTCCGACAGGTGGCAGCGCTGTACGGAGCTGTTAAAATGGCGTCTGTAATCGATGTGCGTTGCAAACAACGGGCAGTGATCGAGTTTCTTTTGGCGGAAAACCAGGGCATCTCAGATATTCATAGGCGCTTGCAGAATGTCTACGGTGATCTGGCAGTGGACAAAATACGGTGAGTCGTTGGGCAAAGCGTGTGTCATCATCGCTGTAAGGTCAAGCAAGACTGTCTGATGTCCCGCGTGCGGGCAGGCCGTGCACAGCTGTGACTCCTGCAATGGCGGAGCGTGCGAACACACTCGTTCGAGATGATCGACGGATCACCATCAAACAACTCAGTGCTCAACTTGACATCTCTGTTGGTAGTGCTGTCACAATTGTTCACCAGTTGGGATATTCAAAGGTTTGTTCCCGCTGTGTCCCTCGTTGTCTAACCGAACACCATAAAGAGCAAAGGAGAACCATCTGTGCGGAATTGCTTGCTCGTCATGTGGCTGAGGGTGACAATTTCTTGTCAAAGATTGTTACAGGCGATGAAACATGGGTTCATCACTTCGAACCTGAAACAAAACGGCAATCAATGGAGTGGCGCCACACCCACTCCCCTACCAAGAAAAAGTTTAAAGCCATACCCTCAGCCGGTAAAGTCATGGTTACAGTCTTCTGTTCGATGTCCTTCCCCATGGTCAAACGATCAACTCTGAAGTGTATTGTGCTACTCTTCAGAAATTGAAGAAACGACTTCAGCGTGTTCGTAGGCACAAAAATCTGAACGAACTTCTCCTTCTTCATGACAACGCAAGACCTCACACAAGTCTTCGCACCCGAGAGGAGCTCACAAAACTTCAGTGGACTGTTCTTCCTCATGCACCCTACAGCCCCGATCTCGCACCGTCGGATTTCCATATGTTTGGCCCAATGAAGGACGCAATCCGTGGGAGGCACTACGCGGATGATGAAGAAGTTATTGATGCAGTACGACGTTGGCTCCGACATCGACCAGTGGAATGGTACCGTGCAGGCATACAGGCCCTCATTTCAAGGTGGCGTAAGGCCGTAGCATTGAATGGAGATTACGTTGAAAAATAGTGTTGTGTAGCTAAAAGATTGAGGAATAACCTGGTGTATTTCAATGCTGAATAAAACAACCCCTGTTTCAAAAAAAAAGTGTGTTGCATTACTTATTGAACTGCCCTCGTAGAATACAACTCACGTAACATTTTGAAGGAAATGGTCATATGATATTGTCAGCTGGGTGTTCGTAGGCCGTAAAGTACCTGGGAGTAGCCGTCCATAGCGACCTCTAGTGGGAGGTTCACATAAAACTACCTTATGTGAGAACAGCAGATTCAAGAAGGTCCAGATCCATCCAGTAACGAAGTGGCTTCCAAGTCGGCGGATTCTTGGCTGTTTTTCGTCATTCTGGGACATCTGTTAGGCTGGATTTAGTAAAGATGTGGATAAGATACAAGGAAGTCGGTGCGTTTCGTCAGTGGATCAATTCGTCAGCTTGAGAGCGTTACCTACGTACTCGTGAAACTCCAGTGGTAGACGCTAAAAGACTGCCATTATGGACAACAGGGAATTTTACCGTCGAAGTTCCGAGAGATTACGATCCGGGAGAAAAATTACATCATCCTAAATGTGACTTGTTAAATAATCACGGCAGAAATTCAGAGAAATAAAAGCTCATACGGAGGTTTAGTAACAGTTGTTCATTATACGCATAGTCCGAAAATGAACAGGGAACGTACACTATGTGATCAAAAGTACCCGGACACGTGGCTGAAAATGACTTACAAGTTCGTGGCGCTCTCCATCGCTAAAGCTGGAATTCAATATGATGTTAACCTCCCCTTAACCTTCATGACAGCTTCCACTCTCGCAGGCATACGTTCAATTAGGTGCTGGAAGGTTTCTTGGGAAATGGCAACCCATTCTTCACGGAGTGCTGCACTGAGAAAAGGTATCTATGACGGTCGATGAGGCCTGGCACGAAGTCGGCGTTCCAAAACACCCCAAAGATGTTCTATAGGATTCAGGTCAGGACTCTGTGCAGGCCAGTCCATTGCAGGGATGTCATTGTCGTGTAACCACTCCGCCACAGACCATGCATTATCAACAGGTGCTCGATCGTGTTGAAGGATGCAATCGGCATCCCCGAATTGCTCTTAAACAGTGGGAAGCAGAAGGTGCTTAAAACATCAATGTAGGCTTGTGCTGTGATAGTGCCACGCAAAAAAAAAGAGATTCAAGCCCCCTCCGTGATTAACACGACCCCACCATAACACCACCGCCTCCGAATTTTGCTGTTATTACTAGACACGCTGCAGATGACGTTCACCGGGAATTCGCCATACCCACACCCTGCTATCGGATCGCCACATTTTGTACGGTGATTCGTCGCTCCACACAACGTTTTTCCACAGTTCAATCGTCCAATGTTTAGGCTCCTTATACCAAGTGAGGCGTGGTTTGGCATTTACCGGCCTGATGTGTGGCTTATGAGCAACTGCTCGACCGTAAAATCCGCATTCTCCCGCCTAACTGCCACACTACTTGTCGTGGATCCTCATGCAGTTTGGAATTTCTGTGTGATGGTCTGGATAGATGTCTGGCTATTACACATTACGACCCTCTTCAACGGTCGGCGGTCTCTGTCAGTCAACAGACGAGGCCGGCCTATAGGATTTTGTGTTGTACTTGTCCCTTCACGTTTCAGCTTCACTGTCACATCGGAAACAGTCGACTTAGGAATGTTTAGGAGTGTGGAAATCTCGTGTACAGACGTATGACTCAAGTGACACCCAATCACCTGAGCACGTTCGAAGTCTGTGAGTTCCGCGGAGCGCCCCACTCTGCTCTCTCACGATGTCTAATGACTGCTGAGGTCGCTGATACGGAGTACCTGGCAGTAGGTGGCAGCACAATGCACCTAATATGAAAAACGTTTTTGAGGGTGTTCGGATACTTTTGATCTCATACAGTTCCCCACAGTCGTTTAATGAACAAAGTAAGAGCATATGGACTATCAGACCAATTGTGTGATTGGTTTGAAGAGTGATTTCAGGTGTGCCGCAGGGGAGTGTCATAGGACCGTTGCTATTCACAATATACATAAATGACCTTGTGGATGACATCGGAAGTTCACTGAGGCTTTTTGCAGATGATGCTGTGGTGTATCGAGAGGTTATAACAATGGAAAATTGTACTGAAATGCAGGAGGTTCTGCAGCGAATTGACGCATGGTGCAGGGAATGTCCATTGAATCTCAATGTAGACAAGTGCAATGTGCTGCGAATACACAGAAAGAAAGATCCCTTATCATTTAGCTATATTATAGCAGGTCAGCAACTGCAAGCAGTTAATTCCATAAATTATCTGGGAGTAGACATTACGAGTGATTTAAAATGGAATGATCATATAATGTTGATCGTCGGTAAAGCAAATGCCAGACTGAGATTCATTGGAAGAATCCTAAGAAAATTCAATTCGAAAACAAAGGAAGTAGGTTACAGTACGCTTGTTCGCCCACTGCTTGAATAGTGCTCAGCAGTGTGGTATCCGTACCAGATAGGGTTGATAGAAGAGATAGAGAAGATCCAACGGAGAGCAGCGCGCTTCGTTGCAGGATCATTTAGTAATCGCGAAAGCGTTACGGAGATGATAGATAAACTCCAGTGGAAGACTCTGCAGGAGAGACGCTCAGTAGCTCGGTACGGGCTTTTGTTAATGTTTCGAGAACAAACCCTCATCGAAGAGTCAAGCAGTATATTGCTCCCTCCTGCGTATATCTCGCGAAGAGACCATGAGGATAAAATCAGAGAGATTAGAGCCCACACAGAAGCATACCGACAATTCTTCTTTCCACGAACAATACGAGACTGTGATAGAAGGGAGAACCGATAGAGGTACTCAGGGTACCCTCCGCCACACACTGTCAGGTGGCTTGCGGAGTATGGTTCAAATGGCTCTGAGCACTATGGGACTCAACTGCTGAGGTCATTAGTCCCCTAGAACTTAGAACTAGTTAAACCTAACTAACCTAAGAACATCACAAACATCCATGCCCGAGGCAGGATTCGAACCTGCGACCGTAGTGGTCTTGCGGTTCCAGGCTGCAGCGCCTTTAACCGCACGGCCACTTCGGCCGGCGCGGAGTATGGATGCAGATGTAGATGTAGATAGTGTAGGTCACTGAATGTTTGTGATGTGCAGTGGACAGGTCAGAGACAGGATAGGGTGAATCGTGTGGTCGGTAAGTAGCAAATTCATCCTCAAGTTCACCATTGGAGCTACCGAACTTAACGTCGCCATATAGTAAACGGATCGCTGAAAACAATACCAGACGCCCTCGCTGAATGAGACATCATGTGAGATATTTGTGAGTCGTAATCTAGGACATCACTCATGTGCGTCCTGACGTCATTAATATTAAGCAATCACTTCACATGATCTTGCTGCTGTTATTGCTACGTCTGGAAAAAAAAGATGAAAACAAAGGGAAAAAATGCATTGTCGTCCTTGTCTGCAGAGGTTTGTACTGCCATCGTGTATGTACAATTCTTTTGGATTTCTCAAGTTTACATGCACTGACAGCCAGAATACCATGACTCATTACTATGTTGTGATTGAGTACTGTACGTAAAGTAGACAACATAATTTTACAGATTCTCACTCGGGAAAAACACCTGCAATCAAAAAAAAAATCAGCTGAAAGTCCAGTTTCCATAATCAAATCCAAACCGACTGAAGGATACCCCTAGGTATGATTTAAACGATAACCTAACGCTGATAACCAGAAATGTAAAATGAAAAATTTGAAAATTATTCATACACAATTAGGAATTTAAGTTCACAACTCACAAGCAGCAATGTACAAAATGAGAAAAGCTGAACAAAGAAAGAGCGATCGATTCATTTCAAGCGGAGGAACCGAGAACTGCGAAAAAAGTGAGAATATAAGGTCTGAGTGCTATATGAGAGGAAAGAAGTTTCACAAAGACCTCAATACACAATGTGAGTCTGTAATTGTCCTTAGTTCGGTTAAAATGAAAGAAAAAGTTAGAAATGGAGAGACAAGAACACGTATGAAGTCGAGGAGCGTTTCAAATCAGAATATTTCGTAACGAAGAAGTTGCAAACGCTAAAAACTGTGTATAAGTCAAAGCTAGAATGGTTATGTACCTTAATGACGCGGGTGTTTGTACAGTAGAATTATACAGGGAGATGTGGAGGGACTATCACAGGATACGTAAAAGTACCCTTTATGTCAGTAGAAGGACTTCAACCTTTCTTTATTGATGCCGTAATCGACGTCCGATCCAACTTTAATAATGGAATATGTTTTTGAAAATGGTATAAATGTTGGTCTACATTTCTTATTTTTTATTTGAAGAAAAGGAGGAAGATTTTTGGGATTGAACAAGGAAGGGACAACAAAGCAGCTTTGTTTTTCCTTCTTTTAGGGGCCCATCAGGACATAAGCCATAATCTCCAGCGTATTAACTACGTTTCCAATTCCATCGATCATATCCTAACTGCTTGAGCATAGTGTTTCTGATGAGAATGCGGGAAATCTGCCCATATTCCTGTAAGGTGGCTGCGGAGAGTGATGAAGTGACCACACCCAAAGTAATCAGTGTCCTAGACAACAGTTGGCAATATGACGCGCGAATTCGTCTCGATTATCTGTCAGCTCCTACTCTCACAAGAAAGCGCTCTACATCACGCGCTATATGGCAGACTTTCTTACATTTTAAAAGGTTTTCAAAAGATGACTGTATTTCCTTCGGCACTTATATAGTAACATTATCAGGCTAACACTTTGTGGCGTTCGCTGGGTTATTCAGTGGTTTGGTATTTAACTAATTTATAAATGGAAATGATAATCTTATTTTATTACATTGAGTAATTACTAAATAATTTTTCTTCCGGCTAAAGATTTGATCAAGTTGCTAAAGAACTCCAAGTTAACGTCGTGTTAAAGTGTTGTCTGTAAGTGTCACTAAATCACAGTTCATACAACAGATTCTATACAACTATGGATTATGATGGAAACAGTTATCTTCAGCAAAATGATCATTAAAACCACAGAATATCAGCCGCGCACAACACTGACGTATGTTACCTGAAACAATATTCTTCGCAACTCGTGCGTAATTAATTTCGGCTCCATACATCAGCTAGAAAAGTTTGTTATAACTATCGTTCTATGAGCACTGTTTTTAAAGAACCAATCTGATTCGAATTATTTTCATTAAAATGAGGTCGGGACAACCGGTGCACATTTATTTTTACACATTTGTATTACTTTCAGCATTTATGTCAGCAGAGTTGCGTAATTTGAATTTGCCGCTGTGATAATTGTTAAGATAGGGCAGACAGTTCATAGAGTTTCTATTGTTAGAGCAAATAAGTAAATATTTAAAATGTTTATTAAACGCTATAAACTATACTTTCATATTGTGCAATATTTAGACCTCATCAAGCAAACACTTGATTTGTTTCTAAGGAAAACACAGACAAAAACGCGATACAAATCGCTATCATCAATGGCTGCGCTCGTTGCAGCGGAAAGAAATAATTAACGCAGATAATGCTTACTGAGAAAGGAATTAAAGTTACAAATAATTATTCACTCATATTTATAATAATAATGAACTCTATTTTCAAGTAATAATTAACAAATAATTACAATTTCTTAACAAACCTCAGTTTGATATGCGTCCGCAAATTACAAAAGCCAACTAACAAAAGGTAAAAACAAAGGAAGACAAACGCAGATCATAAAAGGAATTTACCATTATCATTGTCTTTGTATGATACACATAGATATGTCTAATTACATCATAGAATATTATATAAATAATTAATATTTATAAGTTTTCATTGTTTTTTCATACGTCAAATACATAATGTTTATAACTGTTAGAGGCATAATTTCCTCTCGTCGTACTGTAGCCAAAAATTTATCACGTGGATGTTACAACTTATTACAGAATCATATAATAATCAGTATATGAGAGCAATTAAGGCTCACCTTAAAATATAAAGTACAGATATATTAAAGTATTTTTGGTTAACGCTTGTAAGAAAAATTAATATCTGTCTTCGTGTGACATGCTTATCATCTGGATTACACTGGATTAATGTCATACAAGATTTACTGTGGGAATAGAAGCCTCTTGAGGTATTTTCAGTTCCTTGGCGTGTGTTCTCATGGCGTTAAACGACGCCCTAGCATGACAGCAATAGCGTTGCAGATTATTAATCATTCGCTCAAGTGCAGTTAAAGCAGAGCATTACTTTGTCGGCTGGGGTATACTTAGTGGATTCATATATCATTTCTTTATCTTAACAGCGAAAGATTAATTGGTTCGGAAACTCGTGTCAAAAGTCAATTAATTGTCTTGTCAGACGCCTGAAATGTTCTCCTGAGGAAAAATTTGTAAAAAAAAAGTCTCATATCGTCTGCTGCTCCCTTTTGTTCGAAAAACTTGTCTTTCATAGTGCTACAGATTACTATCGACGCAGAATGTAGTTAGAGGAACATATTGACAATGGAAGATGGAAAACTGGCGTACACTACCACAGCAGCACTGACCACTTTCATCAATACGGTAATCGCTGGAGTCCTGCGAGTGACAAATAGACCTTATAAAATAGTTCGTAAAAACAAAATAAAAAATGAAATTAAAAAAGTAAATTACCCTCAGAGGTGGTATGTTTAATCATTGACCCTGAGGGTAAAAACGAAAAAAATAAACTTTCAAGAAGTGTTGTCATATCTGTGCACAGCAGGGAAGCGTTTAGGTTTAACCTTAGTGACAGTAATGATCGGCGACAGTGAAATGTTATTTGCTTACAGCAACAAATGCTAGTGAGATTCGTTGTTCTAGAGAAGTGGGGTTCAAACTTACTACCGACTGTTCAGATGGAGGTATTCCGCGATTTATCTAACTTAATTCAGATGAATATCAGAAAGGTTCCTTGAATGATATCACAGGTGATCTCCTTTCTAATCATTGATCAACTGAGGTTCGTCTATAATTATCTCGACGAATACTTAACTTCATATAGCTATTTGATCCTCAGAGTAACAGAGACTTCCTATTGTACCTGATAACAGAGTAAAAAAAAAAAAAATGGTTCAAACGGCTCTGAGCACCATGCGACTTAACTTCTGAGGTCATCAGTCGCCTAGAACTTAGAACTAATTAAACCTAACTAAGGACATCACACACATCCATGCCCGAGGCAGGATTAGAACCTGCGACCGTAGCGGTCGCTCGGTTCCAGACTGTAGCGCCTAGAACCGCACGGCCACCACTTCGGCCGGCGATAACAGGTTTAATTTGTAGCATCGCACAGAGAGGGAAATCTCCCACTGGAATGATCTCCAACCTTTACATAAATAATTAGTAAACTTGACAGACAACATTCTAATAATGCGTGACACCTCTTACATTTATATGGAATGGTGTCTGTTCTTTCGGACATGTCCGAAAGAACAGATACCATACCCATATAAGTATATAGTTCTGGCAATACCGGCCATGACCTTCTTCTTCTGTGAGAATGCACACATATTACCCGAACTCTTACGGGACTTGGTAAGAATGTCTTCTACGAGTAATGAGTGTGTTGGGTAGGGAAACTACGAATGTAGTGTGTGGACATATAAGGTGAGAATGTGGGTCTCGCAGGAGGCGTGTGTGAGATAGTCCCTGCAGTCGCACTATCCTCTGTGCCCTCGGTGGCTCAGATAGATAGAGCGTCTGCCATGTAAGCAGCAGATCCCGGGTTCGAGATCCCGGTTGGAGCACACATTTTCACCTGTCCCCGTTGATATCTATCAACGCGAATCAGCAGCTGAAGGTATTGATATATATTTCTAACCACCTACATTCTTGACATTGACCACAGTTCGGCGTGGTACATAGTCCACTTGTTTGTTCAGGGTATGACACATCCAGTTGGCCCTTTCACTGATGATTTGAATCCCGAGGATGCTGGTTGATTTATTTCGCCCGCTGTTCCAAACAGTCGAAGATAATTTAATTGAGATGCGATAGGGTGCAGGAGTGTTCGTCAAACCAGGAACGTACGAGTTCAGCACTGAGAACACGGCTGCCATCTTGGAGGACGGGAGTGTCCACAGCATACTCATGGTGAAGATGTAGAAGAAAGGGATGTCTGTAAATGTTAAAATAAATATCCTGGTTCATATTTAGTATAAAATGGATTGGTGGGCTAAAGTTATGATGAAATATATTAGATGCACATGTGATTATTAAATGTGAAACTTTGTTAATGTGATACTATTGCTTTGCTTGAAAATGTGGAACATTGTATCTGAACCTTCCCTTTCAATAGTTACCAAATCTAATTTGGATCTTACGAAGCGCTGAATATATGATCTGTTTCCCTAAAACAAACAAAATAACAGCTCCTCATGGCCCTGAAATAACAATGTTACCTGCGCAAAGGAAGATCTGGCCTGATACTGCAACAGTACCTGAAATTTCATCTTCTGCACCTGCACCTGAAATCAACCAAGCTGTTGTGAAATTCGAGTGCGTTTATTTTATGCAGTGTGGTTTTCAGTAGTAAACAGACAAAAATATACTTCAGCGCAACGTTTCTATTGAAATAAGAAACAAATACACGGTGACAGGTTTCGAGTTAGATCTTAAATCTAGATGCATACCTCTTTTAGACAAACTTGTTGTTCACGACCACGTGGTGGTAAACACCGAGCACAGAAACTATGCTAATACAGCATCAGATATATTCGTCGAAAGACTTCTACATAAAGACACACGCACCTGCAAGACGTATGCGCGCAAGACAGCAGAGACACTGGTCAGTAACTGACTGGAGACGTGTATGTGGTTCAATGGGTCGTGATTTCCCTTCGTTTGAAATGATGCAAAGAATGGAGTACACCAACACGGTCTGTGGGGTTGTAGTTCAGACCGGAGGTAGTTCTGTGATGTTGCCGGACTGTTTTTCGCACCATAGAAAAGTGCCTGTAGTTCACATTTTCTTGCATCTTCGTCACTGCACCATTAGGCCTTCTTCTGCTAGATCAAACAAAGAACTTTGTACAGCGTGTCCCTGTTCCGTTTGGAATGTGGCTACGAAAAATAAAAGTCCCAAAATCAGTATATTTATTCAAAACAGTCTCACTCTGCATCAAAACACAGCTGACATCGTTTTAAAAGTCATTGTTAACAGTCACTGTAGTCCTTTTTTAGGAGTTGCGGTCAGTACCGTAGTAAAATTTTCTTGGACGTCCTTAATTGCATCATAAACGTGTCCTTTCATTTCCTACTTCAGTTTGGGGAACAACTGAAAGACACCTGGGGAGAAATCCGGCGAATACGGTGGGTGATCCAGAACTTTAATCCATTTGCTGCCAAAAAACTAGTGCAAAATCTTCGCTTTGTGGACTGGGGTGTCGTCATGGAGGAGCAACCAGGAACCTGTCCCTCGGTATTGAGATCGAATTCAACGATTTATCGCCCATAAACTCAGGAGGACTAGAAAAAACTTGATGTTACCTTACTGTTCCATTTCCATTTTCTGACGAGTGTCAGACACATATTGTAATATTAGCGGGCAGGGTGCCTGTTGCAGCAGTGCCAGCGCTTTGACTTTCTAAAAGCTGTTTCTGAACCTTTAAAAGGATTGTAATGCCGCATCTCGTCACGAGATAGCTTTGCAGTTTGGAATTTCGCACAAGCAGTCGTAAAGGAACTGGGACACACTCTATATCTGAACGGACGTGTGGGATAGAGCTCTATGGTAGGCCGGCTGAGGTTGGTAGTACCTGACGTCAGAGGTTTCCCGTCCAAGCCAACAGGCAGGCTCACATACTTGCTTCCTGGATACTGCTTAAAGTACACAGCCTGCCACAATTGTCCTGCCTGTTTGCTGAAAGTGGTGAAGCGTATAAACGCTTTCGTGTACGCCGAGATCTCTAATGCTGTGGTATTATTAAGGCAGAACAAAGGCGTTGCGAATTATTTTTTTATGTGAGATTTTTATTAGAAAACAATTAGCTTGAACAGCTAGTGGACCTTAGCATTAGATTGGATATGTCCATCTGAGTCTATAGCTCGATTTCAGACGAGAGCTTATCGTAATAATAATTACGTGGAGTCAGACTTTCATTCTAAGCACCCAATGATGCGGTTTGGTGTGTTTCAAATAGCAGCCACATGCTGTGGCCCTAACGCAGTCTGGCAAGGGGACCGCACCTACCAGCCATCACCGATTTCTACCAAGGTATGGTGAACGCAGAGCTTGGTCAGAAATGGAAGTGACAGAAGTCGAAGATACAGATGGCCATGCATTTAGGAAAAAAAATACCATTTTAAGCACAAGTCGGACGGATTGTGAGGCTTTTATGTCAGCGTGGCTACCAGACGACGGTTGCTGCAGCAGAAAGAGTGCACAACGATAATCCTTACTTAGCCGGCCAGTGTGGCCGAGAGGTTGTAGGCGCTCCAGTCTGGAACCGGCCGACCGCTAAGGTCGCAGGTTCGAATCCTGCCTCGGGCATGGATGTGTGTGATGTCCTTCGCTTAGTTAGGTTTAAGTAGTTCTAAATTCTAGGGGACTAATGACCTCAGAAATTAAGTCCCATAGTGCTCAGAGACATTTTTCCCTTACTTACTCAGCAAATAAACCGAAATAATGCACAATGTATTATAGCCGATGTGATGAAACAAATTCAAAATGAAACAAATGTTAAGTGAACAAATATCTGGTATTAATTACAGGACAAACAAATCCACAACTATACGAAGACATTTTTCAGGATGAAGGATTGCCATTATTGCAATATGAAAGTGATTCCCACAAATAAATTCCACCAGTAAAATCCTGCAACATTTATTTTTATCGTCTGCTAAAGAATTTGACAAAAAAGCTTCAAAAATGCTCTAATCTCGTCGAGAGAGAAAAAGAAATAACATCCAGAGAAGATTGCATCAAAACATATTCAATTACGCGTCACCAAGTATCCTCGACGATATTTGGCGGAATGGTGTGTTACGCGTGGTTGTCTGCCAAACTGTACGATGCCAAAAAGTTTTATGAAAGTGAAACAAGTTTGTTTTTGTGTAGTAATTTTAAAACTACCGCGTAACTGTACAATTTTGGCGTTTATTACGTATGCAACATGCGGAGAAACTTACAGCTTCCCCTCCTTTTACGATGAATATCTCTCCAGAATATGCAATCATCAACTGTAAAATAATGGACATATATAATTTTATATATGAAATTCTCGTGTATGCCGTACAGTTCCTTCCTGGGTACTTATCTGTAATCAAAAGTCTTACTTTCCCTTCCTTTTCATGTCATTTACGAAAATACCATCCAGTACAATATATTTAGAATTATTGTGGTTTATTTACAGTATATGTAAATAAACATTGAAAATAAAAAATAAGTTCGTACGTAGGAAATCGATTCTATGACGCTTGGATTACAATTATGCAGGCCTTCCAATCCCTCAACCGCTGCCTGGAAACTACGCTAACATCTGTAGGTCATACCTCTCCCGATCCGCGTCAAAAATGCTTTTTTTGTTTTTTTCTTTTTTTCCTAAACGCTTTTCCATCTGGAGCTCCCACCTCTGTCATTTTCATTTCCGGCCAAGTCACGCATATTATGTCCAGGAAGTATCATCTTCATCCTCCTCAGTAATGGCCATTGGCGAGATACGCGACTCCAAATGGACGATTCACCCAGTACCGTTGGAGATGTTCTCTAGGTAGCTTGTAGAGTTGCCCCTGCACTCACTGACAACTGTGAAGGGTGGGGGAGGAGGGAGGGGGCAAGGGTGCATGTTGTGGATTAGAAACCGACTGTCAGTGAAGACGCGTGAGACTCGCCTGCGGTCATCGTCGGTAAGGATGTTATGCCATGAGATATGGCTGCATGTGGGACACCGGTCCTTCTAGACATATTTGATGGTCCACATTGATACACCGACAAATCGGTTATCTTCATTCACGGTGTGATCACTTTCACGACCAAGCACTAAATCGCATTACTGCCGTTGTGTCATGTCTCCAAATGACCCACCCTAGTGCATTAATTCCACACAACTAACTTGCACATACACTCCTGGAAATGGAAAAAAGAACACATTGACACCGGTGTGTCAGACCCACCATACTTGCTCCGGACACTGCGAGAGGGCTGTACAAGCAATGATCACACGCACGGCACAGCGGACACACCAGGAACCGCGGTGTTGGCCGTCGAATGGCGCTAGCTGCGCAGCATTTGTGCACCGCCGCCGTCAGTGTCAGCCAGTTTGCCGTGGCATACGGAGCTCCATCGCAGTCTTTAACACTGGTAGCATGCCGCGACAGCGTGGACGTGAACCGTATGTGCAGTTGACGGACTTTGAGCGAGGGCGTATAGTGGGCATGCGGGAGGCCGGGTGGACGTACCGCCGAATTGCTCAACACGTGGGGCGTGAGGTCTCCACAGTACATCGATGTTGTCGCCAGTGGTCGGAGGAAGGTGCACGTGCCCGTCGACCTGGGTCCGGACCGCAGCGACGCACGGATGCACGCCAAGACCGTAGGATCCTACGCAGTGCCGTAGGGGACCGCACCGCCACTTCCCAGCAAATTAGGGACACTGTTGCTCCTGGAGTATCGGCGAGGACCATTCGCAACCGTCTCCATGAAGCTGGGCTACGGTCCCGCACACCGTTAGGCCGTCTTCCGCTCACGCCCCAACATCGTGCAGCCCGCCTCCAGTGGTGTCGCGACAGGCGTGAATGGAGGGACGAATGGAGACGTGTCGTCTTCAGCGATGAGAGTCACTTCTGCCTTGGTGCCAATGATGGTCGTATGCGTGTTTGGCGCCGTGCAGGTGAGCGCCACAATCAGGACTGCATACGACCGAGGCACACAGGGCCAACACCCGGCATCATGGTGTGGGGAGCGATCTCCTACACTGGCCGTACACCACTGGTGATCGTCGAGGGGACACTGAATAGTGCACGGTACATCCAAACCGTCATCGAACCCATCGTTCTACCATTCCTAGACCGGCAAGGGAACTTGCTGTTCCAACAGGACAATGCACGTCCGCATGTATCCCGTGCCACCCAACGTGCTCTAGAAGGTGTAAGTCAACTACCCTGGCCAGCAAGATCTCCGGATCTGTCCCCCATTGAGCATGTTTGGGACTGGATGAAGCGTCGTCTCACGCGGTCTGCACGTCCAGCACGAACGCTGGTCCAACTGAGGCGCCAGGTGGAAATGGCATGGCAAGCCGTTCCACAGGACTACATCCAGCATCTCTACGATCGTCTCCATGGGAGAATAGCAGCCTGCATTGCTGCGAAAGGTGGATATACACTGTACTAGTGCCGACATTGTGCATGCTCTGTTGCCTGTGTCTATGTGCCTGTGGTTCTGTCAGTGTGATCATGTGATGTATCTGACCCCAGGAATGTGTCAATAAAGTTTCCCCTTCCTGGGACAATGAATTCACGGTGTTCTCATTTCAATTTCCAGGAGTGTATAAATTACCACAATACCATGGCTTATGTCAGCGTTGAAGGGTTAAATGGTCAACTGGTACTAGTTGTACACCATCTACATCTACGTCTTTTGACTGTCATGATTTGTCCCATGAGCTTACGTCAAAGTGTGACCCAAATTGACAAGTTCATTTCAATCAGTTCCGCTCCGGATTGTTACGTGTTTCTAAGTTGCTCTTTTGACTTTGCTCCTTGCAGCGAGGTGGAAGTCGAGTTCGTGAAGTTGCTCTTTCGACTTCGCACCATACAGCGAGGTGAAAGACGAGCATGTCAACATGGTCGCCCTCATTAGAGACAGCCGCTCTCGTCGCTAAGAAGAACTCACTGCTGGAAGTCTGGAGGCAGCTGATGGCCATTCTTCCGCTGTGTGCGCAACTTACGCCCTTGTCGTCCAGTGTTGTATCGATTCACCGAGGAATATGAGGCCACGCTGCCCAGACAAGAGAGTTGCGTGACAGCAAGGTGGTTTTCGGCACGGATCGAATTCTAGTGCGGAGGCAACTCCATGGACAGAAAACGTGCCATAGAGACTCTGACAGTTTTGAACACTCTGTGAACCTTAACTTGTGTACCGAGTGGATGGTGTACTCAACGACGAACCTGGGTGCACGAATGGCAAAACATCATATTTTCGAATGAATCCAGGTTCTGTTTACAGCATCATGATGGTCGCATCCGTGTTTGGCGACATCGCGGTGAACGCACATTGGAAGCGTGTATTCGTCATCGCCATACTGGCGTATCACCCGGTATGATGGTATGGGGTGCCATTGGTTACACGTCTCGGTCACCTCTTGTTTGCATTGAGGGCACTTTGAACAGTAGACGTTACATTTCAGATGTGTTACAACCCGAGGCTCTACCCTTCATTCGATCCTTGCGAAACCCTACATTTCAACAGGATAACGCACGACCGCATGTTGCAGGTCCTGTACGGGCCTTTCCGGATACAGAAAATGTTCGACTGCTGCCATGGCCAGCTTACTCTCCAGATCTCTCACCAATTGAAAAGTCTGGTCAATGGTGGCCAAGCAACTGGCTCCCCACAATACGCCAGTCGCTACTCTTGATGAACTGTGGTATCGTGTTGAAGCTGCATGGGCAGGTGTACTGTACGCGCCATCCAACCTCTGTTTGACTCAATGTCCAGGCATATCAAGGCCGTTATTATGGCCAGAGTTGGTTGTTCTGGGTACTGATTTCTCAGGATCTATGCACCCAAACTGGGTGAAAATGTAATCACATGTCAGTTCTAGTATAATATATTTGTCCAATGAATATCGGTTTATCATCTGCATTTTTTCTTGGTGTAGCAATTCTAATGACCAGTAGTGTATATCGTCATGAGAGACATTTGAACTTGGTTTTAACAGGAGGAGCAGACAATAACTAATGCAGCTCATTCTTTTTTCGACCAATTTCGGTTGAAAAAAATACAAAATTTGTTGTCGGATAACTTGAAATATTCCCGCTTCAGGCCCTATGGTTTCATGAAGTTACGATACCTATTGGCGCCATATGTAGCCTTTCGGGTGGTTTCTGTAACGCAGATTCGTTCCAAGCAGAGAACTATAATTGAGTCACTTCTGGCGGAAAACCAGACCATCGCAGATATTCACAGGCAGTGAATGTCTACGGAGATCTGGCAGTGAACAAAAGCACAGCAAGTCGTTGGGCGCGGCGTCTGTCATCATCGCAACACGATCGCTCAAACCTGTCCTATGTCCCACTTGCTGGCCGGTCGCACTCAGCGGTGACTCCAACAATCTTGGGAACTGCTGACACTCTCATTCGAGGTGATCGACGGATCACTATCAAACACCTCGCTGGACAACTTCTTCTCCATGACAACGCAAGGCCTCACACAAGCCTGCGAAAGCGAGAGGAGCTCACATAACTTAACTGGACTGTTCTTTCTCATCCCCCCTACAGACCGGATCTCGCAACTTCCGACTTTGAAATTGTTGACCCAATAAGGTATGCACTCCATGGGAAGCAGTACGTGGATGATGGGGAAGTTATTGACCAGTAGAGAGATTATCTTGAAAAATACGTTTTGTAATAAAAAGAGTAGGGAATAATATGATGTACTGGAACCCTGATTAAAACCAACCTTCTTTGAGAAAGATCAATATGTTGCATTACTTATTGAACGTCCCTCGTAAATAATGTTGGTGGAAACTTAACTCACCTATGAAGAGACAGTAGCATCAGCCATATTTACCTCGCCTACATTCTTTGTTAACTGGAATGAATATTCTATTGGGCAATGCAGCCACTGTATGATGACTATTTAGGAATACACTTAAACTTTCCGCCCAGTGAGATTCAACAGTCGCATATTGTAGCACCTGCTGTTATCGTTTTGAGTTCGAAAACCGGGCTGACACCTCTCCACGCTTGTATAACCGATACAAGCCAGCAAACAACATCCATTTTCAGCATGTAGGTAGTCCTTGATCTTCCTCATAATTTTTACCCACCGCCCCCCTCCCCCTCCTCCTCATCATACACACACTTCCTTCCATTACCCAATTTAGGATTTCTTGATGCTTCAATATATGTCCTATCAATCAATCTCTTCTTTCAATCAACTTGTGCAAAAAAATCCTTATCTTCCCAGTTGTATCCAGTTTTTCTTGAATTATCCACCTAATATTCAGCTTTCTTCCGTAACACTACAATTCAGAAGCTTCTATTCTTCTTTTGTCTGAAATGCCAACTGTCCCCTTTTCATTTCCGAATAATGCTACTCTCCAGACAAATGCCTTAAAAAAAGTCTTCCTAATACTTATATTTGTATCAATGTTAAAATTTCCATTTTTCATTAACAATTTTCTTGCTGCTGATAGTCAACATTTTTATCCTATCTACTTCTTCAATTATCAGTTACTTTGCTGCCAAATAGCAGCAACCTACTTCCCTCATTTCCTAATACACTTACCTCGAAATTGCCTGAGCTACTTCGGCTACATTGCACTACCCTTACTTTACTGTTCAACTTACAACCTACTTTCAAGACATTATCCATTCCCTTCAACAGAACTTCCAAATCACATAAAGTTGCAATTTCCTGACTCAAAGTAAATTAGTATTACCTTTTACCCAACAGAAGAAAGAGAATCGCGCACATCTTTAGATACGTGCTGCTACAAGTAACCGATTCGTCTCTAGACGTTTGAGCCTACCTACACTGTGCTCTGTAAAAGTGCTGAAAGTTTGTACGGGGAATTTAAAAACACCCAGAACAATTGTTCTTTGATTTTGCATTTGTAAGGAAATTAAGTTAGCATTTTTAAGCTGAAAGTCGGAATATAAAAGCTCAAATAGTGACGTTAATTCTGAATAGATGGGTAACGTCATGTCGCACGGTAGCCGTATTTCAGAGCTCAAATAGGGTAGTAATTCTGGTTCAGAGAAAGTAATACTGAAACAGTCGGTTTGTATTATTCAGGACCAGAGGCAAATGAGGAATAGAAAAAAGCTGCAATAAGCGTAACAGCAAACTATTTTTACAGAGCATATTAAAACGAGGTGACAGTTTGGAGCCATAACGTGATGTTTTCCTTGTTCGTCATTTCATTTTCAACTTGCACCACACGTCGCGATAGCGATAATTAGTTTATTCGTTCCGTATTTTAATTTCATTTTGGCTGCGTGTACTAAAATAAAACAAAAGTCTTTTTCTCTTAAATATTGTGATTTAATTTAGTGCTAACGAAGGAACGTCCACCAGTAAGCTTTTATCTGAAATCTATAGTCGTTACAAAACTGCTATTTGTGGTTTTAATTTGGCGTTTGGTTCGACGAAATTAAATTATTGTTATGGAGCTTACGCAAGTAGTGAGCTGTTACTAGAGAAAACAGAGATTGGAATATACCGGTTAGAAGTGCTACTTTGAGAGTAGAAGACTGGCACAGGAGGAGAAGTAGTAATGAGCTACAAATTACTCTTAAGGCTTACAGAAATATTTACTCTTCTGATAATCCTCTAAAGATTCGGGGAAAAATATTTTCACGCATGCATTACACACACTATCAACGCAAATCGTGAAATAAGAAGCACCGAAGTGAATTAGTTTATTTTTATATACGTAAACGGCACATTTCACGTATAAATTAAAGACACGGAATACTTTGGTTAGCTGTCATTTATTTCTGAAAATAATATGCACAATAAATTAATATTTCAGTCACGTAGCTCTTCTTTAGCTGCATAAGAATACTTTTTTGCCCAACAATCCTTTTAGAAACGATGAGAAGAGATTTAGTTTCTGTTATTCACGTGTGAGTACGACAGTTGCGTGATATACTACGCAGGGGCATGTGTAATTTTATTCGTGTTGTTCGTCCGTGAGCGGATACAAGTTAGTCACGAAATCACGCAAGTACTGTGAAAACAAGGCTTCTTCCGCAGCATTACAGTGCTGTTTCGGAAAAAAAGAAATACACTTTTCTGCTTAACTTTTTAGATCATATAGACGAAAACAAATCCGCTGAGGAGAGGAAAAATCACTTGCGTTTGGCTGATTTATGCACTGAAATGAATAGCTGAATTCTGATAAGGGAATCGGTTGGATAGCGGAGTTAGAAAGATTAATAGCAATGCTATATTTACACGCACACACATAATCTTCAACAACTGTGAAATACATGGCAAATGATACTCCACGTCATACCATACCATAATGTTTACGTTCCATTTGTGGGAAGAGTGGCTGTTTAAGTGCGTCTCTGTGCCCTAGAATTAACCTGATATTTAGGTCCCTGCGGGAGTGATATGTGAGGCACTGTAATGTATTAGAACTTGTACTTATTATTTGTTCTTAAAACCGTTTAAGTTGGCTGCTTTCGCACACCACCTGCCAGTTTTTTCAGCATATCCGTTATGCTTTCCTGTAAGTGTAAGTCAAACAAAACTGTCACCATTTGTGCTGGCCATCTCTTAACACTTTCAGTATCCACTGGTCTTCCTGTTTTATATGGGTCCCACACACTTGTTCAATAAATCTAGAGTGGATTACACGAGTGTTTTGTAGACAGCCTCCTTTGTAATTCACCAAAATACCGAAATCTGTTTTGTGCTTTACTTATAATGGAGTGTATGAAATTATTGCACTTCAGATCTCCACGATTTGTTTCGCCAAAGTATTTGTATCACTTGAAAAGTAACAGATATTATAGTCATAGGGTATTCTGCATTTTGAAAAGTGCGTGCTTTATGTTTATGAAGATTTAAAGCAAGTTGCCAATCTATGTGACTCTGCAGTCATTATGTTTGTAGTCAGCTGACTAATTTGAAGACAGTATTTGATGAAATCGTTGTGGAAATATTGACACTGTATGCGGACCATCAGAGGAAGAAGAGAGAAATCGAGAGTGTAATACGACACGTGGATAATGTACTTTGCAAGTGTTCCTTAGCACCGGGCACTTATCATATTCGCAGTTGTTTACATCTGTAGGAAGTACCAGACACACAGTAAACTTTTGTCATCCTTCCATCTAGTACACGTGGGACAGTGGAATGTATTAGTTTACATGTCTGTTCTTGAGCTACGGATATAATTCCTCTCCCAACAGGCCCGCATTCAAATTATAATACCCATGTTCCAAATCTTTTTGGTCAAAAAATCAGTTATGTAAATGGTAGACAGTATTAAACAGAGTATTTTGAGATAAGGAAATTATGGTTGGGAATGAAAATTTTTAGTAACACAAACAACTTGCCCCTTTTAGCAGCGTCTTAAACTGAGCAACTGTTGCATGTGACAATTACGTATCTCAATGCATGCTTTACATCATGTCACCCACAGAACTGAACTAAGGATTCAGTACCAAGGGTGCAACTACATGTACGTGTTTTTTTTATGTGTGGGTGTCAAGACTGTTCCACATTTCCTCCTTAGACCGGGCATTTTGCAGGCAAGTTTACGGGTGCTTATTGATTGCATTTTCTGCAGCATGTACCAACACGTCTTCCAACTTCACCTGCCTTGACAGTTCTTTTTCTAGAACCTTTCCATTACCTTTGAGGCTTTAATGACAGTTTCTCGTAGGTTTCTCTCCACGGCGATTTTCTTTCAGTTAGAATGAACCCTCTGAGAAAATTTTCTCTGTGCTGCCATTGAGATCTCTGGGTACCACATCCAACTTCTGCATACACCGATTCCACGTCTGCAATTTCTTTGAATGAGTAGTATTTAATCTTCGACAACCATTCATGAAACGTAAACAGAGGCAAATTTCACCATGGACACATCACAGACGACTCTGCATTGTTTTTGTTAAGGTAACTGCGGCAATGTTGATGGGGCAGGTTCCTATATTTAATGAAACAAAAGTAGTTTACAAATGTCTCACTGCTCAGTTTCGCTCGCGTCCGTAGAAATATTCGCTTCAGACCATTGATTCTCTCTATAATCAGTTAACGACCCTCTACTGTGAGTATAACGTTGGACCTGAATCCTCTTAACAACCTATATAACCTGCGGTCTCCAGTCTTCCTAGTAGTTTGTATACACCCATAGCATGGCCCAGGTTTCACTTGATCTGGTTTATTTTGAATGTTTCCAATGCTTGTAGCATACATATTTGAATTACGCACCTCCCATTTACAGTCTCTTGCCACAAGCTAAAAATCTACTCTCGAACTGAATTATTTCTAATTGCCTTTCACAAATTTCATAGTACTGGGAATTTGTGTTAAAATCTTCTATCGCTGTAAAGCAAGTAAACACGCATTAAATTTTTGCCGCCATCATACGATAAATTACGCCCGCTTATGTGTCGTTATATTTACAAAATTATCTTCAATTGAAATCTGGTGTTGAATATTGATGATCGAGACAAACTTTGATTTTTTGAAAGTTTTGTAAACATACATAATTTTAAAGTGAATTTTTGCAGTGCTTATTGATTAATAATTTTAAAGCAGTTCTGTTTAGAATGCTATAGATCAAATTCCTCATTACTGATCACGATAAGATTGTTGAATGATTATTCTCAAGTTCTTTTCTCGAAGCGTAACTGGAAAAATATTTTCCCGGTATATTTAATGTCATTTGACGCTGTAATAAAAAATAAGTCTGCAATCTTATCCTTCTGATTGATTACACATGTGTAAGAGAGTTCTGTAAGCATAACTATATACTAGCAATGTCTTTTATTGCAGTCGGTAATATAGGTGAACAGAAAATGTGACCTAGATAATCAAAAGCTCTAGAGGTTCTATTAACTGTCATGGATACGCAACCATAACGACAGAAGGGCAGATTAGGAAAGGAAAAAGAAAAAATCGATTGCTCAGTGAGTATTGAAAAACACGGATAACACAGAAGGGAGAAACGCGACTCCGTTACCGTGCGGCGAGCACATGCCAACATATTTCACAGATGTCACTACCAACGGACACAAAGCAAAATAGCAGCAGCGGATATGTATTGGAGAGAGGATGCTGATAAACTGGAATAACGTTTCTCGTACGTCGCTTTGTTTGACCGGAAGCAGTGCGCCCATTACGACACAGATTTGTGGCCAACAAGTATTCTGATGGGAACTAGAATGAGTACTGTATTGCTTCAGATATTTGAATAATTTGCGAATGGAGCCTGCTGTTGATAGGAATGAGATTTAGTTATTACAGAGTCCTTTTTTGACGATGAACTGTGTACGTTGTATGATGATAGAATTTGTTGTTATTTAGCCACGTCAATAGTGTGTCTGTGCCGATTCGGGTGCATCGATGACCAACTTACGCACTACTCCCACTCTTCGCACAAGATCTCAGATAGTTGATTACGTCTTCACTCTTCTCCCAAGGTCACACCAATCCAAGATAGCCCATTAATCGTGACATCAGTTAAAATGACTGGGTCCATGAAGTCCTGGGTTTTAGTATCGTTATATTTAATTTTGTCAAAATTAATCTTTTTTTCGCATATGCGTTGTGGTAACAGAATTTGAATTAAGTCTCTGAACCTACAGAAGATTCCATAATGTTATTGCCATGAGCAAAATGACTCTAACACCTATAAGTACCTACAAGTATCGTACACTAATCTCTTCATTCCAGTTCACACTCGGGTGTAATTTAATGACTTGATCATCAAGCTAGACGCAACATCTTAGTGAATACGCCCCTTTCAACCATGAAATATTTTGACTTAATGGTATATTGCAATATACTGAAACAACGAACAACTTTATCTCATGCATGACCATTACGTAGTTGAAATAGCGACACAAATCATTACTCGTCTGTATAATATAAACGAACACAGTTCTTATACTTCAGGACAGGTCTCTCCTAATAAGCTTCAGGCAACTACAACCCAGTCAGTGTGGCTTGCGCAAACATACTGTCGGACACTATTCACGTACAATAACCCACCACGACAGCCACACGAAATCGTTAGCCAAATCATGCAACATGGCCCGCGAAACTGGGAGTCCAGTATTGGCTCCAACCAGTGCAAAAAATAACACTGATGTCTGATGTTAACCACCACTGTCACCGGTACGGACCAAGTAACGGGTCTGCAGTGGTATGGGGAGCAGCATACTGTATGTAGGGCGAGGTGACTTCTTTGTACCCCCAGACCGAAGACTGAACGCGCGGAATCATTGAAATAATTCATATTTCTGCCAGGACGAGCCCTGTATGAGAAAAGAGCTTTTAGCAACATCGCCAGCGATTCATGAACAAACCGTAGCAACTCAGATCGCGAAAGGAATTTGGTCTGTAATTAAAATGTTTATTTAATTCTAGCGAAGTCTTGACTGAGTATCAGTTGCGGCATCGAAGTATGGGTTTTAATGTTGAGAAAATAATACAACTGCTGACAGCCATCACAGTGAAGCAATTGATTGGAACCTCTGCTTGGGGAGATGGAGGCTGCTTCATCAGTGGAGACAGGTAGGGTGATCATGTCACTTATACGATGCAGAACTGACGCCTCTGGGAAACTCAAGCTTTCGCCTTTTTCGCTCAGTTTGCAAAGCGTTTCAATGAGTCTTTCTACTTGCTACTGTGGTTGCCTTCTCCTTTCTCCGGTAGTATATGAGAGCGCTTTCGAAATAAATGCGCATTGAAGCAATAGACTTTCAAAATTCCATTTAGGCAACAGCACACGTCCTATAGGAAATTTTCCTCTTCTGTCTCTACTAAAGTTCCTCCAATAGTAACCCTACAAGTAGAAACTCATGAGATGGGTCAATCGTAAGGGGCCCTTAATGAGTAATACATTTTCTCGGCCTGTTTCGGCTGAAAAAAAAAATGCGGAATTTGTTGTGGGACGTTCCCATTGCAGACCCTATAGTGTCATGAATTTCCGATAGGGGGCGGTGATATACGTAGCATTCAAAAAAATGGTTCAAATCGCTGTAAGGACTATGGGACATCAGGTCATCAGTCCCCTAGAACTTAGAACTACTTAAATCT